>NC_080176.1:3324199-3636251 GCF_950295315.1 Erinaceus europaeus
AGAGGTGGCAAGGGCACAGACGGTGCAGAGAGTGCCAGGCACCTGCCAACATCATAAGTGGGAGGGGACACCAGCCCCTGACATGCCAGTAAGCAGCCTCTCGAGCCCTGTTGTGTTGTTCCTTTTATTAGACAAAGAGAAAGGCAGGCAGACACCACGGCACTGCAGCACCACCCATGGAGTGCTCCCAATGGCAGCAGGGCTTTGACACAGAACCTGATTCATGCTAAGGCACACGGGCCAGCAGGTGAGCTGTCTCCTGGCCTCTGGTTACATGAATTAACACTCACAAACACACAACACCTCCCAGCAGCTCCAGCAGCTAACAACACATCCAGAATGCACTGCTCCAGGCTTCTCTCTACTCTGAGACAGCCACACAGTGTCTGGTGCGCAGGCAAGGCACATCTGTCTCCCTGAGGCTGGCTGCACCCTGCAGAGACAGGGTCATCCCTGCACCTTTAGCATCTTCCCACTCTCAAGAACTCTGCCTGGATACGTCTTCCACATAGACTACTTAACTATAATCTTATTTTATCTTTATTTATTGAATAGACAGAGACAAAAATTGAGAGGAAAAAGGGTGATAGAGAGGGAGAGACAGAAAGACACAAGCATCACAGTTTCACCACTCATGAAACTATCTGCCCTGAAGAGGGGGCTGGGGGATGGAAACTAGGTTTTTGTGCACTATAACACGTGCGTGCACACTGGTGAGCTACCGCATGACCAGTTGATTAATTCACTTGTTCAGACCATCTCTCTACCCAGAATCCCTGGACACACAACACAAAATATTGCATTGGCATAGGTCTGGCTGTGCTGTCAGCTCCCAAGGGTTCCTTTCAAGGGTCAAACCACTCAGCCAAGAGTCTGTTCTCAATACCCTAACCCTAACCCTAACCCTAACCCTAACCCTAACCCTAACCCTAACCCTGAAAGACTTTGGCCGTCCCTCCCCTGCTCACGGCACAGCCTGCAGGGCACTAAGAGACACTGCCAATCCTGGCTCCAGGTCTGAGAGCCTCTTTTGGGCACTGGCTTATGTGAGGCACTGGCTTTGCCAGAAGCCTTTTCCCACCCATGTTTCTAGCCTGGTTTCTCACGTCCATCTGAGGGGTTTTTGAGGCTCTCATGCATACCCTTTGCTAGTTTTCCTCAGTCTATTATGCACCTGCTGCCTTTATTTATGACATCTTCCCACTGAAAAGTCTTAAGAATTGAACAGTCTTCTCTGCCAGACTCTTCCTTTACACCTTCTGCATTCTGGATGAGAGGTGGGGTCCTCCGTGGGCCTTCTGGGGAGGAACCTCACTCAACTCTCCCCAGGGCTGTGCCCCTCTCCGCAGGACCCAGCTCTTCCCAGACCCACTACCCTTCTGAGCTCGTCCCACATTTCTCTGCTGGGACTCCAGACCAAAGGTCACACGTGAATCCAGCCACTCCCAGGCCCTGCAGCCACAGGGCTCCCAAAAGCACAAGTTAGTGGAGAAGGAGCAAGAGGAAGAGGAGGAGGAAGACCTGATTGAAACTCTGCCATCTTTGCTGAATTCCACTTTTCCTTGTACTGATCTCATGCATACATGCATGATTCTACCATTCCAGGCCAATTCTTTTCATTCTTTCATTTCAGACAGAGATAGATACAAACAGATGAAGAAAAAGAAGAGATATGGGAGCATCACAGCACTGCTCCACCATCTGTGGAGCTTCCCCCAGTGCTGTGATGCTCCCATATGGTACCGGGACCCAACCCATGATTTCACACGTGGTCCAAATACACGTTCTACTAGGTCAGTTATCTCTGGCCCCCAGAATTTTTATTTTAATTTAAGAAAAAGGTAGGTACAACATGTATGAAAAATGTGTGTGTGTGTGTGTGTGTGTGTGTGTGTGTGTGTGTGTGTGTGTAGAATGAGTATATCTTTCATCAAAAAATAAACCAAGGAGGGGCTGGGTGGTGGTGCAGTGGATTAAGCATACAGTATGAAGCATTAAGGATCCTAGTTTGAGCCCCCAGCTCCCCACCTGCAAGGGGGTTATTTCACAAGTGGTGAAGCAGGTCTGAAGGTGTCTCTCTTTCTTTCTCTCTATGTCCTCCTGCCCTCTCAGTTTCTCTCTGTCCTATCCAATAGAAAAAATGGCCACCAGGAGCAGTGGATTCATAGACCAGCACAGAGCCCCAGTGATAACCCTGGAAGCAAAAAAAAAAAAAAAAAAAAAAAAAGTGTTATTTTAAAATGCCTTCCAACCACATGGAAATGTACATATGGAATGGTTTCTATTTTTGTACTATTCCTTGGTTACCTAAGGTAACCAAGCCCATCACCCAGAGGCAGAACACAAATAAACCCACCTGGTCTGTGGTAACCTATCTCACTGTCCCCAGCCAGCTTTAGTGTGACACAGCTGTAGTTCTGACTCAAGGCCGTGCATTCTCCACAAACAGTGTGCGGAGAAGGAAGGAGGGAGGAAAAGAAAGAAGAAGGGAGGGAGGGAGGGAGGGAGGGAGGGAGGGAGGGAGGGAGGGAGGGAGAGAAGGGAAGAGAGAGAGAGAGGGATAGAGGGAAGAAAGGGAAGAAGCAGAGGAAGAAGGAATGATTGCAGAAAGGCTGAAAGGAAGGGCAGAAGGGAAAGGGACGGTGGAAGGGTGGAGGGTGACGGGAAATTCCGCCTGTCCTGTGTCAGTAGCAGGCCAACCTAGCTGGCTGCTCACACTCACACTCCAAGCACCCTCCAGATGCCTCTCTTCGCCTCTCCTGTCTTGCTTTTTCTGTTTCTTCTCTCTCCACTTTATGAAAAGCAGAGGTCTCTCCCCAGCTCATCTCCTGGAGTGTCTCTCCCCAGAGATCTGGCCTTTCCTGGCCTCACTGAGTTTTCTATCTTGATATCAGGACTGGCACTACACCATGTGACCCTGGTGTGCCAACTGTCCCTGAGGTGCTGCTTCAGTGCCCCTGCTCCTGCCCCTCCCAACCCTCTATCCTTTCTTTCAGGCCACGTTCACACCTGTCAGCCACCTGCCTCACCACAGACACCATCCAGAGCTCGCTCACTATACCTCCTTCCCACAACTCCCACCAACAGCAGCATAACCAGGTAACACCTACCATACTTGCCCCTCCCCCAAAATTCACTATTAGCTCTCAGACGTTCCTGAACTTTTAAAGGGGCCTACGGGCAGGTTTCAGCACAAAGTGGCACATTCAAGGGCACGCCTCATACTTTCCTGGTTAACGGAGGCAGCACTGGCTTATCACAGGATGTAGGGTTCAGGTGTGCAGCCCTATAAGCCAGAATCTGCATCATGATGTCACCACCAGGGTTTGAGTTCCCATCCGCCACCAAACAACTGAGCCTTCTACCTGAGCTACCTACCCACCCCTTCCCTTCTGCTAAGCACACTTTGCCCTTCGAGGCTGAGAGTTTCTTTGTGTTTGTCCATTTGCTTTGCTTCTTTATCTTCTACAGAAGAGTTAAGTCAAAAGGTATCTGTCTGTATGTCTGTCTGTCTCTCCCCTTCTCTCTTCTCTCACTAAGTATTTTGCCCTCTGGCTTCCTCCATGGCATTTGCATGGCAAGATTCTGCCTTCTCTACGGCCTAGCCACATAGCACCATGTGTGTGGATGGCACCTCATCAGCCACTCATCCATCTGTGGGCACTGGGTCACTTCCAGCTCTTGGCTTCTGGGAATATGCCATCATGAATACTGGGGTGCAAACCTCTTGGAATGGGTGCTGTAAACTCTTTTTTCTGGTGACTGTAAACTCTTTATTCTGCTGTCTGGTGTTTTGTGAGGACATGTGCATCTCTGTGTACCTTCCCATTCAAGATGTCTTTATTCTAAACCCCGAGTTCCCCACCAGGCCAACCTCCCACAAATGGCCATCAGTCCCCAAGCCCCACCCCAATCCAGGTGGGGAAGGACATGCCCGTGCCGGGCAGGAGTGCCAACTTCACAACAAACAGGCCTGGAGCAGAGCTGCACACAAGGTGGGGTGGGCCCTTCAGCGGTCTGCTCTTTGCCCACCAAAACCTCAGCTGTCAGAGACATGCCTCCCGTGCCCAGCAGAGGAAATAATGGCTTTGTCACTCACTCCTCTCTTGCTGGACTTACTCAATCACCTTGGATGTCAAGATAATGTCTCCCTGGTCTCATGATGGGACCAGCTTCTTCTCATTAAATTACGTTTGGATGCATTGATTTCCTTCAACAGAGAGTAATGGAACCCTGCCAGAAATTAACACTAATCTTCTAATTCAGTAAGAATAACATATGCGACTGATTAAATCTTAATTAACAGTTCACAAAAGGCTGCTTAAAGTCAGGTGGCACGTGCATCTTAATTACTCGACAGCCGATTGCTGTTTGCAGGGAGATGAAGCCGGGGTCTGTGAGAATCGGGCAGGACGGACAGCAAGCTCTCCGCCTTTGTTCTGTGGTCTCTTCCTCCTCCCCCTTTCCCCGCCCCCGCCCCTCATCTTTACGGTTGTCAGTGGGGTAGGCTCATGAGCGAGAACTTTTAATTACTGAGCTCTCTCCAACAGGCTTCCCCTCAACTTCATCTGAAGGGAAGTGATAGAGACTATCAGAGCAGGCCGTATTACTGTATTATGCTGCAGATGAATACCCTTCAAGTCGTAGAAGCTACCAAAAAAAAAAGTCACATGATAGGGCACACGCCTTGTCAAGTGCATGCCATGGGCTTGGGTCCTGGCACGGCAGCACAGCGCCATGCTCTGGGAGAAGCCACAGTGCTACGGCCTCGCTCCCACTCTCTCCAAATGGGAAAGAGGAGTGAAGGAGTATGTCAGGTAGTGGTGAAATCACACAGTAAATATTTAAGGCATGAGGTTCCGTGGGGCAGGCGGTCCTGCCCACTCTATCCTCACAGCCAAACCTGGGTCTACAGAGCAACCACCAGCTACGCCGTTTCCATGTGGCGTGGCAAGCGTGACCACAGAAAACTGTGCGGTGTTGCTTGAAGCTTCTGCTCCTGTCCCAGAGGCCAGGGAGACCTCTGTGGGCCTATCTATAGTCCAAGGGGAGAAGGGAAGTTAAACCCAACCCCAGTCCCCACAGGGGATACAGAGCAAGTCTTGGAGACAAGGACAGAAAATCACACATTCTATTCAGGAGATGATGGATGGGAAAGGCTCATGGGAACTTCGCACTGGAAGCCACACTATCCAGAGGAAAATGGAATGGCATTCCTTAAGTGCTAAGAGAATAAGAAGCACTGCCAACTCTATACCCCAGAAAAGTATCTTTCAGGGATGAAAGGTGGACTTCCCATCTCCATCCATCACCAGACGACTGAGCCCTCTTACCTGACCTACCCACCCCTCTCCTTTCGACAACCACAGCTTATTCGTTCATTGGCGTTGGTTCTTTATCTTCCACAGAAGAGTGAAACTGACTTGTTTCCTATCTAGAAAGTCAGGAATTTGGAGGTCACTATAGGAAATGTGAACAAGATCAACTCCAGACTCTCTTCTTAGATCCACCGGAGAGCCAAGATGAGAAGAGAAACAGGCCACACAGCCACCTGAGTGACTACACTGTGGAGCATCTCACGCCGCTGTCATCTCATGCTACGCTGTCTTTGTGTCACTCCCATTCCACACTGGCAGTATATGCTTGAGCCACGCACTTGAGGGACATTCCTCCCTGGAAGGAAGCCTTGGCTCTATCTCTCACAGATAAATGGCCTGGGACAAATAGTCCCAGAGCCTCATCTGTGAGGAGCCAGTTGTCATGGGGTGTGGCATATACAAGGAGACGGCCTCGTGTCAAGTCACAGTAAAGGAGACACCTGGGGTGGGAGGCAGGAGCACTTCACAAATGGTGTCTCCCCTTATCTCTGCCTCTCTCTCTCCCTTTATCCCCCTTCACCTCTCATCAAAAGAAAGGAAAGAAGAAAGGGAGAGAGGGGCAGGAAAGGTGGAGTCATACAGGTAACATTCCCCACTGATAACTGTGATAAGGAAGGAAAGGAGGGGGGAGGGGGATGGAGAGGCAGGAAAGGTGGAGTCATGCAGGTAACATTCCCCACTGATAACTGTGATAAGGAAGGAAAGGAGGGGGGAGGGGGATGGAGAGGCAGGAAAGGTGGAGTCATGCAGGTAACATTCCCCACTGATAACTGTGATAAGGAAGGAAAGGAGGGGGGAGGGGGATGGAGAGGCAGGAAAGGTGGAGTCATGCAGGTAACATTCCCCACTGATAACTGTGATAAGGAAGGAAAGGAGGGGGGAGGGGGATGGAGAGGCAGGAATGGTGGAGTCATGCAGGTAACATTCCCCACTGATAACTGTGATAAGGAAGGAAAGGAGGGGGGAGGGGGATGGAGAGGCAGGAATGGTGGAGTCATGCAGGTAACATTCCCCACTGATAACTGTGATAAGGAAGGAAAGGAGGGGGGAGGGGGATGGAGAGGCAGGAAAGGTGGAGTCATGGAAGCAATATTCCCCACAAGTGACGAGAGGGTGGGGTGTGTGTGTGGGGGGGGAGAAGACACGGAAGTCCTGCACAAAAAGAGGTAAGACTCAGTCCTTCCTTCTCACATACAAACAACAGCCCCATCTGAGATATTCCAGAGAAATTCCCCTATTTGCCACAGTTAGTGAATTCCAGCTCCACCCCAGTGGTGTCCACACACACACACACACACACACACACACACACACACACACATCTCTGGTGCCCCTGCTCTTGTAACAGCAACCAAGGGCCTCTCTCAGCTCTCATGGATGAGTTCAGTGCATCTCACAGCATCGTCACTTTTCTGTGGCATGTATACCACACCGACAGTCACTTTCTATTTTTAGGTACAGAGAAACTCCTTTTTTTCCCTCGCATACATGACATGTAAAGGAAATTTTCAGCCCTCCTCCACCTAGAAAAACAGTATCAGTTCATGTCAAAAGCAAAGGCAATGAATGCAAACCAGGGATGTTACATTCTGGCTGGTGTTGCTGTCTGTGGAGGCTCCTTGCAAAAGCCGTCTGTGTTCCAGACACACCCACCCCCGTTAGCGGAGCTGCTTCTGGAGCTGGACTCCAGGATGGAAGTCCCAGCTCTACAGCTCAGTTTCTCAGTTCTGGGGGACCAGACACCACCTCAGGACCTGTAGTTGATGCATCCATAAAACGGGTCTAGAAAACAGGGCTGACCTCACGGGACTCCTGGAGGACTGAGACCTCCAAGATAGCAAATGGTAAACACACAACAAAAGTTGTGCAAGGCAAAGAGCGTGCCCATCTGCACCGGGGTTCAAGGACAGGCAGGAGCAGCCTGGAAGGCAGCTCAGGGGGTAAAGAGACCCCAGGTTTGATCCCCAGCATCACATGTGCCAATGAGGTGCTCTGGTTCTCTCTCTCAATGGATACGTATTTTTTTTATTTTTATGTATTATTGGGTAAAGACAGAGATAAACTGAGAGAGGGAGAGAGAGAAAGAGATAGGCAGAGAGACACCTGCAGCCCTGCTTCACCACCTGTGAAGCTTTCCCCCCTGCAGGTGGGGACCAGAGGCTTGAGCCTGGGTCCTTGCACACTATAATGCATGCCATAACCGGGTACACCACTGCCTGACCCCAATATGTGAATTATTTCAATATTTTAAAAGACAGGCAGGAATCCTTCCCCAGCACCTGGATTCCTTGGGGAAAGCAGGACATTCACACATGCTGGCCCCTAGTTCTCTGCAGCAGAAGCTGCCCCAGATTCCAAACGCCACCGCTGCCCTGAGCTGCCAGTGACATCCCAGCAGTGGCCCACTCTACTCCTAGACCTGAGCAGTCATTCTCTGCTTGGGACAGGGGATAAGGTAGCCGGACACTGAGAGGTCACATTAAGTCTTGACCCCCTTTGTCTGGAGACACTTCACAGAGGCTCAGATGGACATGGTGAGTGCAGGGGGCCAGCTCTCCACTCTCCCCCATCAGCTGAGGTCCTGAGGCAGTGATGGTCCCTAGGACTGAAGCAGCCCCCACAAGGGAGCTGCTTCTTTTGTGACCCTGCTTGTGTGCAGAAGCAGAGAATGTCACCACTGTCACTCTTCAAGCTGTGGTCTAGAGATAACAAGTGTCCTCTCATCAGGCTCTGCCAGAGCCACTTTTGCTCTGGGCAAGTCCAGAAAGAGGAAAGAGCTAGTCTGCCACGTGGGAGGATGAGCGCAGGTCAAGTAGAAGGCTACACTAGCCTAGGCCCTTAGCAGCGGGGAGAGGGAGCTATGCTTTGGAATCAAGCCCCCTTTGGGTGGGTACTCCCCTCTGTGCAAGGAAGCCCCCGAGACTCTGCCCCCTGACCAGTCCTGTTTGTTTCTTGGACTGAGCATCTCCTGCATGGGCAAGAAGAGAATGTTAGGGCATCTGGCTTCTGTCTGCTGGCCATCGCACCCTCTGCTCAGCTGACGGTCTTCTCTGGGACCCCCTTCATTCTGCAGCTGCTTCCCTGTGGATGGCCCTGGCCCCCATGGAGGTAACTCCAGGGGTGAGATATTTTATTACTGGCTGACCCTTTTCTTCCCAGATCCTGGAACTGGTGTAGCCCATAGCTGTTGGTATGCTTCTAAAAAACCCCTTCTGTTTAATTAGTTTAATCCCCCCTGCTTAACACTATTCTATTTACATAACCACTTCATTCTATTTACATAACTGCTGTTAACAAGCACCACCCTCCCTCCAGGGCATTGGTGGTTCAGTGGTAGAATTCTTGCCTGCACTGCCCCCTCTCCTTGTCATACCCTGATTTTCACCAGTGACTTTTCTCTCCACCCTCTCTGCGTCGCATCCTGTTCCCACCCTACTGGGCTAGTATATTTATAAGGACAAGATTGTAGTTTTTAGTTTTAGCTTAGCTTGGTATAGATTGCGCTGTGTTCTGCATGAATAAAGAGATACTGTGTACAACCCAGCCATGAGTCCCGGGTCGTCTGTTACCCGCCCGTGAAGCCAGCCCAGCAAAAACAACACATAGCAGGTGCTCAATTAGCCAGAGCTGGTCCAGGGGCCACAGGCCACGGCCGTCCAGTGGAACTTCCTACAAGAACAGGCATGGTCCCCCTCTATGTGGCCCCACATGGTGACCACAAGGCAGGTATCAGATGAGTATCTCGGGTGACAGACAAGCATCTGAGTTGTGGCTGCCCCCAAGCACAAGACTATTTTTATTTTATTTTCATGAAATTCTATCTAAGCATCTAGGTGGAATTTCAGGGGCTGTCTCGGATGCTGCAACCCTAGACAAATGCAGAATGGAAAGAAGACAGAGAGCCTCCTGCGGTCGGGAGAGAGACAGGAAGAACAGTGCCACGAGCCTAAGCAAAGCCCATGTGCTCTGGGGAGGCTGTGAATGCCTTGCTAACATTACAGCAGCTCCAGCTGTGACAGCTGTGGGTGGAACATGCTCTCTTAGTTAAGAGGCACTCCACTTTGGGCACACAAGGCAATTTGGCAGCTGCGCCAACGACTCCAGAGGCTGCAGGAAGGAGAAATTGAAGCATCATGATGGAAAGCCTGCTAGCCCAGCTTCTCTTACCCAGTGTGGGGCTAACTGCAAAACTCCCTTGGGTGGCTTTCTACAGCTGTCCCAGGAAGGTGCTGCCCAGCCCACATCTAGGCCACAGGAGCGAGTTTAGGCTGGAGGCTGACCAGGGGCGGGTAGGTGCACCCCTCCCTGGGGGACTCCAGCCTCTGACTCCTGGCTCCTTCCCAAGAATGTGAAGGCCTGCAGGTGAAAGGCGGAGGGGAGGGGAAGGCTGCCTAGCACCCCAGCCTCTGTACACCCCATGGGGATGCTAATCCCACTCCCCATGCCCCTGAGAAGTTGTGACCCTGCAGAGCCCTGGGCCAGCTCAGCCCCAGTGGGAATCCATGCCACTCACCACACCTGAGGCCACCTATCCTCCTCAACTTCCCAGAACACCGTCACATTGTCTCAGACCAAGTTACCCAAATGCCTGCGTAACAACGTTTGGCTTCCTTAGGATTACAGCATCCAAGTCTCTCAGAGCCCAGAAAGGACCCCACTGAAGCCAAGTGCACAATCACCGCAGAATGCAGTAACTGAGAACAGGAAGGACCACCAGCGCTCACAGAACGCTGGCAGCCAAGTCTCCCCTCACTCTCACACGCGTTCTATGGCAGCCCTCACTTAGAGGTGCTGGTGGGACCAGGGGGACTGGAGAGGTACACAGGCATGTGTCCGAGACCCACCCCACAGGCCTCAGCAGCCATGGCAGAGGACACTCAGGTCAGCCCTCCTGACAGTCATGCCACATGGATTCCCTGCAGCACCAACCACCATTCCGAGCAGGTATTGATTCGCACCTGCCTCCGCTCCCACCCCCCCCGAGTCCCCATCCTGTTCACCAAGCAGGGAGACACCATGCATGGAAGGCCCCAGATACATGCCAGGAGGGACAGGTGCCAGGAGGAATCAGCAGGTATCTCCCGACCCCACCTGTCCAGGTCTGCCCTTCCCACTAGACGGCAGGAGTTCCAGACCTCCCACCTGCTTGTGGGGTCAGACCAGCGCCGGAACACTAGGCAGGTGCCTGCTCCTGTAACACAGGAAAAGATCCTAACGCTCAGCACCCAGAGGGGCCGCTGCTCCAGAAGGAGGTGCTAGGGGTCTCCTGTATCCCAGAGAACATGGTAAAGCAAGGGCCTGGAGCAAAGCGCCTCCAAAGAAGCTCCCCGTACTCTCTTATTCTATGTACTTATTATTGGACAGAGACAGAGAGAAATTAAGAGGGGAGGGGGAGACAGAGGGAGAGATACCTGCAGCCTTGCTTCACCACTTGTGAAGCTTTCCCCTCTGCAGGTGGGAACCAGGGGCTTGAACCTAGGCCCTTGCACACTGTAGTGTATGTGCACCCCACCTACACCCCGGTTCTCTTCCAGGGACTGGAGAGTAGCCTCAATGACCAGACATCTGCAGTGTGATTCACCCTTTCTCCTCCTGCTTCCCCCAGCCTGCTCTTACCTGGAGCCTGCTATGGCCTCTGGCTTGGATGCCCCATAAGAGTCAAACAACGCAGGGTCTTCAAAGGCAAGAAGCCCTACTGACTCCAGAAAGCCTGGAGGTCGAAACATACCCAGAGGTGTCTGCTAAGTCTGGCCAAGGTGGATTCCAAGCTTCCTTCCAGCTGAGGAGTGCTATAGACCATGCTAGAAGTTCACCTCTTTGAGAATAGAAAGTTCACGAAATCAATCTGTTTCCTCCACTGGAGTCTCCCAACTTCAAGAAGATTAAAAAAAAAAAAAAAAAAAAGTCCCACTAAATAGAAATCACATTTATATTTGGTTTTTCTGGGTTAAACCAAGATTTAGATGAGTCCCTGATGACAGCATGACAGTGAGCCTGACAGTGGAAGGAGAGTCACACATTCACTTACTCATTCATTCGTTCATTCATTCATTCATTCATTCACTCATTCACTCATTCACCAAGCTCCTTACAGCCCACCTCACTGCCTCTCACAGGTGACAGTAGTGACTGGAAATACACGGCACCAATGCTTCACACTTGCCTCACCATGTGTCATTGTTCAGGAGGGTCTGTTTCATTTACACTGCGTACTGAGGAGTGACTGTGTAATACAGGTGCTGACACCCAGCATAACAGTAATCCACTGTTACATAACAGAGTCTCACACCTGATAGCTCAAAGTAGCATGTACCTCACTGTCAGTCAGAAGTATGGGCACAGCCTCTCGGGGCCTCTGCACTAGGATCTCACCAGCTGCAGTTAAGATGTCAGTGGGCCAGGGTCTCATTAGAGACTCAACAGGAAAAGGATCTGCTTCCAAGCTCCCCACTGCAGAAGTCATTCCCTTCTGACTGCAGGACTGATACGTTTCCTTCTTGTTAGAGGCTACCCTCAGCATCTGGAACCTTCCCATGGCTCCAGCAAGGCATATACCTGCCACAGAGCTGCCCACTCCTCCCAAAGCAGAAATGGAGAGGGAGCAAGTCTGCCGGCAAAACGGGGTTGTATGAAGCACAGCTATCACCTTTGCCACGCTGCATCTGACAGAAGCAAGTCATAGGTACCCCCACGTTCAGGAGAGGGCATCACACACAGTCATGAGCACCAGGAGTCAGGGATCATATGGACCACCTGAGAGTTCTCCAGGTAACAAAGTAACTAAGGTTTGGGGTTCCAGGAAGATAGCTCAGCCTATTAGAGCACCAGCTTGCAGTCCTGAGGTTGCAGGTTCAGTCCTTCGTACCGCCTTATGCCAGAGCTGACCAATGCTCTGGTTCTCTTCCCCATCATGCATTATCTCATACTAACTAATCTGAAAATTAATTAATGAGTTAACAAACAAACGTAGCTCAAGCTGTAACAGAAAATTCCCCTCTGACACAGCCCAGAGAGGAGCTACAGCTGAAAGCCATGTCTGGGACACTGCACGGCCCCTGATCTCACCCTCAAGTGCACCACTCAAAGGCCTCATCACCCTCAGGGAGTCTCACTGTCCCTCACCTATGGTGGAGACAGCTAGAAATCCCCCTGATGCAGTCTAGCAGGACTCTAATGGAAGAATGAGACCCGGGACTGAGGTCGGCCCGCTGTGCCAAGTGACCCTTTGGGCCTGGCCTAGGTGAGAAGAGTGCGTGGGACAGCAGACTCGAGCATGAAGCGGCCTGAGTTTCATGTGAATGAAACAAAGAAAATGAAGGGGGTCTGGCCAGATCCAAGGTGAGAAAGGAGTAGGTACAAAGGGTGTTGGCACTAGCTTGGACTTGGGACTTTGGAACAGCAAGGAGCTGATAAAGGGAGTTGGTGGGATCATGAGGTCCCAAAAGAATTTGACTGGGCACAAGGCAACGAGTTAGAAGGTCACAGCAGTGGTCCAAGCAAGAACTGAAGCAGAGAAGTGATCAGCAAAGACAGGGGCCCGAGAGAAATTCCACTGGGACATTCAGCCCACTAGGACATTCAGCCCAGGTTAGAACCCCAGAGCTGTGGTCGGTCTCTCAATACCTCTCTCTCTCTCAGAGCTGTGGTCGGTCTCTCAATACCTCTCTCTCTCTCTCTCTCTCTCTCTCTCTCCCTAATTGAAAAAGGTAGCCCAGGAGCAGAATATCTCAAGACCTCAACTCCACAAAAATAAGTAAATAAATAAACAAGCATAGATTGGAGATCTGTCTCAGGGAGAAAGTCAGGAAGTGAGTCCTAATAGAAGTCAAGAGCCAGGTTCCATGTCTGAGCAGATGAGCACATTATAGTAAGGATCCAGGTGGTGGCTGTACAGCACTGGAAATGGACTGGCTGTCACTGAGTTACACGCCTTAAAGATGGAGAAAACTGCGAAGTTCTGGGTTATGTATATTTTACTACAGCTATAAAAGAAGCGAAAAGAAGGACATTTTTAAAAGCCTCCTTGAGTCTGTCTAATTGTGAGGGCCAGAGAGGGTTCATAAAGGGGGGAGCATCAAAGGCCCTGCTGAAGGACAGCCATAGTTTGATTACACCCAGAAAACCATCAACAAAACCCAGATTGCAGAGAACCTCGCTATGATGAATGAGACACAGGTCATCAGCTGGAGTCTTACAGGACGAGACTTCTGCCAGGACACGCTGACTGGAAACAGGAAGCTGCTGGAGGACTCTGAGCTGAGTGACACAGGGAAGATGTAACGGCACATGGATTGGTCAAAGGACATGTCTGGAGCTGGAAGACGAGCCATTATAACCAGCAACTCAACAGTGCTGCAATAATAACAGACTATTTCAGTAACAGTAACCAGGCTGCTTTCCAAGCTCTGACCATGTCACCCTCCTACAGTGAAAATAAAACTTCTCTTGAGGTCAAAGGGCAGCTCAGTGGGTACAGTGTAGAATTTGCATGTGTCAGGTCCTAAGTTTGACCCCTGGCACCAAATATGCTGGAGTGATGCCCTGATGTGTCATGAAATAAAATTATTTTTGAAAATCGAAAACAAACTAATAGTCTCCTGTTTCTGGGAGAGACGAGAGAGGGAGGTGGGGAGCCCCAGCACAGCTGCAGGCTGCCTGGCCCCTATGCCCTGGGATGCTCCACTTGACAAGAGCCCTGCCGGCAGCATGAGATCCCCAGGTGCCACCATCAGGAGGAGCCACATATCAGAAGTGACAGCCTAATGCATGTCCCTAGTCAGCGGTAGCCTGCCTGCTCCCTTCAAACTTGGGAATCAATGCATCCCTCTCTGCTTAATGACATCAAGAACAGGAGAGACAGCAGAAAGGCAGCTTCCTCCTTGCATGGTGGAAATTCATCTCAAGATTCAGCAGCTTCCAGCCAGAGCCCACAGCACTCCCTTCTCTGTCCTCTGTCAACTCCTTGACTCCCCAGAAATCACAATGTCTCCTGCTCAAGTCCCCTGGAATATGATCTGGCTCCCTGCTTCTATGCAAACTCATTTTGTCTTTGAAACATCTCTCTAGCCTATATTTGCTTGGTTATTTATTTATTTGCTTATTTAATTCTATATTGTGCAGCTGAGGCCTTGAAATTTCCTGGAACTCATCAGACACACCCAGGCTCTTTGGATGCCAGGACTGTGTGTACACACGCGTGTGCGCACATGTGCACACACACATACACACGTGTATCTATCTGGTGGTGGGCTCACTCTGTGAATAACCCTGGGGCTTCCAGAATGAACAGCATCCAGTTCAGGTGACAGGGGCTGAGAACAGCCAGAGCTTGGAGCCCCTGGTGTGAGAGTGGCAAGCCTTCCCCACGCCTGACTCCACCCTGACGGCCACTCAGGCTGGCACCACCACCAACACTACCCCTCTGTAGGCTTTACATGCACCACAGGTCTGCATATCCCACTGGTCACCTCACTCAGTGACTCTACAGTGAAATGAGACCTGCCCACCCCAGGCATTGCAGAGGGGAACATAGTAAAGCACTCTGCCAGGCCAGGGTATGTGGGATGGGGGTCCCCACTGAGAGGGCAGCCTCTCTTGCCTTGGCCTGGTCAGAGCATTTGTTCCCATATGTGTGTTTGGTTCTCTCCCAAAGATACAATAAATCAAGCTTTGAAGGAACTTCAATAATCCTCCCAAGACATACTCCATCCCAAATGCATTAAGTAGAGTTAGAGCCCATCTGTATTTTACAGAGTAATACATAATGACATGATCTATGATGCATAAACCAAATCGTTACATAAAAAAAAGATAAGAACTAACTCTTTTAAATCTCTGTGTCAATTTATGGTGGGATTTTGTTGTTGCTGTTAAAATGCATAGCCTACACCTTGTTTTTTGTATACTTATGTATGTTATTCTTCAACAAACAGACTTTCATATTGTTTCATAAAATGGATAGCATGACCTTCTTTAAGACGAGGTAGGAGGTGGCCCAGTGGGTAGAGAACTCCTACAGTCCCAGGTTCAGCCCTGGCACCACATGTGCCAGAACAGTGCTCTGGCCTCTATCTCTCTACCTATCTCTATTACTATCTCTCTTTCTCCCCTCTCTTTCCTCTCTCTCCCTCTCTCTCTCTCTCTCTCTCTCTCAAGTAGATAAATCTTTTTAAAGTTTTTTATTAGGAGGAAGAAAAATCCACATCTCACTTGAATGAGGAAGGAAAGATAAAAAGAAGTGAAGGAAGGAGTGAAGGTAATGAGGACATGGGGATGGAATGATTAATAAGGGAGAGAGAAAGGTGAAGACTGCCCATGGTGACGGTCCCCAGCTATGGTCAGTGCTTGGACAGCAATTCTCAGCCGAGTGCTGGTGCCCCCAGGAGACTTCTGGCAATGTGTGAGACATCTGGGTGTCACAACCAGGAGGAGAAGAGTGCAGGTGGTGTTGAGAGGAGAGACCAGCCATGCTGCTACCTGTCCTTCTGGCACAGGCTGACCCTTGAGAAGAAAAATGCACTCACAGGGGGTCAGGAGGTAGTGCAGCAGGTTAAACACACATGGTGCAAAGCGCAAGGACTGGTTTAAGGATTCCAGTTCGAGCCCCAGGCTCCCCACCTGCAGGGGAGTCGTTTCACAGGTGGTGAAGCAGGTCTGCAGGTGTCTATCTTTCTCTCCCCCTCTGTCTTCCCTTCCTCTCTCCATTTCTCTGTCCTATCCAACAACAATGACATCAATAACAATCAGAACAACAACGATAAACCAACAATGGCAACAAAAGGGAAAAACAGCTTCCTGGTGCAGGCACTGAGCCCAGTGATAATCCTGGAGGCAAAATGAGTGAATAAATAAACAAATAAATAAACAAATTTTAAAAAGAAAGAAAAAACGCAGTCACGTGTTCCTGCAGTGAGGCCAGGAGGCCTGATTATGCAGGCAGCACTCAAAGATGGCTAAGAGATGACCACCACTTCTCTCTTTTTTAAGAAATTATTTATTAGATAGAAACAGGAAGAAACTGAGAGAGGAGGAGATAGAGGGGGAGAGATAGAGAGATACTTGTAGCACTGCTTCTCCACTTATGAAGCTTTCCTCCTGCAGGTAGGGATCTGGGGCTAGAACCCAGGTCCCTGTGCACTGTAACGTGCACTCATCCAGGTGCGCCATCACCTGGCTCCCTTCTCCTCTTTTATATCTCATTTAAATTTTTTTTTTACAAAAAGCATATCTTCTCATTATGAAATAAAAAGAAAGAGTCTTTATGGTGACATACACAGGCCAGAGGTCAGCTAACTGTGGCCTTTGGCTGCCACAAATTATACAGCCATTCTTTAATAGCCATGAGCTAAACATGGTCTTGTATGCTCCAATGACCATACTTTAAGCAGTTCTGTAAGTGTCTACACAAAGCCTTGATGCTGCACCAAAAAACGAACAAAAAAAGATGTGATGTAAACGAGACACAAACTTAAAATGTCTGTGAAATTTCCAGAGTCTCCTTAAAGGGAGTGGGCATTTCCTCAACTCTACCATTTCAAATTAGATGTGATGGTTGGAGCTGTGGCAGTCATATTGGGCCAAGACAAAAGTACCTCACAGGCATAACAGAATGAGTAGTTAGCAGGAACCTGACTTAATGGAGTCACCATACCAACACTCCAGGGCCTGTTTATGTGGCAGAACCAACACGTGTGTGTGTGTGGGAGAGGACTCTGCTGATCACAGTGAAATGAACTTCCCTTTCTGCATGTGCTCCTCAATGAGCATGTTTAAAGAGCCCACTGAGGGCAAGCAGCATGTCAGGTGACAGGTATGCATGAGGGAACCTGTGAGGTCCCTGGGTCCTGTGAGGCACAGCTGTGCTGGGCAAGAATTCTTAGCATAACCTGCAACGCAATATGCTTGGCACCCCATGCCACCCAGCCCACATCTCCACACCTTCCCAGCCTCCCACTGCAGGTCTGCCTTGCCATGTAGCTTTCCCAGTGTGAGCTCTGGCCTCTTGGCCAGTGATGACTAAGAAGTCAAGAGGAACCACCCCTCCCCACCCCCACCGAAACGTCACTGGCTTTCAAAGTTCAAGACGAGATCTATAAATGATTCCATCTTGGCAAGCGCAGGCCCTCCCCCAGGCAGCGTGAACTGTTGGCAGAAGTGTGAAAGAGGCGTTCATTTCCTCCTCTCTCTCTGCATCTGTGGTTTCCATGTGCAGAAACACAGTTCAGCATTTTCCCTCTCACGCACCCCGCAGAGGAGGAGGCCAATCAGGCAGGCATTCCATCTCAAGGGCCATGCTGACTAGGGGGCTCACAGGAAGCAGGCAAGGCCAGCTCTACCCCCGCAGGGGCCAGCGTGGCCATAAGCAGCACCACCGTAAGTGGGCTGGCACTCACCTCACTCCTCTGAGCAGAGGGTCTGGAGCCAGAGAACACCCACACAGATAATTCGGTGGAATAGTGCAGAACCCTCTAGAAAATGCCATCATGCTCCTGTCACTTTGGCTGATAAGGGACGGTGGACATGTGGATCTTTGGGGAGACTGGAGACTCCTGGAGAGAATCAGCAGTCTCCATGTCCAGTCCCCACAACTGGCCTCATGCACCTTTCCCAACTGCCTGCTCCTGAGTGGCCTTCTTTGTGATAAAGCAGTGCTCTCATGAGGAACACGGAGTGTGTGTGTGGGGGGGGGGGTCACACACTAGGCAGCTGGCCCAGGTAACTGAAGGGGGGGGATTGTGTGTATAGCTGGGCCCCTGGGCATGTGCAGTGTCACTGCTCCTGGGCCAGGTTTCCATTCAGACAGAGAGATAGAGAGGTAACACCTCCATTGCCATAGCAACTCCCAAGTGGTGCCAGGGTTCGAACCTGGATCATAAACATGGCAAGGCAGGTGCCCTGACCAGTAAGCTCACTCCCCAGTACCTTGCCTTTTTTTTTTTAATGCAGTACTGGGTTTATTGAAATAAACCCAGGGCCTTGTGGATATGTGATATTACTGAGTGACTCCCTCACCTGACTTTCCATTACTTTACAGAGAGAGGAGACAGGAAAAGGCAGACATAGAGGGGAGACACACAGCACCGATTCACCATTCATGAAGCAACTTCAGTGCCATCCATGGTGCTCCATGCGGAGCCAGGGATCAAGCCCAGGACCTTCTGCAGGGTGAGGTGTATGCTCTGCAGGTTTGCTGTCTCCTGTCCCCCATGTGGCTTTGGGGGTAAATGTTCACCAGGTTGGCCTTTCACCCATGTGGTGTTACAGATAAAGACCTTCTTGTGACTAACTGCCATTGCTATGCTTGAAGCTGTCTCCCTGACAGGAGGTTCATGCCCTTAAGATGTATGGGGGGGCAGACAATAACCTGGAGAAACATTGTTCATTTTCTCCACCTGGGAATTAGAAGTTTGGGGTGTGAAAATAGAAAGATCCGGAGAAGGTCTACAGATAAAAACACTCCGTGTATCACAAAGATTCAAAGAGCAGCATCCAGAGAAGCCAGCGGTAGAAGCCTGGTCACTTCCTACTGTGTCCCCTGTGGGATATTCCTAAGAATTAAATTAAGAGGAGTCGGGTGGTAGCGCAGCCTGTTAAGCTCATGTGGTGCGAAGCGCAAGGAATGGCATAAGGATCCCAGTTCGAGCCTCCGGCTCTCCACCTGCAGAGGAGTCTCTTCACACGCGGTGAAGCAGGTCTGCAGGTGTCTTTCTCTCCCCCTCTCTGTCTTCCCTTCCTCTCTCCATTTCTCTCTGTCCTATCTAGCAATGATGACATTAATAAATACAACAACAACAATAATAACAACAACAATGACAACAAAATGGAAAAAATGGCCTCCAGGAGCAGTGGATTCATAGTGCAGGCACTGAGCCTCAGCAATAACCCTGGAGGCAAACATAAATAAATGAATAAGTCCAGGTAAAGTGCAGTGCCTTGCACATGGGGAGCACTTGGCACATAGCTACTGTCACCATCATCAGCATGGAGCCCAGCATTTGTCAAACACACTCGGCTGCTCCATCCTGGCAGAGACACCACTGGAGCCCACAAAACAGGCTCTCATTGCAGTGCTTTCTGGGAAAGGCCATGACCGACGCTTTTGTTCTAACCTGACAAACATTTGCAGCAGCCACAGAATGAACAGGACAGTGTGGTGCTTCACACCCCAACGCCGTCGAGCTCTCGGCCACCTGTGAGGTGGGGCAGGCGGATGAAGACACTCATCCACAGATGAGGAAGCAGAGGCACAGAGAGATTATCTTGTTCTCAAGTCTCTAGTGTAGACCCTTTATGTGGGGGCCAAAAGCTCACCCCCAGGAACCTCCTGAAGCAACTTTCCTGTAACCCACATTCCCTCCTCCCCAACTGCCATCAGACTTCATTATTAGCAAGTTCTCCTCCTGCTCAGAAACCTAAAATGCCTCCTCACCCCTCCAGAGTCCAGTTCAAGTCTGTCTGAGTCCAGGTCCTCCGTCTGTCTGCCCAGCCCACCCACTCACTCTCTCCCCTTTGAAGCTCAGCTTGACCCGAGCTGCTGCTGAAAGCCCTGCCGGATCTTCTCCTCTCAGCTTTGGGCTCCTCTCCGGCTCTGCAGGATCTCTGCTGGTGGCATCATCTGGAGCTGATGGCTAGTGTCCCCTCTGCTGGTTGGGACAGAGGCCCTCCTGTCACAACCCCACTCAGTCATCAGGGGGCAGTTCATGAAGCACATACACTGGCCCATGTGTGACCAATCAGAGCAATATACCTCCCCCACACAGGAGTCGCAACAGGGTGATGGTAGCACCCAATGGAGCCATGAGACTGTGCCCCAAGACTCCTGACAGAAAGCCTGG
The DNA here is from genome assembly GCF_950295315.1 of Erinaceus europaeus. NCBI lineage: Eukaryota > Metazoa > Chordata > Mammalia > Eulipotyphla > Erinaceidae > Erinaceus > Erinaceus europaeus. The sequence goes on from NC_080176.1 coordinate 3,344,412, forward strand.
GTTGGTGTGACCGCCTCCTGCAGGAGGCAGAGCCAGGAAACCAGAGCTTGCTGTCCTTCGTGAGAGCAAAGGCAGCCTGAAGGGGAGAAGAGAACAGGAAGGAGGCGGAGACAGCAAACCTGAGTTGTAACACTGCCGAGGTTCTGGATCGAGTCTCACCTGAAGTCATTCTTAACAATTCTCAAATGTCTGAACTAACAAGTTTCCTTATCAACTTGAGAGAGTTAGAGGGATGGAAGATAGCTCAGAGCACAAAGCGCATGCCACACCAGGAGTGAGAGCCCCAGCACTGCCTGGCAGCCCCAGGGGCAGTACCCTGTAGCTAGCTCCATGGCAGGGGCAGAGCCCTAGTGTCTCTCCCCGTCCTCTCTCCAAGCAGACAGACTGAAAAGCTGGCTGGGGTGGCCACTCGCAGTCCTGGGCATGTGGGAGGGCACGGGTGCACTCCCTGCTGCTGCAGTTAAAGTGAAGAGAGCTAGAGTTGAGGTTCAGTCACCCAGGAGCCCTGACTGGAAGGAGACCTGCTGAGTTCTACAGGGGAGGCAGCACCACTGAGGTGGGTCGCACCCTCAGCCTGAGGACCTTCTCCTCCCAGCTCACCCTCCCCAGCAACTCTGTACCCCCAAATGCACACTCTTCTCTCCAGCACACCACACTGCCCCCCAATTCCCGCGTCCACTTGGGGAAGGTCCATACTGACTGCAGCCACTTATCCACGTGAGTCTCAAGTTCAGGCCTGCCCTGAGGGTCGCCGCCCTCCGCTTCCCTGAGGAAGAACAGGGATGTGCAGGGGTTTCTCCACGGCTCTGAGCAGACAGCTATTGCTCAGTGGCTGGAGTGTGAAATGAGATAGACAGGACAGCAGGCAGAGGGCCGGCCTGCATGCAGAGACCGTGGCATCAAACAGACAGCTGGGGCCAGGAGGAGGGTGTCCCCTCCCATCCTCACTCAGCTACAAACTGCAGCCCTGCGTCTGTAGGCCCAGTGCCACCCCGGCCACTCACTCTGCAGGTGGGCTTCCATGGAGACTTAAGATTTGGGTTTTGTAATGTAAAATTAATGTAAAACATTAATTCCCCAATAAAAAAAAGAAAAAAAAGAAAATGAAAAAAAGAAAAAAAAGGTAACAGCAGCAAATGCTGGAGAGGGTGTGGGGTCAAAGGAACCCTCCTGCACTGCTGGTGGGAATGTAAATGGGTCCAACCTCTGTGGAGAACAGTCTGGAGAACTCTCAGAAGGCTAGAAATGGACCTACCCTATGATCCTGCAATTCCTCTCCTGGGGATATATCCTAAGGAACCCAACACATCCATCCAAAAAGATCTGTGTACACATATGTTCTTGGCAGCACAATTTGTAATAGCCAAAACCTGGAAGCAACCCAGGTGTCCAACAACAGATGAGTGGCTGAGCAAGTTGTGGTCTATATACACAATGGAATACTACTCAGCTGTAAAAAATGGTGACTTCACCGTTTTCAGCTGATCTTGGATGGACCTTGAAAAATTCATATTAAGTGAAATAAGTCAGAAACAGAAGAATGATATGGGATGATCTCACTCTCAGGCAGAAGTTGAAAAACAAGAGCAGAAGAGAAAATACAAGTAGGACCTGAACTTTGATTGGCATAGTGCACCAAAGTAAAAGACTCTGGGGTGGATGGGTGGGTGGGGAGAATACAGATCCAAGAAGGATGACAGATGACCAAGTGGGGGTTGTATTGTTATATGGGAAACTGGGGAATGTTATGCATGTACAAACTATTGTATTTACTCTTGAATGTAAAACATTAATTCCTCAAGAAAAAAATAAGAAAAAAAATTGGGGTTTTCCAAATCCTAAATGACATGAAATACCTCCAAGAAGTATGCAGTGGATTCAGAGAAATAAACTTCAGTGGCATATCTTAAGCACTTAATAAATTATCTGATGCTTGTTCTTTAATTTCCTTAAAAAAAAAAAAAAGCCACCCCAGGTCTGGCCAACTGAATCAGAACATGGGTTTTACAAATAATTAAATGAGATCAGTGTGCTTCTGTTGAAGCTGCTGGGGCAGCTCCGGTGATAAATAAGGCAGCTTTTTACAAGTGCATCTATTAGGACCTCAAATTAGTTAAACATAAGGAGGCATGCAAGAGAAATACAGACGAGGAGGTGAGTCTTGTTTTCAATTCCCAGTGCTATAGAAATGGCCACAGATTGCAAATCATGAATCCACATTCCAGAAGCTGTTATATGTAGGTATCAGGAGGCAAATAAAAGCATACTTTAAGATGGTGTTGACGATATTACTTTAAAAGGAGAATGAAAGAAAAAGAGAGAGAAATTAAGCAAGCAAGGAAGAAAGAAAGAAAGAATGAAAGAAAGAAAGAAAGAAAGAAAGAGAGAAAGAAAGAAAGAAAGGCATGATTTCATAGCACGAAATTCAAGTAAGCAGTAATATGTACTATCAGGCTCAAACTTCTTCAAAGAGTGGTTGAGGTTGGGTAACAGCTGAGTTGGAGCTATTCAAGCATTAAAAGATGATGGGATTTCTTTGGTCACTGCATTAGAAACAACGACTCTCAAACGCTGCCTGAGTCTCAGCAACTCTTAGACAGCCTCAGAGTATCAAGTCTCCCTGGTGACCAGGAAAGTGGCCTGTACACCAAGAGTCCTGCCTCACTGCCCCAGGCAGGAAGTCCAGAATGGGACCATGTGGCCCACCCAGGACATCTGGCCATGTCTCAGAGGTATTTCCATCTGACGCCACTGAGGGAGGTGAGACAGCTACTGGCATCTGTTGAGAAGAGATGCTGCTTGGCATAGGAGAGATACCAGCACACAGAATGATCTGCTCCAGGGAGCTGGGAGATAGCTCACCTGGTAAAATAAGTGCCTTACCATGCGTGACGACCCAGGTTCAAGTCCCAGCACCACGTGGGAGCACTATAGGAAACTCCATGGGTTGTAGAGCAGTGCTAAGGTGACCCTCTCCTTCTCCCTCTCTCTCTCCATCTCTGTCTCTTTTAAAGTAAAAATAGTGAAAAAGTTGACCTGGGAGCAGTGGTACCTCATACATACATACTAGGCGCCAGTGTTGCTGCATTTAAAAACTGAAAAGAGGGCTGGGAAGATAGCATAAAGGCTACGCAAAAGACTTTCATGCCTGAAGTCCTGAGGTCCCAAATTCAATCCCCAGCAATGCTCCGTAAAATAAATAATATACAAATTTAAAAGAACAGAATGACCACCACCAAATGGCTTTGAGAAGCCCTGCCCAGGAGTCAGACAGGCTGCTTTTCAGTTTCATTCCCCAGAGGATCCTTAAACCTCAAATAAGGGACTCACTTCCCTTAAGACCTAGAGGACCCACAGGAACTGACTCCTGGGCCACTGAGGGGTTCAGGAGGGATATTAATAATCAGTGGCACTAGTCCCTGGGCTTGACAGTCTGTGCCTCACCTGGTTCAGCTTCAGATTACCCTGTGAAGTGTGAAGTGGCTGTGATTTCACAACTGGAGGGCAACCAGGCTTCACACCCCAACAGCCTGTGTTTTGACAGTTTCATTCACCCTCCCCGTCTCTCTGTGTGGTACACAGGCCAGTAGCCCCAGAGTCACCCAGGAGCTCACTGGAGAGGCAGAATCTCAAGCCCAGACTCCGACTCTGTGGAGACGTGCTAAGGACGAGGCCTGGCCACTGAGGAAACACTGGTAGTCAGTGTGCTCACAGCTGGTCTCTGCCTACGAGACCCACTAGAGTGAACTGCAGACTCTGAGTCACAGCAGATGCCAGTGTGGCAAAGACGCGACCAGAACTGAACACCCCAAGGACACGGGGCACCCCGCCTTTTAGGTTGGTTCACTCCCTACACACGAATGAGGCCCGATGTTAAGTGGACAAGATCCATGAACCCAACTCAGGCCTTCTGCTTCCTCCTGGCGCCTCTCTGTGGTGTCTAATTCACACCCTGCTGTGACTGAATCATGCCCCTCTCAGGACATGCTTCCCGCCTCAGTCTGACAGCAGAGCCAGGGCTGGGGGTGGTCTCCTCCTCACATTCACCACTCTGGGGGTGCAGGACAGAGACGTCACAGAGCCCACTCTGCCTCTCTGAAGACTCTCAGCTCTTTAGATTTGACGGGTAAAGAAAGTCTACATAATTCCATGTGTGGAACATGAACATTATACAACAGCGTCTACAGTACAAAGCAGAAGCCCCTTCCAACAGAGCACCCACAGTGGGAGAAGCAGGGTGGTGGCACACATAGTACAAAGCACAAGGACCCATACAAGCATCCGGGTTCGAGCCCCTGGCTCCCCATCTGCGGTGGGCATGCTTCACAAGTGGTGTAGCAGGTCTGCAGGTGTTTATCTTTCTCCCTCTCTATCTCCCCTCTCCTCTCAATTTCTCTCTGTCCTATCAAATAAAATAGAAAAAATGGCCACCAGGAACAATGAATTTGTAGTGCTGGCACCAAGCCCTAGCAATAACCATGGAGGCAAAGGGGGGGGGGGAGAGAGAGAGACCACAAAGCATTCAAAGCAGAGACTCAGGACCCAACTTGCCTGGGATTGAATCCCAGCTCCTCTCCTGACCAGCTGTGTGTCCCTGGGCAACAGACTTAACCTCTCTTTGACTGTTTCCTCAGAGAGAAAGTCAAGCATAAAATATAGCCATGCTTGGGCACGGCAGGGAAGGTCTGAGCAGTCCCTGGCACTGTTGCTCCTCTCAGAGGCAAGTCGTTAGCTGTTGGGGGAGAGACACCCAGGTCATCTGTCCTGCATGTTCCTACTCCACACTGCCCCCCCAAGTCAGACACCAGCATGAAGTTCATCACCTGAGCCTCAGATCCGCAACCTGCTCTCCTGCTCTCCAGCTGACCAAACACGCTGTTTTACTTCCTATGTCTTCTTCCTTTTTTTAAGGTTTATTTTGTTAAGATCCATTTTATTTCACTTAAGACAAGCAGAGCGCCACTCTAATACAAGTAGCACTGAGGCGCTCAGGTGTGCAAGTGCTACCCTCTCTTAGCTAAGCTCTCTCTCCCTCAACCCTGGGCCTTTGCAGCAGCACCGTAAACCTGTACATGCACAGCCAGGGCACAGAACTACTCCGGCCCCCACCCCGTTACACCCTCCTTTCCTACCACTGAAGTGAACCAGATGCCCAGAAGCAGCTGGACTCCGTGCAATTTAGCCTGGGGAGCGTGCGGCCGGGAAGCGGAGCCAGGTGGAGGCTGGTCTCCTGGGACTGTCTCCCAAAGAAATAAATGACCATCCTCAACCCTCTTGGAATGGGAGAGAGCAGGGTTAGTCACTGGCTTCCTGTCACAGCTGGCTGCTGTGCCCCCTCCCCATGCCCGCACCCAGGCCCAGGTTCCTCATCACAAGGGCACCAGCTTCTGGCTGAGTTCTCCACATGCCTGGTCTCCAGGGACCAGAACAAGCAGAAGGAGCTTCCTCTGGCCAGTGGGTTGATGACGGGGCTATCTGAACCCCAAAGCCCTGATTTATACAGCAGAGAGAAATGAGGGCCCGTGGGACAGAGCTGGGTGACCAGGACAGGGAATGCAGAACCCCAGCTTCTCTGAGGCCCCCCAGAGTCCTCCAAAGCATGGCGTCTAATCATTCATCTGGACCGACAGACTTTTCAGCTTTCTTGCTTTCTTTCTTTCCTTTTCCTTTCTTATCCTCTCTTTTCTTTTCTTTAGTAATGGGGCCTTTACATATGGTTCCACCAGTCCCAGGTTGACTTTTGCATTCTTTTTTTTAAGAAAGTATTTTTATTTATTATTGGATAGACACAAAAATTGAGAGGGAAGGGGGAGAAAGGGAGAGAGACAGAGACACCAGCAGCCCTGCTTCATGACTCGTGAAGCTCCCCACACACACAGATGGGGCTTCCCCATTCTTTTCATTTCAGATGGAGACAGGACACCACACTGCTTCACAGTCCAGGAAGCTTCTACTGCTGCATGATGCTTCCATATGGAACCAGGGCTTGAACCCAGGGCCTCCCACATGGTCACATACAAACTCTATCAGGCGATGTAACTCTGCCCACAGCCCCAACCTCACCCAACACACATTCTGCAGCTTTCCTTTCACTGTTTCACTGGCGTGACATGCTAGTCACTGTCAGGCCAGGAGCTCTCCCGGCTCTAGCCAGAGAGTCCAGGTAAACAGGAACATCCAGCCACCATGATGCCCTTGATGTTAGCAATCTCCTATTCAGCATCTCTGTCTCCTTTTTCACTCCCCTGAATATTTTTGTTTCTTTTTCTCCTCTCAAATTGGCAAGCAACATTACACCATGAGCTGTTGTCTTGCTCTCACCTTGGAAGACTATAGAAAGAAAAAAATATGCAGAAAGGTCAATGTGCTTTCAAATGAGCCTTTTAAAAAGAAAGAAAGAAAGAAAGAAAGAAAGAAAGAAAGAAAGAAAGAAAGAAAGAAAGAAAGAAGAAAGAAAATTGCCTGAATGGGCTCCTATTAGTGGGAAGTAAGAAAAGGTTCCAAATGGAAGACTTGTTCCCAAGAGAAAGCATGTTGACCCTGTTATTGTGTTTTAAACTCGTGTTTAAAATGTTCTCTGAATGTCTCAAAAGTCTTTTTTGCATATTTATTTTGCTTACCCTGCTAGGCCTCAGAATTGGGAGCGCTTGTTGACAAGTAGGGAGACAGAAGGTCTGAGTTCCGCCCCCTCTGATGAAGGCTATGTCCTCCCTGGGCTGCAAGCCTGCCTCCCCAGGAGGGGCCCATTAACTGGCCCCTCTCTGCCTCCATCTCAGCCTCTTCTCCCTCCCCTATTCTCCTCTCTCCCTCCCTCCTAGTCTATACCTCTCCCTCCCTGACTCCAGCCCTCACAGCCTCTCTCCTAGTCCTTCTTGCCATGCTGGCTCTGGGCTTGGCCCCTTGGAGCTCTCTGTTGCCTGGCTCCAGTGCTCTTCCTCTTGCTCTCTGCCTGGCTGGTCCCCTTCTCCTCCTACTGGTGTCAGCAGTGGGGATCTGTCTCCTGGAGCAAAAGCAGTTCCCTCTCTCCCACACAGGCATGCAGACATGAAGACACACATGCAGACACAGACATGAAGACACACAGACACACACGCAGACACATAGACACACATGCAGACACAGATGAAGACACAGAGAGACACACATGCAGACACAGATGAAGAGACACACATGCAGAAACACGAACACACGCAGAGACCAGGCAGACACAGAGTTTCCTCCCGGCCCTCACTCCCCTCCCTCCTTGCAGGGACTTTTCATGGGCTTGATGCTCAAGTCTCAAAAAGCAAACAGCCCTGGTATGGAAAAAATGAAGCAGAGATTGGTCCCTGCCTGTAACTTTCTTCCATTGTGGGCCTTCTCCCAGTGATAAAGGGAAAAGAAGGATAAGAGGAAAAGACACTGAAGCCAAGTCATACTTGGGAAAGAGAGAGAGAGCAAAAAGGAGAGATACCACAGTGCCACTCTGCCATTGGAAGCTTCCCCTAGTGCTGACTGTTGTGTTCCCATGGGGTGGGGGTCAGACCTGGTCCTTGTGCATGTGAGGTGTGTGCTTTACTCCGTGAGCTATCTCCCAGTCCCAAGAGACAGGACATATCTGGTCTCAAGGGGAGGTAGCTCAGTGGGTAGAGCCATGCCTTCCATGCACGAGAGTACAGGTTGAATACCTCACAGCACAGGATGGGTGGTGCTCTGTTCTCTCTCTCCCTCTCCCTCTCCCTCTCTCTCTCTCTCTCTCATATGCATGCTCACACACACATTAAATCTTGCCAATAAATGCATAAATCTTTTTGAAAAGCAAGAGTCCCAGAATGGTAGCCTGCAGCCAGCATGGCTGGACAGAGTATGCTCTGCCTTGCTGACCTCACATCCCTGCAGAAGGGATGTGAGCTCCTGTAAGCTGACTGCTGTCTCAGGGAAGACATTTGCCTCCCTCCTGTGACCAGACAGTGGCCTTGCACAGTCCTGAGATCCCTCCTGCTAGGATGGCAGGAGAGAAGGTCAATGGCACTGTGGTGTGGAGGGGTGGGCCCAGCCCAAACCCTCCTCTGCTGGCACAGGAGCAGGAGGTCCCAGGACATCACCCTCATGGCCCCCTGCCCACATGGCCAGAGGTGTGGATCAGCCAGTGGCCGGAGCACAGCAACCTGAGCCATGCACCGGGCCAATTGGCGCTTCTCGCCTCCATCCACATGCCCAGCGGACAGAGTGCACTCTCCACTCCCACCACCGTCACCTGAGGGGCCAGCGGTTGGCAGTAAAGGGAGACTCACTTGGCTGACTGACGTGGGTGCCTTCTAGAAAGATGATTCAAGGGCTGCTCTCTGTGGCCCACAAAACCCTCTGACCCACAGGGGTGACCCACAGGGTGTCTGAGGCTCTGCAGACACCAAAGAAGCCTTCAGGCTAAACCATGGCCTAACCTGCTCCCAAGACCATGTTCAACGTCTTCAGAGAGGCCTCAATCTAGAACATACTGAAGCCGACGGGTCCAGAAAAAAAACATCTCCGGGCATCACCGAGACACCCCTGTATACACACACCCGCTTTCATGAGCCTCTTCCTGACAGATATGTTCCCTCCTGCACACAGCTATCCTTGTGGTTACTTCATTAGATAGTTCATTGGGTAATTGTGTTAGCTCACTGGGTAACTGGGTAGAGGGCATGTTTTGCCATGCCATGACCTAGCCTTGAGCCCCAGCACCACTTGGGAGTACCACAGTGGCACTGGGGAAAGCTTCCTTGCTCTGGTGCTCCCCCATCTGTCTCTGTCTCTCTGTCTCTCTCTCTTTCTCTCTCCTCAAGGCTAAAGTGTCAGCCTAGTAATCACAAAAATAAATAAACACTGTGTCATTAGAAAAGCCACAGCCCTGGTTAAGAAAGGAAGGAAAGGCTTGCCTGGTAGAAACCTTCCTGTGGCCAGCCCACCATGAGCTGCGATTTGCACAGAGTGACCACAGGGGTGGGGATCTCGCCAGGTCACACGTTCCTTCTCGTTTACATAAGAGGGGCACACAGTCTGGGGTGACAAACTTCAGGCTCCTGGCCCACCCCCAAGTCCCACCCCCTTGTCTAAATTGTTCTTTTCCAAGCCCTGTAGCCCCAACAGAGTTGTCCAAGGCTCCCATGAACTTAACAGCTGGGGCGCCACAGATACCGGGACTGGGCTTCATGGAGACCCTCCTTTCCCAGAGCTGGGCTGTGAGAGTACCTTCAGTGCCTTTCAAGTGTCCTGAAGGCCTGGGGGGGAGACAGCTCAGCTGGTAGAGCTTAGGAATCCATGCTTGAGGCTTCTGGTTTGATCCCCAGAAACACATGCACCTGAGTGGTGCTCTAGCTTCTCTCTCTTTCTGACTCACTCTATCTATCTATCTATCTATCTCTCACCATCTCACAGGAAGTAAATAAACTGTTAAAAACATAAAGAGGTACTTTCTTTGTCAGTACAGACTAAAGGAGGAAGGACAGGGAGAAGATTTGCAGGACCCCTGCACAAGGATGACAAGCAAACTCACAAAACATTCCACAGAGACAATAAATTAAAGCTGAGGCAGAAAGGGTACAGCAGGAGTCTCACCCCTCTGACCCCAGAGGACCTGCCAGGCGGTCAGGAGGATAGGTTCTCTGCTCGCCTTAAATGCACATCACTGATCCTGTGTGTCAGCCTCCTCGCTCGTGAGACAGGAGGTCCGAGGCAAGGACGCGTTCAGTGAGGACATGCATAGAGGTTCTGCGGTGCAGCTGGTGCACAGTAGGGCTCTGTGTGCGCTGGTGGCTGCAGTATCCAGCAGAATCATGGCTGGTTGCCCTGTTCTCCTGCGGAGGGCTGCAGTGAGGATAGAGAGGGATGGAGGTGAGATGGAAACATTGTTCACTTAAAAAATTAAAACCCTGTGATCTTTCATTCTCAGATGCCCTTGAGAATCTGCAAGGAACAGGGGCTGAAGTTACAACTGCAGGAGTTGAGGGGAGAGACCAAGGAGCCCCACCAGGCTCAGATTATGTGAAGACTGGAATGCGCTGTCACCGGGTGGCCTTTCACAACCAGAGAGAATGTGCTTGGAGGCCTGGCGGTACTGTAGACAAGGAGCCTCCTCCCCCATTAAACCATGGATGAAATTTAGAGAGAGAATCAAAGGCAAGGTCTCCTGCTTCCAGAGACCCCCAGAAACCCTGGCACCAGGGAGCTACCTTTTCCTACCTCCTGCAGGGACCAGAATTCTTAGAAGGCTGGCCACTGGGCTCAGGAATGTGCATGCCACTGAGAGGTCTTGTCAAATCACTGGAAATAAAAGCTAGAGTCGCTGGAATAGATGACCCAAAATGAAAGAAGCATACTTTCATCAAAAGTTCCTCTAAATAGATGTTATTTTCCCAAAATGTAAAGGTAGGCCATTTTGCTTATTACTCTTTATTCAAGAAAACAAGGAGTTGGGGGTGGGCAGCCTCCGACGGCCGCCTCAACATTGCAAGGCAATTCGTATCAGCATTAATATTACAACAGGCACCGAGAAGAAATGGGGAGGTGCTCCCTGTACAAGAAGGGAAATCAGAGATGAAAATGCAGTTGCAAGATGAAAGAAAGTTATTAGGAAGCCGACTCAGTCCTGTTTCTCCAGCGTCAAGATAATCACATTAGCAGCTTCAAACGCTATGCGGTGACATCATTCAGGCAGATAGCTCCTAGCTTAAGTATGAGGTCTGGGAACTGTCATCCATTCTGTGTCAGTGGCAGGCCTAATGGACTGGCCTGATTTGTTACAAGCTGGCGCCTGTGGGAGTCTTTTGGGCTATGTCCACCTTTTCCCCTGAGTGACCCTCCTGGTTTAAGCAGGTCCAAGTGAGAACCCATCAGATCTCACTGAAACAAAAAATGGGGGTGGGGCAGGGGGCAAGCACACTTGGTTAAGTGCACACATCACAGCGTGCAAGGACCTGGGTTCAAGCCCTTGCTCCCCACCTGTAGGGGGAAAGCTTCACAAGTGGTGAAGCAGGTCTGCAGGCATCTCTGTGTCTTTTCCGCTATTTTCCCCTCTCCCTTCTCAGTTTCCCTCTGTCTGTACCCAGTAATAAATAAATTTGAATTTAAAAGAGAAAGAAAGAAGAAATGGGCAGCTCCTCATAACCCAATGTCAAGCGAGACACGGGTCCCTCACTGACAAGGGTCTGCTGTTCACAGAGGCAGTAGAAAAGCCTGTCCCAGTTTCCAGGTTGGCTTAAAGCTCACTTAGGTGGGAGATGGGATATTTTGGCTTTGAAAACATGTTGACCCAGATTTGATGCCTTCCACCACTGTGTCCTGGCTTTGGGACTCAGGGCCTGGAGTCACCCCTCTGCCAACCATACTTTTTTCTTCCACAACTTCTGTACAATGACAGTCTCCAACTCTTGTGGTAGTGAGAACTAGAAGGATTGGTGCACAAAGCATTCATCAACACTAGTTAGATCACTATTTCTATTATCAGTAAGATTTGGCAACCCAGGAAGTGGTGCAGCAGCTAGAGCAATGGACTTGGAAGCATGGGGTCTCAAGTCTCCAGCACCACAGCATGTGCCAGTGATGTGCTGGTTCTCTCTCAGCTGTCTCTCCCTTTCTCTCAAGTCTCTAATTAATAACTAGGTTTTGTTAAGGTAAGCTTTGAAACAGTGAAAAAGCAGATTCCAAAGAGGGTAGCCCAGGGAGTAGTTCAGCCAGCAGGAGTCAGGCGCACACCTTGCCATGCATGAGGCTATGGGTTTACTCACCAACACCACATGGATGGCACCGAGGGAATTTCCATGGATGCAGGGTAGTGTTGTGGTGTCTCTCCCTCCCTCTCTCTCTCTAGGTATCCAGAGGGAAAGAAGTGAACCAGGCAGACCATCTTGCCAGGCTGAATCAGGCCTAAGGGAGGCCCTGGGTTTACTCCCAGCCCCTGAATTATTAAAAATATATATATACATAAACAAATACTCATAGTACAATACTAGCATCACTCTGGGTTCCTTTTTCCCTTCACCAGCCTCCTTCCTCCAGTTTTTCTTCCCCACTCCCTCCTTCTCAGCAACCCTCCCCCCCCCACACACACACACACACGCATAACCCTTTGCATCCAAATCCTCAACTCAGGGTCCACTCTTGAGCAATCCAAGCTAAGATTGTCTAAATGAGGATTCCCCCCTGTTTGGTCTCTCTCCACCTTCTCATGCTACCCTATCCGTCTACACAGCATGATGGAAGGAGCTCAGGCAGAGACACTGGACAGACCTGGTTCAGATACCAGCTCTGTCCCCTTGCTAGCTAGCTAAGAGAATGAGCTCAGCACTGGGACATAGCTCGCCTAGGAAGACAAGCATTTCACCCTGGGCGGGGCCCTAGGTGCAAGCCCTGGCACTAAGCAGAAGCACCCAGACTCTAGCGGGAGCTCCATGGCTGTGGAACAGTCTAGGCTGGCTCTGCCTGTGTGTGTGTACCCCCTCCATCTCCCCAGAGCAGAAAGAACGGAGAAGTGGGCATTGGTATGGAGGTATGGAGGCATTGGTATGGTATCACATATCTGTTGCAAGACCTAGACCCTACAGAGAGAGAAAGAGTGAGAGAGAGGCAGAAATCTCCCTAGCCCGGCCTCTGGCTCCTCACTTGAAAAGCTATGCCCACAATGTAGGGTTTTAGTACAGATCCTGCCACCGAGCGTACTGAGCCTCTGAAGCTTTTTCCCATGCCCATTAGAGCTGCCTACTGGGAACAGAGGCCCCTGTAGGACTGGAGGGCTTGGCGTGAAGGGGCGGGGTGCAAAGAGCAGAATCTCGAGGGCCTGTCCGGGAGATGAGTTCAGAGAGGGAATAAGTGGCTCTCCTCGTGTGACTCTTCTCTAGGAAGGGAGTAAGGCTGTTCCTGGCGCCAGCTCCTGGCACAGAGGCTAGAGACCAGCTCTTTGGCCAGGGCTATAGTGGCCACTGGAAACCTGTATCTGGAACCAGAATCTTTCCTGCATGTGGCGATCACCGGTTAAGGGTTTGTGGACACCAAGTGGCAGCTGCAGATGATGTCTGAGTTTTGCAGAGAGAGAGGGGGGGGAAGCAGAGTCCTGGGGCTCTTTGTTCTGTCCGGGCGCTTGGGGAACAGCTGGGATACCCACAGCTCAGACCAGCCTGAATTCAAGTTAAAACCTAGCACTGGACTGGAACTCCCAGGAAAGTTTGTCCCTAAAAGGGAAGGAGACTTAAAAATTAATGAAGTCTGGGCAGCCTGAGCACTGACATTTTCCCAAACATCCCCCAGAGCTCTCCTGATTAAGGGAATCCGGCAGCTGGTTTCTGCCTCTGGTTTCCCAAGTCCCAGAGCTCCTGAGGGAGGAAAGGAAGAGCTACCAACTCTCAACTGGCTTTTCCTTCTCTCGGAAAAACAATTCAATTATGAGTGAAGCTGCAGACTCTCCAGATGAAGGCTCTCACCAGGCAGGCCAAGGAGATATCTGGGAGCTGAGGCTCCAGGGGACAGCTCTGTCGGAGAACACAGCCCATCCAGGCAAACTGGCAGAAAAGTGATCACACATATTCACCCACACAACTGAGAAATGAAGTCACCCGGGAGCCTCTGGAAGCTCAGGAAAGATCCCTGTACCTTCCAGTCCTGGCAAAACAGCAGTGAGACAGACAGGGCCCCTTCCCCAATACCTAAGGACATCAGGCAGTTAATTACACAAGTCATTTCTAACTGAGCACAGGAAGAGCTCAATTCAGAAGTGCAGGGTAGCCAGCAAGATGGTAGTGGGGCAGCACAAGAGAGAGGTTTCAGATGCAATTCTGGTGCCATCCATGTCCAGAACTCTGGTTTTTAAAAATTTAAATTAAAAGAGAGGAGGAAGGAGAAAAGTAGGAAGAGGAGGAGGAGAAGGAGAAGAGGAAGAGAAGGAAAAAGGGGAAAGGAGGGAGAGGAGGATGAGGGCAGGGATGCTCCTTGGTTTGAGAAAGGTCTGAGACCTGAAGGGTGAGGAGATTTCCAGACAAGGAAAAAAGGGAAGAATGTCTGGACAGAGCAAACAGTTGGCTTAGGAACCCTGTAGTCATGGCATGAGAAACAGAAAGAAGATTCTCATGAAGAGAGTGGGGGTGGGGGTGGCACATTTGGTTGAGTGCACTTGTTACAGTGCACAATAACCCAGGTTCAAGCCCCTGGTCCCCACCTGCAGGGGGAAAGCTCTGCAAGTGGTGAAGCAGAGTTGTAGGTGTCTCTCTGTCTCTCTCCCTCTCTTATCTCCCCCTTCCCTCTCAATTTCTGTCTTGATCTAATAAATAACTTTTTTTTTAACCTAAGCACTGTTCAACTTTGGTTTATAGTGGTGCTAGGTACTGAACCTGTGACTTGGGAACCTCAGGTATGAGAGTCTCTCTTTGCATAACCATTATGCTATCTACTCCTGCCCGGGCCTCATAATTTCTGCAACACGCCCAGCACACCATCAGTTCTCAGTGCTAACTGAGGTCTTCATGGTGGTGGTGTCTTTACTCACCCTGCCAATGAACAGCTGTTCATGCATTACCCAAATGCTGTGAAAATGCAGCTCGGCATGTCCAATTGGTTCTGTGTGCTAGGTGGAAGCCCACCTGCCACCCCATGGAAACCTCTGCACCTCGGTGGCTTCCCTGGCACTGAGTGAGAGCTGGGAGGCTCACCTGGGAGTGGCCTTCCTGTAGGCAAGCTGAGCACAACACTACCTGGCAGCAGGTGGAGGAGTCCAGCAGGTAACCAGCCTCCCTCCCAAAAAGGTGCTGGGTCACAGGGCACCATATTCAATACCCAGCTGTTGGGCTCAGGAAATGTTTGACACCTCCACTGGGGCCCCACACCTTTACCCAAGGCACCGTCTGCAACATGACACACGGGTCACTTGTCTCAGCCCAAGGCTGCAGCAAAACAAATCCTTCCCTGAGAGACAGACTACTTGGTAGAGTGCACACCTCACCATGCACCAGCACCAGGGTTTAGGGCACCAGGGACAGCATCAGAGAAAGCTCCACAAATGGTAGAACAGTGTCGTGATGCCTCTCCTCTCTTTCCCCCCCTCTGTCTCTCTATATCTGCAGTTAAGAGGAAAAGGTTGGGGGGCCAGGTAGTGGAGCACCAGCGGAGTGCACATGCACAAGGACCCAGGTTCAAGTCCCCAGCCCCCACTTGCAGGGGGACTTTGAGAGCGGTGAAGCAGTGCTGCAGGTGTCTTTCTCCTGCTCGATTTCTCTGTTTCTATCAAGAAAGAAAGAAAGAAAGGGAGGGAGGGAGGGAGGAAGGAAGGAAGAAAAAGAGAGAGAGAGAAAGGAAAGTTCGGGGAGGTGGGTTAGTCACTAGAAGCAGTAGCCTTAGCAGGCAATAAAAAGTGGTGACTCCTTTTGCAAGAAGAATGATGATGAGACGGGCCGGCTTGTGGGATGGGGGTCTGTGCATAGCTTTCTTCTTCCAGTAACTCCTCTTGGGCTGTTTTAGAGCCTCTTCTAACCTGGTGCTCTGGGAAGCTACCCAGCTGACCCACTCCAAAATCCACTTCTGGGGCCAAGAACTACCGGATCCTTGGACAGCGACTGTGCTCAGATCCCTAGCTCCTCTGTTTACCACATGGAGCAAGTAAGCAGCAGCAAGTCATCGGCCCTGAGGGTAAAGATGCTGGACCAGGAAGATTAGGGCTCAAATCCCAGCCCTACCTTTGCCACCCCAGGGAACCACGGGTAAGGCACCCTCCAGTTTCCTCTCCTCACAACAGGCAGAGATAACAGAACCTCAGGGTGGTCGTGGCGATGAAGCGAGACTGTGACCATGGAGTGTGATGGGCTCAGTGACCTGCTGGAGAGTGGCCAGAGCTTCCCCTCCACTCGGTGCACCCGTATGGAGTGGGGGCTGGAACCTGGGTCTTCCAGCATGGTAAAGCGTGGGCTCTACCAAGTACACTATCTCCCAATTCCTAATTAGTTAGCAACATGTATCTACCATAGACTGAATTCAGCACCCAATATCTCCAAACATGACCTGCTCTGAAAATGAAACAGACACAATTCAACAAGTTTAGATGGCAGCACACTGTGCAGTGTGGACCCTGACCCAACATGATGGATGGTGCCCTTTAAGAACAGGAAAGGCAGAGGCAGAGGAGCACGGGGGCCAGGAGGGGGGCCCACAGGAAGTGGAGGCAGGGATGAGCTAAGGAAGCTATAAACCCAGGGCCACAGAGCTTTCCAGCAAAAAGCCCAAGGTGAATGCCAGGAGCAGAGGCCTCCTCCACTTCAGCAGGGTCCGGGCAGCCAGCACCATGCACCCAGTCTCAGCCCGCGAGACAGCACTGTTGGTGCTACTTTGCGGGAGCCATCAGTGCTCCCTGATACTTTTAATATATTTCAGGATTATTCTTATTATTCTCCTTAAACTGTTCTCTCTTTCCCACCCCCACTAGGACTTTTCGGCCTGCACAATTCCACCATTCCCAGCAGATTCGATGACCACAAGTATCAAGTAGAAGCAGAAAGGGAAGGAGAGAAAGAGTGAGAGGAGAGGCACCACAGCACTGCCCCACTGTCACGAAGCTTCCCTGTGTGGGGTGCTCCCAGGGGGAGAGAGTGTGCCAGGGCTCGCAAAGCCAGCTCCTCAAGCACAGTAGTGTGTATTCTCCACCGGGTGGCCCTTTCCCAGCCCCCTATTTCCATGTTTGAAGATTATATTGAGAGAGAGGGAGGGAGGGAGGGAGGGAGAGAGAGAGAGAGAGAGAGAGAGAGAGAGAGAGAGAGAGGCACTGGCTCTGGCATATGCAGCACCAGGGATCAAACTGAGGACCCCATGATGCAAGTCGTGTGCTCTGCCCACTGTGCACGCCCTCAGCAACTGGTGTCACTTAATTCTCAGTGCCACCTGCGTCCTTTCTCGCCAGTGTGCTGCAGCTGACATTCTGTGCTGTGCTATTACTGACTTAGCATTGCTTGACACAGTTAGATTTGGGAAGGTACAGCTTCGTGTCTCCATATGTATGTGTGTATCAGTCACACATAGGCCACAAAGATCTATGTCCCCTCCCCTCTGGTAACTGATGTAGCTTTTCCAAAGCCCAAGACAGAGTTTGGTTATCTTTCATTCCACATAGCTTAGAGACCTTCTCATTCCATCAAGGGTTTCAAAGAGAATTTAAAGAAAAAATGGAGACACGCTCCGAGCATTTCCAACCTCTGCTGATCACAGCACAAGCCAGAGAGCCCTTAATGCTGCTCGATCCATGTCAGCAGCTGAGCAGATGAGTCACCCTCCCCCCAAGTACTGGGACCAGGCCCACACCCCGATGGCTGCCTGGTTCACGCTGACAAGGGGCAGCCAATAGCAGGTGTCTGAGAAGCTCTCCTGAAATGAGATCTGTGCTCCTACCAACCTGCCCTGGCACCTTCCAAGTCAGTGAGGTTTGCACCCCCTCCCCAAGGCAGGATGGCACTGAGGACCGCAGCTTTAGAAGGAAGATGGAGAAGGATACATGCCCCACTAAAGGCGTGGCAAGGGAGGGGCGGGGCAGGGCTGAGTACCGCCAAAGCAGTATAGATTAAAGAGAAGCTCCAAAGTATTGATCCTCCCACTCCGAGTCCGGCAAGACACACCCTGTGGCCCTGAGAGCAGGCACTACTGACACCCTCAGGCCTCATTACCCACCCCAGAACAAGGGGCCCAGCTTCTCCCTCCACAGGCCTGCCTGTGAGCAACATATCTGCCCACTCGAGAGCCTGGCTCTTCCTGTCCCCCCAGACATCCCACAGAGGGCTTGGGTCACAGGCCACAGACCCACCCTGGGTTCCTCCTGGAGATCACCTCTCAGACTGGGTGGCAGGCAGGAAATGACTCCTCATCACAACGACTTGAGCATCAGCAATGAGGCACACAGTGACAACAGTGTCTGGTCCCCGACAGGATGTCCTGAGAGAAGCAGTGATCACTGTGTAGTGCTCCGGCCCACCTGGCTCAGTAGGGAGCAGCCAGCAGAGGCGGCCACCCCTGTGGCTGCAAACAGCAATCTACCAAATATCTGGGCGGCACCAGTTACAGACTGAGAGATAGCTCACCTAGGAGAGCACACACTTGACCATGTGCAAGGACCCAGGTGAGAGTCCCGGCGCCCCACAGGAGCACCATGGGAACATCTGTGAATAGTGGGTTGGTAACATGGTGTCTCCTCCCTTCCTTCTTCTCCTTCTCCTTCTCTTTCTTCTCCTCATCCCCCATCCCTAGCCCAGTCTGTATTCCTCTATCTGGAATTCTAAAAGAAGAAGAAAAATAAAGGAAGCAGTGGACTCACTCGTATCTGAGGTCCCAGTAGACAAAATAATAAAAACTAAAACAAACATCTTAATGATGTGAAACATAAGCACACGTGGACACTGACACAGATGCACACACCCTGTCCATGCACACAACACCTTTACTCACACACACACACACGTCTATACACGCAGGCACACACACAAACGGGAAGTACCAAGTAAAGAAGAAGCCTTTAAAATAAGAAAATTAGGGAGTTGGGCAGTAGCACAGCGGGTTAAGCGCAGGTGGCGCAAAGCACAAGGACCAGTGTAAGGATCTCGGTTCGAACCCCCAGCTCCCCACCTGCAGGGGAGTCACTTCACAAGCGGTGAAGCAGGTCTGCTTGTGTTTGTCTTTCTCTCCCCCTCTCTGTCTTCCTCTCCTCTCTCCTTTTCTCGCTGTCCTATCCAACAACGACAACATCAGTAACAACAACAATAAAACAACAAGGGCAACAAAAGGGAATAAATAAATAAATTTTTTTAAAAAAATAAAATAGGAAAACTAGGCCAGTGAAAGAGTTCACTTAAACAATGGACCGCTCTGCCATATGCATGACCCAGGGCCAAGCCTAGCCCCTACTGCACTGCAGGAAGCTCAATGTTAGGTACTCACTTTCTCTTCTCTCTCTCTCTCTCTCTCTCCATATATATATATATATATATACATCTGGAAAATTCATCCTGGGGCAGCGGTGATCTTACAGAATAATAAGGAGGAAATGAGTGCAGTGCTGCCATGTGTTCCCTTACTTCTCTTACACTGGATGACAGATTGTCTTTAAGCAGATATAAAGAATGATATTTGGACCACTGGGGACTTGGCAGTAGAGTGTGTATTAAATAAGGGGATTATATCATCATTAAATCTCCTGAGTGTGATCACTGCACTGTGATCATGTCAGAGAATGCCCTTGATCTTGGGTGATTCACAGTCACGTGTCTGAGGGTAGAGTGTCACACTCTCTGCTCCTGAGCTCCAATCCAGATGAATGAGAAGTATGTGCATCAGATGTGTGCAGAGAAAGAGAACTCTCGCCAAGGGAACCATCTGACGACCGGGAAAAGCTTGAGAAGATAGTGGCTGCTCTATGTCTGCAAATTTGCTGTAGGTCTGACTTTGATTTTCGGAAGATCAACAGTTAGGATAAAGCTGCCAGATGTAGGAGCTGCTGGGTCATGCAGTAAGTGTTCTCTTAGCTTTGTTTCTAAACACAAAACTCCTCCTGGGCCCCATGCCAGCCTGCATTCCCACCAACAGAAGAGGAGGCTTTTGGTTGCTTGGCATCCTGCTACCACGTGCCACCGCCCAGCTTCTGTGGTGACTGTACCTCAGGGTGACTCTGATTTACACTCACCTGCTAGACTAAGTTTTGTCACATGCTCATGGGGCTCAAATGTGTCTTGGCAGAAATGTCCCCAACAGTCCAAAGTGACAGCTGCACAGCTCTGCTACTTGACTAAAAACCACTGGCTTCTGCACGTGCAGTGAGTGAATCTTTGTGGCATGAAACTTACCCTTCGATAAAGGAATTATAGCTGTTCCTGTTGTCGTTGTTAGGATGGGAAGCTGGGTCAGTCAGCACCATTCCCACCACAGGGGAAACAACTAAACATTGATAGCATGGTGGGATCATCAACCATTAACTGCAGAGAGAGAAATGGTATCTCTCCAGCAAGTCCTCAGACCTGGGAAAAGGTTGAAGCCAACCTCTCCCTCACTGCATTAGCCAGGGGTCCGCACTGGCCCCTAAAAACACAAGGCAGGAAGCAAGTACAGGAGTTGGGAGATGGCTCACCCAGGACAGGGAGCCCCTTGCCATGTGGAAAGCCCCAGTTTTGAGCCCTGGCACCACAATGGAGCACTGTGGGTGGCATTGGGGGGGGGGGGCTTAATGGCTGGTGGCATAGTACTGTGATATCTCTCTCTATCTCTCGCTCTCTCTCTCTCAGATAAAAAGAATGAGACACTCTTCCTAGGAGCAGTGGAATCACATGAACACAGAATTCTGGTACTGGAAACAAAAGTAAGGTCAGTTGCACACAAGTTCCCACAGAGAGGAAAGGCTTGCTCCTTTTCACAGAATCTACCATCATGGTCATAGCAGTGTGACGTTGAGTTGAATGTCTGCCATAACATGCAGAGCTGAGCTGCATGATTCTCTAAACCCCAACCCATTTGACAAAATGACTACAACCAGGGCTGGTGAAATAGCATAATGGTTATGGAGAAGACTAGCAGGGCTGAGACTCCTAGGTCCCAAATTCAATCCTCAGAACTACCATAAGCCAGAGCGGAGCCATGCTTTGGTAAAATAAATTAACAAACAAATAAGAAAATAGATGCTTTTGTGCAGGGATGGGGATATGCTAAGAGACTCATGCCTAAGGCTCCAAAGTCCCAGGTTCAATCCCCTGCACCACCCTAAGCCAGAGCTGAGCAGGGCTCTGGTAAAAAAAAAAAAAAAAAAAAGTAACAATGACTAAAACCCATCAGACAGGTCCCCGTGGTAGCCTTTCCTTGTCCTCCCCCCTAATCGGATGACACGAGAAATACAGCTTCTCGTGAAGGGGGTGAGCTGTTTTCCCCACCTCATAGGGAGGCTGGGAGATGGAATGATGTCATGGGCATTAAAGCTCTGGCAGAGTGCTCAAAGGGAACGTCATTACTATCTTTGCACTCAGACCTGCCAGGCGCTAGAATGGCGCCTGGGCCCAGCAAGGTGAAATAAATCAACTCTGTGTTATTGATGTAGCAGTATGCTGGCTCCCACAGGGGGGCAGAATCAGAGCAGCATGGGCCCCTCTGAAGACTCTAATCTTCACAAAGCTACACCACTCTGAATCTGCCTGGCCCATGGGTGTGACTTAAACACTAGTGGGCAGTACTGCAGCGCCAATGTCTTTGCACATGGCTCACTGCTGAGCCCACTTGCTGCCACCCTATTGGGTGGCACCTCTTGGACACCTGCCACTGAAGTCAGGATAGAGAGAGCAACTGCAGGAAGACAGGCAGGTCCAGCGGACACGAAGGTGACTTGAGAGGGAGACAGACCGGACCTCAACCTCACCCTGAACACCACACTGCTTGCCCTGGAGGGGTTAAGCTGGAGCACCCCACATACCATCCAGAGCTGATGTCCATATACCAGGACACCCCCACAGAGGAGAGAAAACCACATCCCGGTCACCAGACATCTAACAATATGCTTTGCGCTCCATCTGCCTCCAAAGAGACGACGAGCTTCCTGTCAACACTTAAGAGTGGGCTGGGTCTCTCAGAACAAAAGAGCTCCCAAATTCTTCTCCTTCCCAGACAGCTGCTGGTTCCTAGTTACTCCTGACAGCAAGTACATGCATTAAGCACACCCAGGGAACCAACCCCATCCTCCCCTAAAATAAAATTAAAAAATTTTTTTTTCTTGAAAGTTAAAAGATCTTACTTCTACCCGGGGCTTTCATTTCCTCTCCTTCAAGTGCTGGTTCTATTAAAGCCAAATTACACCACAGAAATGACTGTGGAGTGTACATCAGCAGATCAATTTATTTAATTAGCCTGGGTAATTATAGAGGAGTGAAAAATGCCTTGTGGTGGGAAGGAGTGAGGCACTGAGTGGCTGGTGGGAATATGTGGTTTCTGGCCAGGGACAGACGGCTACGTGTGGCGAACAGCTTTCAGCAGCCTCTGGGAGGCGCTATGAGGCACGGTGCCCACCCAGCACAGCCCTGGGGTCCCCACCAGACCCAGACAGAGAGCTGCAGGGGTGGCTTCCACAACATTCAGAAGCAGGGAGGTTTTCTTGTTTCTGTCTTCTCTCCTTCCCTCCCTCCCTCCCTCTCTCCCTGCCTCTCCTTGTCAGACGAATAGCATGAGATCTAGTCTCTCAACAAATGCTTCCTGCACAGTGTTGCTGGTAACCAGAGATACAGTCTTACCCCAGAGCTCTAGAACTTACCCAGCTGAAACTGCCCAGAGCCCCACTCCAGCCCCAGCAAGCTCCCTCTCTGCTTCTGCCCTTGTAGATCCGGCCCTCCACATGTCAGGGGAGCCACTGGCCCCCAGTCCTCCATTGGCAGGCTTACTTAACATAATGTCCCCCGGGTTCCTCCAGCATCTTGCACATGGCAGGGTTCCCTTAAGGCTGAATAATACTCCTTATGGATAACAAGGGTTGGTGAGCATGTGGAGAAATTGGAACGCTTGGACACTGTTGGTGGGGATGTAAAATGGAATTGCAGGTAGGAATGCAATAGACAGGTTCTGCTATAAATAAAAAAGAAGAAGAACCAAATGACTGCACAATCCAGCAACCTCACTTCTGGGTAGATATACACAAATTGAAACTGGGGTCTCAGAGAGGTGTGTGCACATGCAAGTTCAGTGCAATATTATTCACAGCAGTCAAGATAGAAAATAAAAATAAACGTCCACCTACGAGTGACTGGGTAAGTTAAAAAGGCAGTGAGGTTTGCAGACCTGTACCAGTGCGAGAATTCTCACTGACTCTCCCCTGGAAAAGGAGCCTTTGTTCTTAACCAGCATTAAAGAGAACATGCCCATTAAGCACATTTATTGAGCACCTACTGCTTGATCTTTCTTCACTGGCAGGCAGGGAAGCCTGTATGAACAGGGGCAACGCAGAGTTGGGGACAAACATGACAGAGGCAGCCAAGCTGAGTTTGAACCCAAACTCCACCTTCTTGAAGCGAGTGCTTAGCTTCCCTCTGCCTCAGCTTCCTCAGTGGTAAATAGTGTGACATCACTGGTCTGTAAGCGAATCGGTAGTCTGCAAATAATATAATAATAGAAACACTTGTGATAGGGGCTGGGTGGTGCACACTGGGTTGAGCACACATGTTACCAGACACAAGGATGCAGGTTCAAGTCCCCCAGCCCCTGCAGGGAGAAAGCTTCACAAGTGATAAAGCAGGGGTATCTCTCTCACACACACACACTCTCTCTCTCCCCTCTCTTTTCCCCTCTCTCTCCTCCCCCCCACTCCCATCTCAATTTCTCTCTATCCTATCAAATACAAAAAACATAATAAAACAAAAAAATGATTATAAAAAAGAAATGGCCATGATAATAATACCCACTGCATATGGCTATTGAAACAAAATCCTCCTTTTTTAGAGAAAGGGTGAGAAACAGAGAGAGGAAGAAAGAGAAAGAGGAGATATCATAATAGTGTTCATGAAATGTCCCTTTTGCATGGTGCTTCCATGTGGTGGCCAGGAGTTCAACCCATGTCCTCGCACATGGCAGCGTGCGCACTTGACCAGCTGAGCTGACTAAGTCAGTCAGTCCTCTTGGCCCCTGAAATGCTCTTTTAAACGTGTTTCACAGTGTGGCACGTACAAAGTTCTCAGCAAATTTTACCAGCTATCTGTTATTACAGCAGTTGATAATCAGATGTAGACAGTAACCATTTGTTGGCTGGATGGTGGAACAGGTACACTGGGACAAATACCTGGGATGGGTAACTGGGAGGGTAGGTCAAAGCTCAGGTGGACAAGTAAATGAACATGAACAGAAAGGAACTTCTAGGAGTGTGGTGTCAGTAAGAAGGCATGATGCATCTTTGTTTCAATTGTAATTATTTTTTTAAAACTTTTTTATTATGATTTGTTTTCCCTTTTTGTTGCCCTTTCTTTATTGTTGTTGTAGATGTTATTGTTGTTGTTGCTGATGTCCTTGTTGATGGATAGGACAGAGAGAAATGGAGAGAGGAAGGGAAGACAGGGGGAAAGAAAGACAGACACCTGCAGACCTGCTTCACCACTTGTAAAGCGACTCCCCTGCAGGTGGGGAGCCGGGGGCTCAAACTGGGATCCTGACACTGGTCCTTGTGCTTCAGGCCACTTGCACTTACCCCACTGCGCTACCACCCGACCCCCTATAATTATCTTTTCTATGTACCTCAGGCTTTGTGTTTTATAATGAAGCATCTTGTATCAAATCTGACTTAGAATGGCAGCTCAGCGCCACACATCCTACTCTTGACTATCCTCAAGGCATCCTGCAACAAGCGGGGGTCCTGCCTCCACCACAGCAAAACCAGGACTTAGCCCATCCCACCCTTCAGGCCATTTTCCACTCAAGTGACACTGTGAGGCCCTGGCTCCTGTGTCCCTGCACAGTGCCCTCTCTGTCCCCTCCATCACAAACATTGGAGCAATGCTGCAGGTATTTCTCTCTCTGTCTCTCTCCCTCTCAATCTCCCCCTTCCTTCTCAATTTCTCCTTGTCTCTACCAACAACAAAAATAGTCACTGGGATTGGTGGATTCATCATGCAGGTGCCGAGCTCTAGCTATGAAAATACAAAAATAGAGGGCCTCGGTCTTGCCTGGGCCACCAGGTTCTAGATGCTACTATGATGACAGCCGGACTTCCCTGGACAGATGACCCCACCAATGTGTCCTGGAGCTCCACTTCCTCAGAGCCCTGCTACACTAGGGAAAGAGAGAGACAGGAGTGTGGATCCACCTGCCAACGCCCATGTTCAGCAGGGAAGCAATGACAGAAGCCAGACCTCCCACCTTCTGCACCCCATAATGACCCTGGGTCCATACTCCCCGAGGGATAAAGAACAGGAAAGCTATCAGGGGAGGGGATGGGAAACAGAGCTCTGGTGGTGGAAACTGCACCCCTCTTATCCTATGGTCTTGTCAGTGTTTCCATTTTATAAATAAATTAATTAAAATTTTAAAAAGAAAATAGAAAAATAAAAACAAGTTTTAAAACTTACTAAAAATTAAATTTCTGCTTTTTTTGAATGAAAGAAATACATTGTTGAACGTGGTCTTGAAGGTAGCACATTTTAAAGCATGAGGTCCCGAGTTCAGCCCCCAGTCCGTGTGCCACAGTGATGCTCTCTTTCTCGTAAATAAATAAATCTTATAAAAGAAAGATATCTTGACAAGATATGAATTAAACTGGTCTTCTATAAACTGATGAAAACATGCAGAATATCTTCATGTTTCTAAAAAGTAATTGGCATGTCAGGGAGTGAGCAACAAATATTATCTATCTTTAAAAATCTTTTAAAGGGATTTGGGCAGTGGTGCACCCAGCTGAGCACACACATTGCCATGTGCAAGGACCCAGGTTCAAGGCCCTGCTCCCCACTTGCAGGGAAGACATTTTACAAGCAATAAACCCAGTCTGCAGTTGTCTAACTTTCTCTCTTCCCCTTTACCTTCCCCTCATCTCTCTTTCTCTCTATTCTGTCAAATAAAAACAGAAAGAAAAGTGGAAGAGAAAAAAAAAGGCCACTGGGAGCAGTGGATTCATAGTGCCAGCAACAGGCCCCCACAATAGTCCTGGTAGCAATTTTTAAAAATCTTTTCTTCCCTTCTTTTTTTTCAATAGTGCCACTAATAAAATTAAAATTAAAAATCTTTTCAAGAAACCTTAACTCACAAGAAAAGACAAGCAGCAAGATCGTCTTGGCACATCTACACTAGGAAAAATCTGAAAATGGTTGTATGTCCAACTGCCTCCCCACCCCGACTTTCAGTACACTGTTCTGTTGTTGTTGCTGCTGTTGTTGTTGCTGTTGTTACACGCCATCTTCTTGATAGGCAAAGGGACATGCACTGTGCTCTGAATTTATAGACAAACAAGAATAAGTCCCCTGATGTGGAAAATTGTTCTTTGTCATCATCCAACCTACAATAAGTCAGACTTTGATGAAGGAAGCACATTGAAAACTGAGTGCTAGGGGAAAGTAGACAGACTGTAACTCGTGGTGTCTTTATCCTAAGATGATTTAAAATCTGCCCATATGATTTTCCTAGCACCAAGAGTGGGAAAGCAGGCCACCGACCATTACTCATTTCTGAACAGCTTGGAAGCTAAACCTGGCAACCCCTCCCCAGGGCATTATGAGATTCCTAGGCTCACCTGAAACTTGGGGTGTGCATTCTCACCTGCAGCCCCATCATCCAGCTGCCACGTTGTGTCCTGAGGCTCCTTCTCAGTCTCTAGGTGAACAAAGCTCCCCCACTTAGCTCCCTGGATTTTATACTGTTTCATACCGTCCGAGCTTTATAATGGCAATTTCGCACTTGTCCCTTGCCCACTCACTCTTTCCATTCTTCTGTGAGGAATCATTGTCAAAGATGGCTCTAATCTTTGGTGAATTCTAAATTTCTCACTGCTAACTCAAAGACTACTGACTCTGTAAAGGTAACTTGGGATGAAAGTAACAGAAAAGCACCTGAACTAGTCGAAATCATCGTTTTGTTATCACAGTATAGTTACCATACACTAAATAACAAAATAATCTAATAGCCTGTGTAACAATACAGCAGGAAGGGTGGGTGGACAGACCCCAGGAGAAACAGGTGGAGCTGTCACAAAAAAGTGACTTTCACCTATCTCTCTGGGAGCAAACAGGGTTAGGTTTCCTCTCCGGGTCACTGTCATCTTTCTGCTACTCCTTGGCAACAACCGGTCAGCTCGCTACTCTCAAGATCAAGTGGAGAAGCAACTGGCAGAATTTACAAGTGGCTCTACTTCCCTATTATTAATTCCCAGAACAGAGAATCTGACTAGTCCACCTGGAGTCCAAAGTTCATCCTGGCCCAATCAACGATGATCGCCGAAACATGGCCACTGAGGCAAAGCACTGAAGGTTCTGCTCTCCTAGAGAGCCAGCAAAACAGCTCACCTGGAATGTGCACCTGCTTCCCCACGCATGCGACCTAGGGTCAAGCCCAGTCGCCACTGTGCTGGAGGATGCTTCATGCCATGGCATCTTGCCCTGTCTCCCTTTCTCTTTTTCTGTCTCAAAAAGTTGACCCAGAGATATGAAACCTCGGTGATAACAAAAACAGAAAGAAAGAAAGGGAGAAAGGCATCAGGGCTTCAGAAAGGGTTAGCAATAAGCCTTTAGCATCCAGAAGTATCTCTGCCTTATATCATCTGTTATCCTTAGAAGAATTCTATAAAGTGTTCATAATCCAAAAGCCCAGTCCCATCTGTCCTCCTTCAGCGTGTCCAGCATCTGTCAGCTGACCACTCCTGGCTTTCAAACTATTAGCTCAGTCACAGAGCCCGAGAGTCTGAACAAGAATCGCTCCCTCCCAGAATTATCTGTTCACTCCAGTGACTTGCATTAGCTTGAGACCAGACAATGCTAGTTTCCAAATCAGACTTTCAGCCTCATTTCTTACATAGATTTCTATGACATTTTTAAAGCTAACATTTTTCTGATAATGCTTTTTTTTTTTTTACAGAATAGAGAGAAATGTATAGGGAAAGATGGGGAGAGAATAAAAAGAAACACACCTGCAGCTTTGCTTTACCACTTCCAACAGGTGGGGATCCAGGGCTTGAACCTGGGTCTTTGTGCATGGCATCATGTGCACTCAACCAGGTGCAAGCAGATGCTTACTGAGCACAAATTCTATGAGAGATATGTTCCAGGGACTAGAACATAACAAAACTGCCAGAAATACCTAGCCTGTGTTTGTATTTTTGTTTGTTTCTAACCTCAGTATTGTTCAGCTCTGAATCTTGGTGGTACCAAGGATCAAATCCAGCCCAGGACCTCAGAGCTCAGGCATGAAACTCTTTTGCTTAACCACTGGGCTAACTCTCCAGCCCCAGGGGTTGTTCTTAATTTCTGTATTCTCTTTTTTATTATTATTCTCTCTATTTGTTAGATAAAGTCAGCCAGAAATTGAGAGGGTAGGGGCGATAGAGAGGGAGAGAGAAAAAGCCATGAGCACATTTAAAAGCCACCTGAGAACTGAGAGTTGAAAGCAAGACTGACCCAGGAGCATGAGCCTGAAGCCAAGGGGGCTGGTTCCTCCAAGCCTGTGGCTTTGGAGAAATCCATGGCCCTCCTATGCCCTTCACCAGCTTCCTGAATGGGCCACCACCACCACCACACAGTTCCGGGGGCAGTCCAGCACGCTCGATTTTCAGAAGAAAGTGAAGCAGAGGGGTTTCCTGGCATGGGCAAGCAGGGAAGATCATATGTGCAGCCCTGCTTCACCACTCACAAAACTTTCCCCCTGCAGATGGGGGCCGGGGGCTTGGACCTGGGTCGTTGCACACTGTAACATGTGCGCTCAACCAGGTGCTCCTCCGCCAGGCCCCTCTGCATTCTCTTATACAGTAAACCTTTAAATGGTCTATACATGCATCATTCAGACACTTAGCAAATCACCTTGCTGGTTAAATGCTCTTAATCCAAAGACCTGGTCCAATCCAGCACTTGTGCTCCCCAGTTCCCAGGTGGCATGAGCAAAGGAGAACGGCCACTGCGAAGACGTGCCATCGTATGTCTGTGAAGTCAGAAATGCCTTCCGTGTATCCCAACAGGCTTCCATGTCTCCATGGGGAGAGTCCAAGGGCCGTGGGCAGCCCCCCCACACACACACCATAGCCCTGATGCAGGGCACTTCTGAAGCATCCATGCTGTCTAAACCCCAGCCTGCTCGCCACAGCTGTTCCCAGCTAGTCGTCTCTGAGACTCCCCCACCCACTTGGAGAGCAAATACCAAGAGTTTGGCTGCCTTTCTCCAGCTGGACTTGGAAAGCAATTAATTTGGCACCTTTTAAGTCTCTCTGTGCTCCAGCAAGGAAGGTACTTAGGGATGTAGAATGCAGCCAGAGAGAGCATCGCATCTGTCCCCAGTGGAGGGAAGGAGCTATAAATCCATTAGCTCTGGCATCTGAGAAAACAAAGAAGTCTTTTAAAAAGCCATGAGCACATTTAAAAGCCACTTGAGAATTGAGAGTTGAAAGCAAGTCTGACCCAAGAACACAAGCCTGAAACTGGAGGGGGCTGGTTCCTCCAAGCCTGTGGCTTTGGAGACGTCCATGGCCCTCCTATGCCCCTCACCCGGCTTCCTGAATGGGCCACCACCACCACCACCACACAGGTCCGGGGGCAGTCCAGCACGCTCGATTTTCAGAAGAAAGTGAAGCAGAGGGGCTGTCCAGCATGGGCGAGCAGGGAAGACAGCGTGTGCAGAGAGGTGGCAAGACAAACTGCCCCCTGCCAGCATGGCTGCAGGACCTCTGGTCAAGCCATTCTCAGTACAAACCACCCTCAGCGTCTCCCTGCTGAGACCAGGGTAGGCCCTAGGGAAAGGGTGCCACTCCCACACATGACTTCACTCAACCCTCAGAACAAAGCGCTAAAGGAAGCTCAGTACCATGCCCGGTTCACGGATAATATGAGACCGTCAGCAGGCAGAAAGCTTACCCAGTGGCACAAAGGTGACAGAGGACGGATGCCAGAGCCTGTCTGCACTGCGAAGGTGTGTCCTTACCTGGCAGGGAGGGACAAAAATGCTCGGAAAAAGCAGCAGCCCGTTTGCCTTTACCTGTTCAAGCCTGCACCATCATGAGACCAGGGCCTCATGGGGGGCCTCAGCCAGAATTCACAGGCATTCTGTCCCTGGCCCTTTAGACCCCCAAGAGAAATGGCAGCTTTCTTTCTTTGCTTGTTTGCTTATTTGTTTTTATTTGTTTGTTTTTTGAGTGAACTTTATTTTTTACTTATTTATTTCTTTTTTATTTAAGAAAGGAGACATTAACAAAACCTTAGGATAGGAGGGGTACAACTCCACACAATTCCCACCACCCATTCTCCATATCCCCTTTCCTCCCCTGATAGCTTTCCCATTCTCTATCCCTCTGGGAGTATGGACCCAGGGTCATTGTGGGATACAGAAGGTGGAAGGTCTGCCTTCTGTAATTGCTTCCCCACTAAACATGAGCATTGACTGGTCGATCCATACTCCCAGTCTCTCTCTCTCTCTCTTTCCCTAGTAGGGTGGGTCTCTGGGGAAACAGGGCTCCAGGACACATTGGTGGGGTTGTCAGTCCAGGGAAGTCTGGCAGTCATTTATCTGGAACCTGAAAACACCTAGAATTGCCAAAACCATCTTGAGGAAAAGAAACAGAAATAGAGGCATCACACGCCCAGATCTCAAACTATATTATAAAGCCATCATCATCAAAACAGCCTGGTACTGGAACAAAAATAGGCACACAGACCAGTGGAACAGAATTGAAAGCCCAGAACTAAATCCCCACACCTATGGACATCTAATGTTTGATAAGGGGGCCCAAAGTATTAAATGGAAGAAGGAGGCCCTCTTCAATAAATGGTGCTGGGAAAACTGAGTTGTAACATGCAGAAGAATGAAATTGAACCACCTTATTTCACCAGAAACAAAAATCAACTCCAGATGGATCAAGGACCTGGATGTTAGACCGGAAACTATCAAATACATTGGTGGAACACTTTCCCACCTAAACCTCAAGGGCATCTTTGATGAAACAAACCCAATTGTTTTGTTTTTTTAAGTGGTGCTGAGGAATGAAAGCAAGACCTCGTGGGTTTGCGGTACCCCTACGTGACCTCCCTGGTCCAATACCCATTCTTCACTTTTTCAAGAGAGAGTGAGAGGAGAGGCTACATTGCACTGCCCTGCCCTCTGTGAAGCTGCCTTGCCTGGCGTCATCCACAGTACTCGTGAGACTCAAAGCCGGATGCTGAATGTGATGGGGCTTGTGCTCCCCCAGGCAAGTTGGCTGATGTCTCCTGACCCACACTACTTTCTCAAAGGTCCAGTAAGCCCTGGCCTTACAGAATGAAGTAGAGACTCTGAGGACAAATCTCCTGGGGTTCAGTTCTCACTCTGCTGCCTCGGAAAGGTCACTTAAGCTCCTCATGCTTCTATTTCTCACCAGAAGAACAGGCTGACGATGGCCTGGGCCTCCCGGCCTGGCCAGAAGGATCAAAGGAGATCAGAAGTGGCAAGAACTTGGCAGAAGGCCTGGCCTGAGAGCCCACAGATGGCAGGAAGACTCATCATCGCGTGATCAGCACCCCAAGGCCTCAACAGTGTGACAGGACCCATTCAAGCAGCTGTGCAGCAAGTCTCTGGGAACAGGGACTGAGCAGGGGCAGTGGTGCCGGTGCGGGGAGCCACAGACAGTAAAGCCTGGCGCAGGCCCTGCCTGCTGCACTCACCACCCTGTGGGAGAGACAAGAAAAGCCCAGCACTTTTCGCTTTGTCTTCATGTCAGTTTGCTTCCATGTGACAGGTAAGGGGGCAATAAAGACATTGTCCCCACTGCCCCAGATGATGGCGGAAGCCTGGCACCACCTTTCTCATCTGGAGACCTAGGAACCCCCAGGTCTTTGCTATCCCTTCCCAGCAGGCTTCAGACTCCACACAAACCATTCAACAGAAATAAACCAAGAAACTAATACCTTGTGACACATGATGAATTCTCTTGAGCCTTTAAGTAAATGGGAAAGAACCCAATAAAATAATTTGCAGAAGAGGTGAATTATCAATTCTGGGAGTGAAAGGTAAAAATTCTACCCAAAGAGTTTGGAATGTTACAATACCCAGTCTTGCTAAGGTTGTGAGGGAAGAGATAGCCCAAACACTACCAGGAGGGCAGAAACCCTAACAGCTACCGAAGGGCCTTTTGGCAGGTGGGTCAGAACCGAACTTGTGCACAGCCTTGACTGAACAAAATAAATCTCCTGTAGGGCCATCAAGCAAAAGAACAAAACCATTCTGTCTGTATTACTCAGCAGAGTCTTGTCTAGCGCAGCAGTGATGAGACAGGAAGCAGGCTAAGTACCCACAGACACAGACCTGCCAAAACAAAGCTTAATGCATTCGTTCATATAAGACAGTGCTCTGCAGCTGCTTTTTAAAACAAAGTCTGTAGAGGAAAAGGCTGCAATATCTCAGTGGATGGTGTTAATCAGTCTCTGTAATTGTCTATGTGTTATTTTGGCAAAAGAATGGAATCTAGAAGGTGCACTGAACTGTTAGAAACAGTTGCCTCCAAAAGAGTGGGACCTGATGGTGAAGAAAAGAGAACAAATTCAGGTTGGTTCTTCTGTGTGACCGATAATTTTTCACTGGAAAAACATGCAGCAGCACTCTCATAATTTGAAAAAAGACAGCTTTGGGGCTGGGTGGTGGTGGTGCACCTGGTTGAGTGCACATGTTACAATGCACAAGGACCTGGGTTCAAGCCCCCAGTCCCAGCTTCAGGGGAAAGCTTTGCAAGTATGAGGCAGGGCTGCAGCTCTCTCTCTCTCTCCCTCTCTCTCTCTCTCTCTCTCTCTCTCTCTCTCTCTCCCCATCTCCCCTTTCTCTCTAGATTTCTGGTGGTCTCTATACAATAAATAAAGATAATTTAAAAAATGTAAGGCAACTTTATAAATTTACCAGAAATTCACTGAGCTTACAATTGAAATAGCTGAGTTTTGTGCTTCAGTAATGTTGTTTATAAGAAAAAGAGGCTGCGAGTTTGCTCAGTGTTTAACAATATTCACAGGGCAGTCACTACATGTTAGGTGCTCTCCAAGGCACTGGGGGAGGAGTCATTTTAAAAAAGACATAATTCTGGGCCTCAGGAAGCTTACATTCTAGTAAGAAACAATTTTAGTATTTAATTTACTTATTTATTGGACAGAGATAAGTAGAGAGAAGGGAAGAGGGGATTAAGAAGGAGAAAGACAGATGCCTGCAGCACTGCTCCACCACTTATGAAGCTTCCTTCCTGCAGGTGGGGCCCGGGAGCTTGAACCCAGGTCTTAGTGCATGGGAATGTGTGTGCTCAAGAAGGTGTACTACCACAGGGCACTTTAGTAGGAAACATTTCATTGTTTTAAAAGTATCCCCTAAGATTGGGGAGATCTGTGTCTGTGGGTACTTAGCCTGCTTCCTGTCTCATCACTGCTGTGCTAGACAAGATTCTGCTGAGTAATGCCGACAGAATGGTTTTGTTCTTTTACTTGATGCAAACAAACTTTCATGCCTGAGGCACCAAATGCCCCAGGTTCAGTCCCCAGCACCACCATAAGACAAGAGCTGAGCAGTGTTCTGGAGAAAAAAATAAAATAAAATGAATAAATAAATAAATAAATTGCTTCTTTGGCCATTTTATTAGCTCTGCAATTTGCAGCCACCAAGCAGCATAATGGGCATTCAGTATGCATCTCCTGGGTTTACCACCATGCTTGACACACCAGGACACAAACGATACATGGTGCCTTCCTCCTGAAAGCCTTGCTCAGTTTCCAAATGTTCTACTCTCCATCCCTGACCAACCAACTCTGAGAAAACAGGAAGGCTTCACCCTGCTCAGAAGCTGAGAAGACAGATGTACCAAAGGTCACATGGCCGAGATGAGAACAGAGTCATGTTCCAGACAGATGCCACCCAGCCCTGCAGGATGAAATGCCACGTGTGTGGCCCAGAAAGAGTTTCTGGAAGGACTTAGGGGTGAGGAGAGGGGAGGAACCTCAGAGAAGAAGTCTGTCTCAGGAGAGGAACGGGGACCTCTGTCCTAGACCACAAGACACAAAGGGACTTCACAGTCAGTTTTCATATTAACTCCAAGTTGAAGCCCATGAAACCATAAAGACCTGCTGAGACATGAATGGAGTTAGTATACAGTTGGCGTACAGTCTACTAGGGGCTGGCACTTACCCACAAGGGATTGTGGGTGTGCAGAAAGTGACTGAAGCAGCGGGCGTCTGTCGGAATCAGTCTCTGTTCCTGCTACCCATGCCTGCTCCTCCCCAGGAGCCAAACACATGGAGCCGAGCTTACAGACTGTGACTCCCGCCACCACGAGTAGCCCACCTTTGCCTCTTTGCTCATTCTGCTGCACGTAGGTAGCCCGTGTTGTAAAAAGCCTCCCATTTGTTAAACCCCAGCTAAAGCCCATGTGAAGTTTTTTATTTTTTAATTACTATAAAGATTTACTATGCAATGATAAAAGATATTTTCTATCATTTGGGACAAAAATAGAGCTGGAGGTGATGATGCTATGTGGAGAAAGAGGCAAAAGATAACCACCAGATGGTTTTGCTCAGATGTAGAATATAGATAACTAAATCGAGTGAACTTGCAAAAAAAAAAAAAAAATACTACTAAAAGCCAAACTGTCTCTCAGCTGTGTGAGAACTGAGAGCTGCAGTGCTTATCAAAGGGAGGAGGGGCCACAGGACCTGGTGGGGGAGCAGTGACTCAGACACGCGTAGGAGTGAGATTATGTCCCTGAAATCATGTCACTGTGCAAACCACTTTTGAATCACTAGTAATGAAAGTTACAAAGAGTGTTGCAAAGCAAGCATTTTTAAATACAGGCACTACTGAGAGGAAATGCTTTCATTAATGCTTTCAGAACTCCAGTCTGGACTGGGGAGACAGCCTACCAGTTCTACAGAAGACTTTCATGCTTGAGGCTCTGAGGTACCAGGTTCAACCCGCAGCAACACCATGAGCCAGAGCTGAGCAGTACCCTGATGAGACTCAACTCTCTGACACTCTCTCTCTCCCCTCCCCCAACTCTCCAACTCTCTCTCCCCTTCTCTCGCTTTGTCTTTCTTCCTCTCTCACTAAGACCAAGTATTTTTTCTTCTGTTATCTATTTATTTATTTATTCATTAAAACCAAATATTTTTTCTTCTTTTATCTATTTATTTATTTATTCATTAAAACCAAATTTTTTTCTTCTTTTATCTATTTATTTATTTATTCCTTTTTGTTGCCCTTGTTTTATTGTTGTAGTTATTATTGTTGTTGATGTTGTTGTTGGACACGACAGAGAAATGGAGAGAGATGGGGAAGACAGAGAAGGGGAGAGAAAGATACCTGCAGACCTGCTTCACCACCTGTGAAGTGACTCCCCTGCAGGTGGGGAGCTGGGGGCTCGAACCGGGATCCTTACGCCAGTCGTTGCATTTGTGCCACCTGCACTTAACCCGCTGAGCTACCACCCGACTCCTACAAATAATTTTTTAAAAGAACCTCAATCTGAAGGAGTAGGGTGGTAGCACAGCAGGGGGGTCGTTTCACAAGCGTGAAGCAGGTCTGCAGGTGTCTCTTTCTCTCCCCCTCTGTCT
Source organism: Erinaceus europaeus (assembly GCF_950295315.1). Lineage (NCBI taxonomy): Eukaryota > Metazoa > Chordata > Mammalia > Eulipotyphla > Erinaceidae > Erinaceus > Erinaceus europaeus. Next base: position 3,379,625 of record NC_080176.1, read on the forward strand.
TCCCCTCCTCTATTTCTCTCTGTCCTATCCAACAACAACATCAATAACAACAACAATAATAACAACAACAATAAAATATCAAGGGCAAAAAAGAAGAATAAATAAATAAATATTTTTTAAAAGAACCTTAATCTGTGTCCAGGTCACATAGAAAGTGATTTGTCCTCATGACTCTTTATGTATAAATAGAGCTGGTTTGTATTTATTGTGTGTGAGAGCCTGTGCGGAGTGTTTTTCAAGTTAAATTTGAAAGGGCCGGGTGGTGGTGCACCTGGTTGAGCACATATTACAAGGCACAAGGATCGAGGTTTGAACCACTGGTCCCCACCGGCAGGGGGAAAGCTTTGCAAGTGGTGAAGCAGTGTTGCAGGTGTCTCTCTCTCTCCCTCTCTATCTCCCCTACCCTCTAGATTTGAGTGTTTCTATCCAATAAAGTTTTTTTTTTTTTAGAAAACCTTTTTAAAAAAAAACCAGTTAAATTTGTTCAAGTATGCACTTTCAAAAACACATCACATGGATAACTCACCCAGTAGAGTGCACACTTTACCACACATGAGGACCTGAACTTTAGCCCCAAGAACCAATGGGAAGCTCTCTGGATAGTGGGGTAGTGCCGCATATCTCTCCTTCTCTCTCTGCTTCCCTCTCTTTCTAGCTGAAATTAAAAGCCAAGGGTCAGTGAGGGGTGGGTGATAAGTGGGAAGGGAGTCCACCAGGAGGAGCAGAGCCATGCAGGCACAAGGCCCTGGCAGCAATTTAAAAAAACAAGTCACAGCACTTTAACTCCTGCTTTGGCGTTTTCCCTTCTCCTCTCTGCCTCCTTCCTTCATCCCTACTTCCTCCTCCCCCTTCCCTTCCTTCCTTCCTTCCCTTCCTTCCTTTCTTCCTTCCTTCCTTCCTTCTTCCGGTCCCATTGCTCTTTCTCCTCCTTGTATATACCAAACCCTCCAAAACTGGACACATCCCTGACCTCTTCTTGCTCTGTGCCCAAGGAGGTCCCTGGAAAGGGCTCTTGCCAGCAAGAGCATCCTGGGCCCCTGCGGGGCTCTGATGGAACCCAGAGCAGGCAGCTCAGAGGAGCAGGAGGAGTTCCTCCTTCTTTCCCTAGGCACTCAACAGATCCAAAGACTTTCCCTGTGAAGGACGAGCAGGAAAGGCTTCCGGGCCTGGTGGTCTCTGTCTCCACTCTGCACCCAGGAGCCACATGCAGACAGACAGTGGACATGGCTGTGAGCCCATGAAACTGCACCCACACAATCAGGCCCAACCTGGGTCAGATCTGGCTCACAGACACTGTTGGCCAGCCCCTGAATCAGTTCTCGACCTTATCTAGTGTGTGGTGTGATTAAAGAAAGCCTGACCCTTGCCGGTGAGGTGGAACAGGCAGTGAGGGTGCAGGTGTATCCACACTCAGCTAGAGGTCAGACGGGGTCTGTGCAGAAAGTGACAACAGAGGACATGTGAGCAGGATGGGAATGAGAAGTCAGTGACCTCAGGGACGGGTAGAGGCACCTCGCAGTTGTTTGATTAAATAATTACGGTTTAATGCTCCCCTCCTCTGATATTCTTAATTGCTGTATTTCATCGCAACTAAGACACCATCCATTTTAAAAGGCTGTTTTATTTTAGGAAGCTCGGGAAAGATTAAACACTGACAGTTAATCTCTGACATGTCACCCCGATTTGAGGGAGATAGATCAAAAAGGGGGTGGGGGGAGAGGTTGACTTAGAAACTCTGAAATAGGGCATGTTGTCCTTTGACTAACAGAATTAACTAACAGTGATCTAGGAGTGCAACTAACTTTGACTAACAGTGATCTAGGAGTGCATTTATTCTGTATTGCATTTCTGTTCAACTTTGCTAAAATAAAATCCACAGACCCTATAATTTGCCCACTGGAAATGTATGGCTCAGAGCTGGGTAGTGGAGCACCCAGATGGGCACACATGTTACCATGTGTAAGGACCTGGGTTCAAGCCCCTGGTTCCCACCTACAGGGGGAGAAGCTTCATGAGCAGTAAAGCAGTGCTGCAGGTTTCTTTCTGTCTTTCTCTTTCTAACTCTCTCCCCCTTTCCTTTCAATTTCTCTCTATCCTAACAAATAAAAGAAATGTGATAAATTACTTCTAGGAGTGGTGGATTCACCAGTGCAGACATATAACCCTGGTGGCAATTAAAAAGAAGGGAGGGAGGGAGTCAGATGGGAGGAAAGGAGAGAATGTAAGATTCAAAGGCTTCAAGTTTAGATTCATACAATCATCCCCACAATTAATTTTAGAATAGTTTCTCACACACCCTTAGTCATCACATTCCAGTCCCTCAGGCCCCTAGTCCTAAGCAACCACTAATCTGCTTTCTATCCATCAACTGGCAAATGCATAATTGAATGTGGTATAACCACATAGTGGAACATGATTCAGCAGTGAGAAGAAAGAAGACACAGGCATGAATGCTTCCATGATGGGAATATGTTTGTTAAGCAAGTTCATCATTTTGCAAACACCATGGAGCTTAATTACACTGACTCAGCTGGTGACATGCCTAGGCTCTGTGAGAGAACCTGCCGGGACCATCATGGTAGACGGTGTCCATCACTGACTGAAGCAGCACTGAGCAGAGCACAAGTGTACTGGCACGGGCATGGTGAACTTCGGAAACAAGTGATGGTATACCTGGTTGAGTGCACATGTTACTATACACAAGGACCCAGGTTCAAGCTCCCTGTCCCCACCTGCAGCAGGGGAAGTCACACGAGCACTGGAGCAGTGCTGGAGTCCCCTCCATTCTACTTCTCCCTCCCCTCTCAGTTTCTCTATGTCCTATCAAATGAAAGAAAACAAGTGAAAGGAAGTAGCTATAGAAGGCCACATATGGAATGGCTCCATTTATGCAAAATAGAACACATCTTCCTCTTTAGGCCCCAGCTAGACTCTGCAGCAAATATTAATTACAGGGCCCTAACATCACAGACACCAGCCGCTGGTGTTCAGTGTTCAGAATCAAGTTATAGCCAGAGAAGACGAGCTAAGACCCGGTACAGTGAACCTCACCAAGACAGAGCAATGGTGAGCAGATTGGGGCATGCAGGAGGGGTGAAAAGAAAGACATCAAGTCTAATGCCCTCATCCTACCTAGCTGGGTCAGGGAATACCGCCTAGAGTTTATTAATCAAGAAATGCAGTGTATTGTTGGGAGCTATAAAATTAATCATGGGAAAGAAAGAGGATAGGAGAACAAGTATGAGTTAAAGTCTACACCTTTTGATCCTTAATTCCCTTCTATTTGATTTACTCCACATTCATACTGAGTTGGAGGCACCAGATGCAGAGGGTCAGGAATCATTTATAAAATAATTTGAAAAACAGAAATAAATACATGGTTCAGACTCACGGAGAGACTGCCAAAAAATAAAACCAAGGGTGTGAGAGCAAAGGCTTGGTAAGAGCGTATGTGACTGGACTCTGTCATCACCCTGAGAAGAGCAGGGTAGCCTACAGCAGAATAGATGGGGAGGGGGGCACAAACAAGACAGCCCAGCCCCACCTAGGTAATTCCACCTGTGTGGACCCTCAAACCTATGAGCCAGGGACTAGGAAGTACCTGGAGTTAAGGTGAGGGTGTCTCTTTCTCTCTCTGGGGCAGGTGGACTCATATCTAAGTAGGTTTCACATCTCCCCATCAACAGCTGTCCCAGCTCCAATGTAGTGCCCGCCATCTTGGAGCCAGTCGGCTATGTTCAAGGCTTATGCTCAGTGACTAACTGGCAACTCAGCAGGAGTCTGGACATTTCCACATTCTATCTACTTTCTGCACACCTGCACAGGGAATCTCAGAAACAGGTGTTTAGTGGCATCAAACACCCCCGAACCAGCTCTACAAGCTGCGTCTGAGCCTATTCACAGTTCTTTGTCACTGAGACTCAGATTAAATGCCAGGGCTGGCATGACAAAGTCTGCATCCTGGGTGGCTGAAACCATCAATATTTATACCCTACTGGAGTTGCTGTATTGCACCAAAGTAAAAGACTCTGCGGTGCGGGGGGGGGGGGGGGGTTCAGGCCCTGGAACATGATGGCAGAGGAGGACCTAGTGGGGGCTGAATTGTTATGTGGAGAACTAGGAAATGTTATGCATGCACAAACTACTGTATTTTACTGTCAACTGTAAACCATTAATCCCACAATAAAGAAATTATAGATAGATAGATAGATAGATAGATAGATCGATAGATAGGTCCTGACCACCCTGGAGGCTGAAAGTCCAAGGTCAGGGTGCTAGTAGGTAGAAGGCCTCTCTCTTTGAAGTGCAAATGATAGGTCCCCACATGAGATATATATGTGTGTGTCTAACCCTCTTCTTCTTAGAAGGACCTCGGTGGGATTGGATTAGGGACCTTTTAATTTTGCTTCCTCTGTAAAGGCCATGTCTCTAACTACAGCCACACACAGAGGTTCTAGGGGTTAGAACTTGAACATAAACTTGGGGGAAGGGAGACTCAATTCAGGCCATGATAGGCAAGAAGGTCTTTGCTTTCTCTGGCAGACCCACTCCTGGTGCTGATGCCAAAGTCACACAGGCTGCATGTGCTTCAGGAACCTGGTCCCCACACAGGATCATCAAGTCTTCTGGAATCACTCTCCCTCTCCCCTCAGATTCTCCTCAGGCTTAGAAGCCGCCACAATCAGAAGGAAGGGAAGGTGGGGACTGCTCCCCTCAGATTCTCCTCAGGCTTAGAAGCCGCCACAATCAGAAGGGACGGTGGGGACTGCTCCCAATTCGGCATCACTTCAGAGACACCACCACCACCACCAAGGCCACAGCAGCTTCTGCAGAGACCTCTTAACTATGGGTGAGGCTGATGAAAAGAAAATCTTCATCTTGGATTGCATTTTCATTTTACTTTAATGAGGTAAGAGACTCATTCAGCAAAGTAGGGCAGCTCGCTGCTGAATCCAGGCATGAGGGCAGGAGGCTACTGTTCTGTCTCCAAAGTTGGGAGGCTCAACTGCCTGGTGCAGGGAGCTGGCGGAGGGCAGGTGCCAATCAGGGTCCCAGAGCAGAGAGGAGGCCGGGCAGTGTCTCTCTGAGAGCTAAAATTAAGCAGCAGCAGCTGCAAAGTGAACAGTGGAGACTTTCAAAGCCAAGCGGTGTCAAGACTCAGATGAAACCAGTGAATGCTCCTTTAATTGGACCCAGCTTTAGAGTGATTCTGATCACTTCCTGAGGCTGAGGGCCACATCCTATTTTAAATGTGGGTCCCCAAGAGACTGGTCATCACCCTCTAGGGTACTTCTGAATCCCCTGAGAAGCTGCAGGCCTCACAGATACCCCCAGCTCTCCCCCACCCACCCTCCAGGGGTGCAGACTGGGGCAGTCAGCAGAGAGACTTTGAGGCCCTGCTCATATCATAAGTCCCAGGGGACTGTGCTACAGACTTCCAGAACCTCTAAATGAAAATGCACCCAGTGTTCACCGCCTGGATCTGCCTGGCCCTCCTGGCTCCTCCCACAGTCACGGTGCTCTGTGACTTTGTGACACACCTCACAGTCACCATCTCTGAGCAAAACATCTGTTGCCTGGTGGGGGGAGGGTGAAAGCTCACTGTTACATCCCACTTTCCTCAATCCTTTTTTGATTTTTTAGTATAACACTGCTCAGCTCTGGCTTATGGTAGCATGGGGGGCTGAACCTGGGTCTTTGGAGCCTCAGGCTTTAAAGTCTCTATGCATAACCATTATACTATCTACTCTCACACAGCTGTGTGTGTATGTTCATGGCTGTACCCCACTTCCTAGCAAGAAGCTGTGTGCTCAGTATGGTCACATGTGTACCCCAGTTTCTAGCAGAGAGTTGTGTTTTTCACAGCTATACACCTCTCCCAGCACAGTGCCCGGTGTCCCCTACATGCTTACTATTCCTGAAGGAATGAATTAATATTCCAAGTCCATGCTGGGCCTCCTGCTGAGATGTAATATCAATCATTTGGATGTCTGATATTAAAATGGAATTAGCAGGTAGTGCCAAGCGGGCAGGAAGCTTCCCCACACTCCACCCCCCTTACACACACACATACACTGCCAGACACCATCACCGGGCTGCCTGGCTCTGACCTAGAGACTGATTCAAACGTCTCTGGAACCGAGATAGATTGAGGTCTCTGCTAACAGACTTTGAGACTCTGCTAGTACAGTTCCTTTCCAAATTTACATTTCTCTAGGACCTGGGACAGGGTGAGAGTTGGGAAACAGAGAGACTTACATGAGGTTCCAGGATGCTATTACACACCTATCAGAATGGCTAAAATAAAAATCCTGACAGTACCAAGTGCTAATGAGGAATTGGGCCAACCAGGACTTCTGTCAGTGTTGATGGGAAGGTGAGATGGCACAAGCGCTCTGGGCACCACTCAGCATTTCTTATAAAACTTCAAAAAAAGAAAGAAAGAAAAAGAAACACTTAGAATGTGATCTAGCAACCCCACACACACAGATGTTTACTGGAGAAGAATAAAAATTATTTAACACAGAGCCCCAAATCTCCTTCAAGCAGCACTGTGGGGTGGGAGGGTGACAGCCACCACATGACTTTGCATACAGGTGGGGCTGTGAAAGTCTCTTTGCATAACCACTGCATTATCTCTTCCACACCCTGCTTTATCTCCTGGTCAGGAGTCAGTGATTAAGCTAAGAAGCCTACTTATAGTTTAAAAGCCCTCAGGCTCCCATAACCTACAGGGAAGAAAAAGCACAAAAGAGGCTTTTAAACCACCAAGCTCCAAATCAGGGATTAAGAACAACTGTTAACTTCCACAACTGTGAACCCTTTAATTACCTTACATAGACACAAGTCAATTCAGGCAGTAGTGATCAGTAATTTGAAAAGTACTGAGAGAGAGAACTCATAACATAATATATAAAATGGTTAAACCAACAAGAAGAAATATTGGAGAAATGAACCAGGACAAGAGTCCAGCTAAAAGCCCCCAAAGGGTGAAGCACAAAATAACGAGGTCAACATCCAAACACTAGCTAAGGAAATAATCACAGGAATGAGTAAACAGTTTGAAAGAATTATCATCAGAAATACAGAAACAACAAATGAGACTCTAGAAATTATCTAAAGGTTAGTAGAGAGCTGAAAGCTGAAATAGCTGAGCTAAGAACACAACTAGCTGAACAAGCTAAAACAGTATCAGAATAGGGTAACAAAATAGATGAACTCCAGAAAACAGTAGATGGGAGAGAGGATAGAATCAATGAGGCTGAAGACAGAACTAGCAAGATCGAGGACGAATTAGAGACAACTAAAAAAGAAGTAAAAGATCTAAAAAGGAGATTAAGAGATACTGAAAACAACAACAGAGACCTATAAGATGACTTCAGAAGAAACAATATACAACAATGAGATAACACTTCACTCCTGTGAGAATGTCATACATCAAAAAAGGTAGCAGCAGCAAATGCTGGAGAGGTGTTAAAGTCAAAGGAACCTTCCTATACTGCTGGTGGGAATTTAAATGGGTCCAACCTCTGTGGAGAACAGTCTGGAGACTCAGAAGGCTAGAAATGGACCTACCCTATGGTCCTGCAATTCCTCTCCTGGGGATATATCCTGAGGAACCCAACACACCCATACAAAAAGATCTGTGTACACATATGTTCTTGGCAGCACAATTTGTAATAGCCAAAACCTGGAAGCAACCCAAGTGTCCAACAACAGATGAGTGGCTGAGCAAGTTGTGGTATATATATACAATGGAATACTACTCAGCTATAAAAAATGGTGACTTCACCATTTTCAGCCGATCTTGAATGGACCTTGAAAAATTCATGTTAAGTGAAGTAAGTCAGAAACAGAAGGATGAATATGGAATGATCTCACTCTCAGGCAGAAGTTGAAAAACAAGATCAGTAGAGAAAACACAAGTAGAACCTGAACTGGAATTGGCATATTGCACCAGAGTAAAAGACTCTGGGGTGGATGGGTGGGTGGGGAGAATACAGGTCCAAAAAGGATGACAGAGGACCTAGTGGGGGTTGTATTGTTATATGGGAAACTGGGGAATGTTATGCATGTACAAACTATTGCATTTACTGTTGAATATAAAGCATTAATTCCCCAATAAAGAAATTAAAAAAATATATTTTGCCCATACTCCCAGAGAGGGATAAAGAATAGGGAAGCTTCCAATGGAGGGAATGGGACACAGAACTGTGGTGGTGGAGACTGTATGGTATTGTACCCATTATCTTACAACTTTGTCAATCATTATTAAATTACTAATTAATAATAATAATAAAGAAAAAGTGGTAGTCAGACTGTCTCTCAGACCTTGTGAGGAGTCTAATGGCTACCAGGTAGGGCCTCAGAACTTCGGCAAGGATGTGGTGACTTACACACACACCGTATATGGGAATGAAAATACACTCCTGAGGTCTTGTAACCTTATAAAACACGGCTAAACCACTAAGGATGGAATAAATAAAGCATCTCTATGCACAACTGCCAGAAGCTGATATCAAACCATGACTTCCAGATGGTGGATGAATGAGTGAATATGCAGAGGTCCCTCCACAGTGGACTGCAGCTTGGCAACAAAAAGGTATGTTAGCGGGGCTCAAAAGTTGGTGCAGTGGGTAAAAACTTGAGCTGTAAAGCGTGAGGTCCCACGTTTGACACCTGCTGACTCAAGTGCCAGTGACGATCTGATTCCCACTCTCTACTCTCTCTCATTAATAAATAAATAAATGTTAAGGCCTCTGAATATAGATCTTGTGTACCATTCTCAAAGGCACTGTGCAAAGGGAAAAAAGATAGTCTGCAAAGGTGACATCATGATTCCACTTGTAGAACTTGCCTCAGAAGATAAGCGACAGGGACATAGAAGACATCAGCGGTGTCTTGGAGGGAAGTGACTGCAAAGGGGTGGTCCTGGGAGTTTCAGGTGGTGGAGCTGCTCCATGTCCTGATGGTGGTGGCACAGACAGGAATCTACATGTGCATTAAAGTTCATGGAACAGTATCCCTCGCCCTCCCTCCCCAAAAAAGAACCCACTTTACTGTGCGTTAACATAAAAATTAAAAATCAAACGTAGTAGAAAATTCCTCAGACTGGACTAAATTTAGTTCTCGCACTGCTGCACCAGAAAGGGGATCTTGTCAGATAGAAGTAAATGCAGGTACAAGTGATGCTCTTGTTCCCACGTGTCAGAACCAGGATGCAAACCACAGTCTTTCTGAGCAGCTGGGGGAGGGGGCGGGGAGAAGAAGAGACGACATCCAGGAAGACTGCACTGCTTTCACTGCAAGGGGGACTTGTCGGCACACAGGTTCCCAAAAAGAGGCCTGTTATGGGGGCAGGGAGCTCAGGATTCTGCATTCACAAGGAGAAGCCGGGTCCTAGACCCCGGGATGAGGAGCTACGAGCCACGGAGACAGGCAGCCAGGCATTTGGCAATGAGCTTCAACCTTGAAAGGGGGCTGTGTGTGTGCTGTGTGTGCTGGACAGCCGGGTCCCTGAGTGAGGCTGCCCTGGCAGTGTCAGTGAAAGCATGCTGACAGCCCTTAAGCACTAGGTAGCCATGAAATGGACTGGATCCACATCATAAAGGGGCCAGGAGAGAGCTCGCTAGGCACAGCACGGCATGCGCCTTACGAAACCTGAGACCTTGGGTTTGACCCGTGGCACCTAAGGAATTTCCACAGATGGTGAGGAGGTGCTGTGCTGTCTCTCCCTCACTCCGCATCTCTATCTAAAATTTTAAAAATAAAAAGAATGAAAAAGTCAGCCTCGGATCAGTGAAACTGTGTGTGCCTGAGGCTCTGGTGCTAAATACCAACAACTACAACAGCAACAGTAATAATTATAATAACAAGAACAATTCAGCAGCAACAGGAGAAATGGGTCAGTTGGCAGAGCACTAGACTCTGTGACTCCTGGTTGGACCCCACCTACAGAGATCCCAGAGTGGTACTCTGGCTTGTCTCCTTCTCCTTCTGCCCTGTACAAAACTCCTTCTCATATGTGATGAATAAAAAAAACTGTAAGAATACTAACAATACGACTAGCTTGTCAGAAAAGTCATGGCATAATTTTCTGTTTTTCTATGCGAAAAGTGTGTCATAACTTTTCCGACAACCCAATGATACAGCAACAGCTGGGCACTGGCTAGGCTGGTAGAGTGAGTGCCTGCAGAGGCTCCCAGCCCAGTCCAGTGCACAGGGACTGGAGTGCAGCCCTGGCTTCTCTCCCCACTGCCTAATTCAGGCTCTGGGTCCATGTGCAGTCTGGGCTGGCACTCAAGCCCAACATCACAGATGACCTGCCGCCCCCCCCTTCTGCCCGGCTCTGGGCCCTGTCACTGGGCAGGTCTTGGCAGATGCATCAGCAAGATGGAGTGTGAGAAGCTGGGGCTCCTCCACTGACTTATTAACATACAAATAACCAAGTTTAACTCTGCAGAGCTTCCAGCCCATCCATGCTAATGAAGCTATTGCTTCTGAAGTCCATCTCCTCTGAAATGTCTAATTAATCAGAGTTTCTAAAGGTGCACAGAACAATGCCTCTGCCTAGTGAATGGGGTGGGGTACAGAGTGTGAGGCAGGGCCGCAGATATGGTGCCAGGTGTTCTGGAGGCCGGGGATGCCAAGGGACCAGGTGTTCCAGGGGCCGGGGATGCCAAGGGCCCTGGTGTTCCAGGGGCCGGGGATGCCAAGGGACCAGGTGTTCCAGGGGCCGGGGATGCCAAGGGCCAGGTGTTCCAGGGGCCGGGGATGCCAAGGGCCAGGTGTTCCAGGGGCCGGGGATGCCAAGGGGCCAGGTGTTCCAGGGGCCGGGGATGCCAAGGGGCCAGGTGTTCCAGGTCCTGGGATGCCAAGGGACCAGGTGTTCCAGGGGCCGGGGATGCCAAGGAGCCAGGTGTTCCAGGGGCCGGGGATGCCAAGGGGCCAGGTGTTCCAGGTCCTGGGATGCCAAGGGACCAGGTGTTCCAGGGGCCGGGGATGCCAAGGAGCCAGGTGTTCCAGGGGCCGGGGATGCCAAGGGGCCAGGTGTTCCAGATCCTGGGATGCCAAGGGACCAGGTGTTCCAGGGGCCGGGGATGCCAAGGAGCCAGGTGTTCCAGGGGCCGGGGATGCCAAGGGGCCAGGTGTTCCAGGTCCTGGGATGCCAAGGGACCAGGTGTTCCAGGGGCCGGGGATGCCAAGGAGCCAGGTGTTCCAGGGGCCGGGGATGCCAAGGGGCCAGGTGTTCCAGGTCCCGGGATGCCAAGGGGCCAGGTGTTCCAGGGGCCGGGGACCTCGAGCTCTAACAGGAGTGAAGCGAGAGCAAGGTGGGGATGTCAGGAAGAGAGGAGGAGGAAGAGAGGAAGGGAAGAATGTGCCCGGATAGAGTAAAGGTCTCGATGAAATCATCATGCATGCATTCTACTCACAGGCGGAATGAGACAGAGCTGAGAAAGTGCATTTCTGGGACTGAGAGTTCACACATAGGTCTTGTGTCTAACCATGCAAGAAGACTCAGGGTTCGAGCCTCAATACCACAAAGGAGCCCCGTGGCTCCAGGGGAAGCTCCCCAGATGGTAGAGCAGTGCTGTGCTGTTTCTCCCTTTCTCTGTCTTTCTCCCCACTGCAGGTGAACTAAAACAATAAAGAAGGCAGCATGACAGTGGTGGAATCAGGCATGCACAAGGCCTAGGCACCACAGAACAGAAAGAGCATTTCTCATAGCATCTGCATACACAGCACTGTAGGCAGCATGACAGTGGTGGAATCAGGCATGCACAAGGCCTAGGCACCACAGAACAGAAAGAGCATTTCTCATAGCATCTGCATACATAGCACTGTAGGCAGCATGACAGTGGTGGAATCAGGCATGCACAAGGCCTAGGCACCACAGAACAGAAAGAGCATTTCTCATAGCATCTGCATACACAGCACTGTAGGCAGCATGACAGTGGTGGAATCAGGCATGCACAAGGCCTAGGCACCACAGAACAGAAAGAGCATTTCTCATAGCATCTGCATACACAGCACTGTAGGCAGCATGACAGTGGTGGAATCAGGCATGCACAAGGCCTAGGCACCACAGAACAGAAAGAGCATTTCTCATAGCATCTGCATACACAGCACTGTCATCGGCCAAGGTGACACCAAGTATTTTGAGAACCACTGGATCTTTCCAAGGCAGATGTCCCTGATCAACAGAGGCACAGAGAGGCAGAATAGCTGGCCCAAGGACACAGAGATTCATGTCAGCCTAAGTTCAGAGTCCACAGTTTTCAACTGAACACCAGGCCCCACGGGGCTCAGCCTCTGCAGACAGAAGGGCTCAGGGAGGAGAATCACCTATGCATGCCGGACTCCGAGCAGCTAACAGCCACCGCTGCCGTGGCTGGGAGCATACCTCTGATCCTCAGAATTACAGGGGTGAGGGCTGTCACCACCCTCCTTTGCCAGGCTGTAGGCTGAGAGTTGGACAAACAGCTCACTTACCCAAGGTCACAGAGCTAATGAGCACAAATGCCTGGAGGTGTTGGGCACCGTGGGATTTGAGATGATCCGCCAGGAGTGTTGTTCTGGAGTGTTGATCTCAAGTGCCCTGAGCTCTGAAAGAACAAAGGGCCTGAGCCTGGGTGATCTGAGTGCGAGGAATCTTTAGGGTGAACTATCTGGGCCCCCCCCAAAAATTTAACAAATGAATAAATCTCAGTACTAGAAGCAGTTCCTAGTTAGAAATCGAAAATGGCTCAAAGAAGGATGCTCATAACCTATCTGAACCTACTGGGGGTGGGAGATAGCATAACAGCTCTCATGCTAGAGGTACTGAAGGTCCCAAGTTCAAGCCCCAATACCACCATATGCCAGAACTGAGCAGTGCTCTGGTAAAATGAATCGATGGATGGATGGATAGATAGATAAAAAAAAAAATTTAAAAAAAAACCGGTGGTAGCACAGTGGGTTAAGTGCACATGGTGCAAAGTGCAAGGACAGTAGTAAGGATCCTGGTGGTTCGAGCCCCAGACTCCCCACCTGCAGGGGGGAGGGTCACTTCACAAGTGGTGAAGCAGGTCTTCAGATGTCTTTCTCTCCTCCTCTCTGTCTTCCCCTCCTCTCTCCATTTCTCTCTGTCCTAGCCAATAACAACAACAATAGCAATAATAACAACAACAAGGGCAATAAAAATGGGGAAAATGACCTCTAGGAGCTGTGGATTCGTAGTGCAGGCACCAAGCCCCAGAGATAACCCTGGAGGCAAATAAATAAATAAATAAATAAATAAAATCTGTTGGCAAGTAATCAAAGTCCTGAGGAAGGGGCTAAGCCGGAATGCCCTCTATGTGTCTTCTGTCTATGCACATATTGTCTGATTCAGTAAAATGGCTTCTTGTGTTTCATAGCTTTATAAAGTCATACCCCAGATAATCATTCAAAAGCACTGAATAGCATCACCAGCGTTTCGATGTCTCAGACACTTCAGAAGCCTGGCAGAGTCTTATGACTCCCCGCCCCCAGTCCCCCAGTCCCCCAGATGAGTCACTCCTGACGCTCTCTCTTCACCAGCAGAGCCAGTTTTGCCTGAGATGACTGTCATCAGTCACTAATGGGGGGGGGGGGGGAGGCAAAATGAAGAGGGGTTTTTTTTTAAGCCCTTAAGAGAGACTTCAGTTTCAATATGGCAGACCGAGTCCATGGCATTTATCTCCTCCTAAAAACCTGTCAAAATGGCAGTAAAAGCTTTGTGACGGGGACCTATAAGAATTAAAAGGGGGGGGGGGTGAATCACTTGTTAGTAACATCATTTTAAAGCTTTCATTTTGTATTTCATTTACTTATTTATTTGGATAGAACAGAGAGGATATGAGGGAAAGGGGGAGATAAAGAGGGAGGGGGAGACATCTGCAGCACTACTTCACCACTCGTGAAGTTTCCCCTGCAGGTGATGCCCAGGGACTTGAACCTGGGCCCTCGCATATGATAATGTGTACAGACAACCAGTTGCACCACCACCCTGCCCCCAAGACATCTTTTAAGAAATCCCTGGTTGAGGATGTGATAACAGGAAGCAGGTAACTCCAGCCAACACCATGTGAGAAAAGACAGGGTCAGACAGGGAAGAAGCCATTCTGCCTTCAAGAAGCCCAGACAGCCTGAAGACCTGCACGTGCCAAGCCCACGACTGTGGCTACACCAGGGCATACTGGAACAGCAGGGGCCTGAGAGGAAGAACTTGACCATGTTCTTAACATAAGAACATTCCAAGACATGACAAAAGCAACTAGCTCAAAGAGGGAGAAAACAACTTGACTCCAGGAGTTTAAAAAAATTAAATTTCAAGAAATAAAATGTCATCTTGGCACTGTTGGCTCTGAAAAGGGCAATATTTACATAGCCAAAATAGTGCAGGCTCTATTTGTTTATTTTACTAACAGAGGACTCTATCGAGCTTGGGAAGGGACAGCATAGGATAAAGTAAAGTCAAACCTCTTCTATCACAAACAAAACTGAGTTACTAGTGACTGTAACTGGTCAAGAACCAGATAGACAGATGGAAGATACAGACAGATGACAGACATATAGATAGATAGATGATAGATAGATAGATAGATAGATAGATAGATAGATAGATAGATATGCTTTTCTGAATCTAGTGGTAAATACCACCAGGGATTTAAAACTTCAGCATCTGAAGAATTTAAAAGGCATCGCCTTGAGGGCCAGGCCGTGGTGCACTGGGTTAAGCACACATAGTATGAAGCATAAGGACCCACTCAAGGATCCCCAGTTCAAGCCCCCAGCTCCCCACCTGCGGGGGAGGGGGGGCTCACTTCACAAGATGTGAAGCAGGTCTGCAGGTGTCTGTCTTTCTCTCCACCTCTCTGTCTTCCCCACCTCTCTCAATTTCTCTTATCTTATCCAAAAATATTTTTTTAATGGCCAAGGGAGCAGTGGATTAATAGTGCCAGTACCTGATCCCCAGCAAAAAAAAAAAAAAGTATTGTCTTTGGAGATTAAACAAAAGTAAGTTTTTTTCATTATAAATCTTTCAGTGCTATTTTTTATCATTTATTTGAGAGAGAGAGAGAGAGAGAGAGAGAGAGGGAACACTGCTCAGCTCCGTCATGTGCAATCCCAGGATCAAACCTAGGGCCTCAGGCATACAAATCCCATACTCTACCCACTGAGAAATGTCCTCACACCTCATTTTATTTTCAACCCTCAGTTCTCCAGGACGTCCCTGCTCTGGGATGACTTTTCCAAATAGATAAAATGAGATGGGGTTGGGGAGAGAGGGCCATAGTATCAAACCTTCCTCCAGTACATGGATTCAGGTTCGAACCCGGGTTGAGCACCTGGCAAAGCAGCACCCTATCCCAGTGAGTTATTCTGCCAGCTGGGATGACTGTTTGAGAGTGCACAGATTTAAGAGCCACAGCCAGGCGCACATGTGCCTGCGCATATGTGATTCTGTCTGAGATCAGATATGAGTTAGTAATTGCATCCAGAAGTCTGGAATAAAGCTCTCGACATGATGGAAATGGATGCTGCTTCAGAAAAGGGCTAGGTAAGGAGATAAGCAAGTATTCATGCTTTTTTTTCTCCATATGCTGTTTTAATTTGTTTTAACACAAGCCTGTGTTAATTCCTGATTATCTTAAGGGGGGGGGGATGGAGAGAGTCAGGAATCTAAAAGATTCTGGGCAGATAAAACAGATTCAAGAGAAGAGAGAAAAGGTTTGCACACTTGAATGCCCACAGAAGCCTCTAGGTCTGAGTACAGAGATGGGACTTGTCTAATGGCACTCGCCACCCCACCAGGCAGGAGTAATGACAAGGGCCAGCCTGGGGACCCACCAACTGAAATCTAATAAGCAAGTCACCAACCCTCTTGCCAAGCCCCGGGAACAACCAGTCGATTTTGGGTTTGTTTTTTTGTTTTTTTTTTTTCCTCTTACTGAGAAGCTTAAGTGGAAGTGAAACTAATTTCATATTTCTGTTTCAACCAGCCAGCCAAGATTGCCAACGTTTTACTGAGATGCCAACCATGGAGGAGGCAAAATAAGCCTCACCCCAAGTGGCTGCTGTTTCTAGAACGATTCTTGTCACTTTCCATCAGATTATCCTTGCCAACCCTGTCGGTAGCCGAGAATATGAAGGAGATTACAGACTGTTCCCACTCAGTGATGAGCTGATGCTTTGCCTTGAGGTCTTGCAGAGAGCAAATAAAGAGGAGAGAAGGAGAGCAGACAGGGAACACAAAGAATCCCAGGTGGCATGTGCCAGGAGAGAAAAAAGGGCATGCTTTCCCAAAAGTGACCCTCTTCCTCTACTAAGATGTGTAGTGCATCTAACTTGATCTCTTCTGATCCATCTCCATTGTCACAATTCCACACGATCCTTCCCTTGGAAAAGGCACACCCAGAACACTGGTAGAAGCTGGTATTCAAAATCAGCAAAAGTTAAAAAAAAAAAAAAAAAAAAAAAAAAAACTTTAACAGAGCAGCACTCAGCTCTGGCTATTGGTGATGCTGAGGAATCAAACTTTGGACCTCTGGAAGTGCAAGTCTTGGGTGCTACCATGGGGCTATCTCCTTGGCCCCAAATCTTCTTCAATCAGCATTCCTAACTTTAGTGTAACTCCATCTAAAACCTTAAAGGCATTGCTCTCTAGCGTACAAACTCGATTCTACTTCGCTCTGTGAGGCATGGACTGGCATCACCTCACTTCACAGAGACGACCCGAGCTGCCCCTGCAGCTACAGACAGACTATGACCCACATAGTCAACGACTGCCACCTCTCCAGATTCAAAGGAGGTCTCGAAACTTTACATCAGGCTCAACCTGACGCTGTTGACTGGCTACGGAAGAAGGGCAAACGCTAGAAGAAGAACAGAGGAGAAAAAGAAGGAGCAGGGAAGCTAAGTGGTTTGCCCGAGGTCACACAGCTAAGAGGCGGCACAGTTAGGAATCTAAACCAAGCAAGTCAACTCTAGAATCTATTCTGCTTCTCACTGACACATATAAGAGGCATTTCAAACTTAACATGTCAAATAAACTCTTAATACCCTCCCCCTCCTTTCCTCTCCCTCCCCTTCAAAAAAAGAGAAAATGTGGTTCTCCCTAACCCTTCCAGATGTCAGGCAGTGAGAACGCCACTCTTGACAGCTCAGGCTCCAAACCTTGGAGGCGTCCTTGCTCCCCTCTCATTAGCAGACAGTCTACAACCGGAATGTCAGAAAATTGCTCCCCCCACTCCCCTCCAAAAGCCACCATCAAAATGTACTCTGGTGCCAGGAGCTAGCTAACCTGGCAGAGCATATAAGCAGAGGCAAAATAAAGAATCCATTTTCATCTTTACTATAACTAGGCGATTTTTTTTCCCCAGAAGAAATGGTCAATAAAATCCCACAGATCCCAACACCAGCCTTCTGAAAGTCACTGTGCTTTGCTAATCATTGGGAATGAGCCCAGGGTCTTGTGTATGCACAATACCACAGCTAAGACCTCTTCAGGTCAAGCTTTTCACTATCCAAGGGGCTCCCCCTGGTGCTGTCATTGGTGCTCCCATGTGGTGCTGGGACTCAAATACAGGACCTTGAACTAATAGGGTGTCTACTCTCCTGGCTCCAACAGGTACTGGTTTTTAAGTTAGTTAAATTACATCTACTTCTTCATCGCAAGGGCCCTTTTAGTGATCCAAGTGTATAGCATTCCTTAGACTTATGTGACCTCAACTCATTTCAGTCCGATTAGTATTTCTCAAAAAATTCTAGACAGATACTAGGGTCCCTAAATTGGACTCCAGAGAGAAATCTAAAAATGAGAGATGTCAAAGAAATTTCCAGTCACAGGCCAGTTCTGATTCTTTGACAGTAGTTTCCTGGTTTTCTGCAAAGAGAGGGTGCCTGAAGGTTGGGCAGACCAGTGCTGGGATGGGCTAGGGGGTCTGCTCAGGGCACAGGAAGAGTTCTGCTCTCGGTTCTTGCCTTCCCTGAACACAGACACTCCTGCTAAATCTAGAAAGATCGATGAACTAGGCTGTTCCCGTTTATTCTACAGTCTTTATTTTCACCGTAAGAGGATTTCACAAGAAATTTCTTGTAAGGACAATAAATAGAGAAGAAATGGTCAATAAAAGCCCACAGATCCCAACGCCAGCCTTCTGAAAGTCACTGTGCTTTGCTAACCATTGAGGCAAAATTTGCTCTTTACAAAAGTCAAAGGCAGCATGGCAAGATAGAGTAAAACAACCAAGGAAATGGCTCAGGGGAAAGAACTCAGGACCCGCATGCCTGAGGCCCCAGGCTCCATCCCCAACACCGCCTATGGTAGATCTGGGCTCTGGGCTGTCTCTTTCATGAAGCATATCTTTTAATCTTTCTTTAAAATAGGGTTAAGAAGAAAAATAGCACCCCAGGACCACATGGAAGCAAGTACCCCCTGCCCCAGAGAAAGACAGAAAGCAAGTGTTTTAGAGACTCCACGGGAAGAGTCCCCACCAGGATTTTGTTAATCACACAGGAAGCCCTTGCGTGTTTGTGACCAGAATAGAAAAGACTGAATACCCTTTGCTATGAGCCTCAGCCACCCCCCCACCCAAGAAAACACACACACAGCAAAGTGTAGTTTGTGAAAAGGACCACACAGACTCTGAAACACTTCGTATCTAGTAGACTACTGTGACCAAGCCAGCACTATGTTTGGCCACGCCCCACCCAGACAGCTACACAGCCCCAGCTCACTAGCAAGTCCATCTGGAGACGATCACACAGTTCATAGGTGTATGTAAAACCCCTGTGAGAAGCAAAATGCCTCCAAATCAATAAGCAAATGCAACTCATTGAAAAACAGGTGATGGACACAAAGAGAAAAATCTCGTTAAGCCAGATACGAGTGGCCAATAGCCTCAGAAAGAGGTTTGAGCTCCCTGGGAACAGACAAAACACAGATGAAAGTTCTGCTCTATATTGCTTGAGAAAATTCCTTTGTCTGCTCAGTGTCCACCCTGCCTGCAGGTCTCCACTGAAATTTCTCTTCCGTGGAGATGTGATTTTCCTCCTTGCCTTCACAGCCAGTTCTGATAGATTTACGAGTGTGTCTGTAGGTTTGATTTCTGTCTTCTCTGCTAACCCATGAGCTCTGTGGAGGGAGCACAACATCTCATCTATTCGCCACTACATCCTCAAGACTCTAGAGAGTATCTGATAATAATCCCAAGTGCTTAACAAGTATCTGCTCAGGGTTGGGGAGATAGCTCAGCTTGCAAGAGCACCAACCTACAACCCCAGAGGCCACAGATTCTGTCCCCAGCACCACCTTATGTCAGAGCTGAGCACTGCTCTGATGCTTTCTCTCCCACCTCTCTCATTCTCCCTCTCATAATAAATTCTTAACAAATAAATATTTGCTCAGTGAATGAAGCACAATTAATTCTTTGCAGCAGCCCTGGGCTTGGGTTTTACACATAAATCTATACACCAAACGCCCAGACTCCCCTTGGAATGCACACTGAGCTGAAGGTTGGCCAGCACTTCCTTGTCCTCCTCCTGCTCCAAACAGGTCCACGGAGGGAGTGGCACAGGAGCTTCTCCGAGCCCCACACACCTGTCCAGAGATCACTGTGGGAGAATTAACACCTGCCCTGAAGAGGAGCCTCACTAGGGAGCCTGCTGATTTAACAGTCCTAAAAGGAGCAGCAGGGGATGCTACTGACGTGTAAATTCTCCCCAAACTTAAGCCTTTAAATTCTGCTGCACAGGGGTTGTCAGAAAGCAATATTTTGTGAGCTACAGATTCCAATAAAACTCACTCTGAGATGATAAAGCCTTCCTTGGTAGCCTAGGGGCTGATATATGAATAATATACCAGCATTATGCCATGTCACTTAAACATTCCTCTGGAGATTTGTTGGAAGGAAATTTAAGTAAAATTAAAGTTCAAATGGAAATGAAAAATTAAGTTATGATCAAAGCTATAATCTCATATTGGATTTAAAAAAACAGTAGAGAGAAGTCCCATTGAAGACTCCTATTTTGTGTTTGTGGATCCAAGCAGTTATTCCCAGGGTGTCATGTTAAAGGGCTGATATGCAGGGCCCCCCACCCCTTATTTAGATGCTGAACATAGCTCCAGGGGAGAGATGGCATCTCCGTTTCTATGGGCAATCCAATTTTAATCATTTCTGCTTTATTGGAATTTTCATAGAAGTCCAGGTACAAGAGATTCAGAACTAATCTAAGTCATAAACAAAGCAAAAAAGGAGGGAGAGGAATGGGGTGAATGATAATTCAGCACCTATTGGATATGGCTGGGTTTGTCTAAAACAGGTGCCATGGTGTATGATGGGGAGAGAGTCAAGTCTGGTCACAGGCAGAAGCATGGCTGAAGTTTATCAGGACACAGGCCTCCGTGACTCCCACAAACAGCCTTTCTCCGGGCCGTCAGGATGCTCCCTATCACTTCTCAAGCTGAGAGAAGTAGCAGTGATGGAGAGAGGACCGGCAGCAGGCTGAAGTCCAGAATTCCCTGGACAGGTACACAGCCTGACCATGGAACTGAAAAGCACACTCCAAACAAGTGTGCCCTGTGTGTCTGGCGAGCATATAACCCTCCACCAGTGGGGCTCAAGTGCCACAGATGAAGAGGAAACCCCACGGCAGGGATGGTACCATGGTGAGCACAGTGCTCTGGGGACGCAGCAACACAGTGACGGTTGTACCCATGAAAGCACTGAAGCATCCTAGGCTAGGGCAGCAGCCCCTCTGCATCTGACTTTAAGGCAGATTTTTCTGAAGCAAAAGTTAGTAAAGATTACTTGTCAGCTTGAATTTTTCTATGTCAACCTAAAAGGACACTCCAAAGGAGCACACACAAAACACTGAAAAATAGATTTGATTAACCCAAAAGAAGGTGCAAGAGGAGAAATGGAGGAGCAATGAGGGGAGGATGCCAACTGAAAAGAAGACCCAAGGTAGTGGACTTCTGGGCAACCATCTCAGTGACTGCACTACATGGAAAGCTTAACCACTCCACTGTAAGGCACAGACCCATCTAAACAGCAAGACCAGCTGCCTGCTTGGTATAAGAAATAGGATTTAAATACTGAGGGAAAGGAAGGGAAGAATCTACCAGGTAGACACTAACCAGCAGAAGAGAGTTGGTGTATGCAGTACTGACAACAGACAACTCAGACTTCACTGCAAGGAGTACTCTGAGAGATGACAAGTGTCATTTCAGGTTAATAACAGGGTCAGTTTGTAAATAAGGAAAACAATACTAAATACTCATGCTGGCCTTGATAATAGAGCTTTTTTTTTTTTAATGTAGCAATAACTGAAGCAACTGACAAGAAAAACAGACTAACCACAGTGGGAAATGTTAACATCCCAGTCTAAGTAATTGATCTAGCAATAGATTTTAAGTCAGTAAGACTACATAAAATTTAAACAACCCTAGGGAGTCTGGCGGTAGCGCAGCAGGTTAAGCGCAGGTGGCGCAAAGCGCAAGGACTGCTGTAAGGATCTCGGTTCGAACCCCTGGCTCCCCACCTGCAGGGGAGTCGCTTCACAGGCAGTGAAGCAGGTCTGCAGGTGTCTGTCTTTCTCTCCCCTTCTCTGTCTTCCTCTCCTCTCTCCATTTCTCTCTGTCCTATCCAACAATGAAAGCAATAAGAATAACTACAACTATAAAACAAGGGCAATAAAAGGGAATAAATAAATAAATACTAAAAAAATTACTTTTAATTTAAACAACCCTATCAGTCACCATGACCTATTTATTATTTATAGTACAATAATCCTTATAACACACCTTGAATAATCAAAACAAGCTTGGGGGGAAAAAAAGGAGAATGAAGTTGGAAGAGTTACAGACCCTGATCCGAAGACTTATTACAAAGGTACATGCCAAGTCAGCATGGCATGGGCAGAGGGCTAGATCCTAGAGCAATGGGATAAATGTATGACTTCAGGAGCAAACATCTGCACAAATGGCTGATTGTTTCTAGACAGTGTCACCAAGTCAGTTCAGCATGGAAAGCAAAACTTTCTTACAAACTTACAAGTCTATAAAACCACTAGACCTCCCTATAGCAATTACAGAATGCTAATCTCAACTGCATACCACACACACAAAATTATGTGAGATGGATCAGACACCTAAACACAGAACACAGAAACCAAACTTTCACAAAGGGTTTCCATAAAACTTTTATTTAAAAAAGAAGAAAGAATGTGAAGAAAGGGCTTGGGACATGGGAGAGGGGGGAACTCAGGAAATAATAGTCTCATAACCCTGTGGTAAGCTAAGCTACTTAGGCAGAACACACACACACAAAAAAAAAAAAAAAAAAAAAAAAAGCAATGAACTGAAAAGAAAAATAAGCAATAATTTGAAATTCATTCAAACTTTAAATAGCTGCTTATCAAAGGCTACCATTAAGGAGATGACTGGGTAACCTAAATGCCCAGAAATGCAGATAAAAAGCTATCGAACATATATTCAATAGATGATACTGGGTTCACTCAGGGTGGTATGGTTTATATATCCATAGATAAAATACATAAACTCACTGAAATACTACTCAGCAATGAAAACGGATGGTGTTATATCATTCAGGACAAATGGACTGTGCTGGAAATTATGACGAATAAGGAAAATAAGAGGTTAAAGACAGGACCAAGAAGGTTTCACTCATATATGGAATACAGATGATTAAAGCAAGCAAACTTGCAAAATATAGTGCCTAAACTATCTCTTAAATTTTGTAAGAACTATGGTGGTTAGGTAGAACAGGAGGGCAGGAGAAACTGTGGTAGAATGTGTAGTGAGTTCTGTACACAGAGAGAGAGAGAGAGAGAGAGAGACTTGTGACATTACACTCCTGAAATCTTTTAACTGTATAAGCCAATGTTAAATCACAATCCATTAAAAATGTATTTTTAAAAAGGAAATGATTAGGGAAGTCATAAACTGAAAGTATTTGCAACACAGCCAACTGGCAATTGTCTGTTATCCCGAATACTAAAAATCCCTACAAACCAATAGTTAACACACAACAAAACTTTAAAATGCACACAGATCTGGACATAAACTTTCCAGATGAGTACCAGGAGATAGCCAACAAGCACACAGAAGTCTGCTCAGCACCACCAGTCAGCAAGAATTCCAACTGAATCAGGATGAAATAAAATTTCATGTTGTTTGATATCGACTGTCATCAAAAATAGCAGATGTTGGTGAGAATGTGGGATAGCCAGCGACAATGCAAAATGGTATGACCACTTTGGAAAACTGGCCGTTTCTTATAGAATCACAGACGCATCTATCCTATGACCCAGAAATTCCACTCCAGTAAGATTACTGGAGAAAATTCAAATATGTGCGCTCACACAAAAACCAGCAAACAGCGCTCACCTCAACAGCACAGACAATGAATCTGGAAAAATACAGAGATTAGCCAGGTCCCTGTGCATCAAGTAGTGGACAATTAAACAGATCATGGGCCATTCACACAATGGACCAGTATTCATCAACAAAAGATAAGAAGAAGGAGGAAGAGTCATATACAACAACATGCGCCAAACCCCAAGACATTTTGTTAAAGGAGAAAACCAGGCACAAGGGAAATGGCACTACAACGATTCCACTCCCAGGAATCCACAGCGTTGGCAAGCCTCTTCTGTCCATGATGGCGACTAGAACACTCACTGTCTCACTGAGATGTGATAGAATCATGTGGAAAAGGGGAGGAGGAAGAGGAGGAGGTCAGGACCAATGGGATGATGGAACGTTCTAAATCTTGTCCGTCAAGATGTTTACATGGATATACTCGAAGGTCAAAACTCATCAAATTAAACACTAAAGACTGGCATGGTTTTTGTTGTATTTCTTAGATCACATTAAATATATAGTTCTATATTTTTTTTTATCTTAGCCCAGTCTGAACAACAACAAGTGTTGTTAAAATTCGGAGGCTCCAGCTGGCCGGGCTAGCTTCACGGGCGGGTAACAGAGACGCGGAGACAACGGCTGGGCAGGGAAGCTGTATTTCTTTATTCAGGAACAACGATTCATAAACTAAACCAAACTAATCACCAAACAGAACTCTGCTGTCTCTTTGCGGAGGCGCAAGCACTCTCTCTTACTCTGCAACTCTGGAACTCTGGCCTCTCTTCAACTCTCCAACTCAGGAACCCTCCAACTCTCTCACTCTGGAACTCTGGCGGGGTTCCTTGGGGCGGGGCCAAGCGGGCTGCGAAACTAACTGGACTGATCCAATTCTCTTGGCGGGGGAGAACTAGAACCCAATGTAAAGCATATACACGAAGGTCAAAACTCATCAAATTAAACACTAAAGACTTGCATGGTTTTTGTTGTATTTCTTAGATCACATTAAATATATAGTTCTATATTTTTTTTTAGCTTAGCCCAGTCTGAACAACAACAAGACTGTTTTTTTTTTAATTGTCAATGTAATTTCCAGCTCTTTAGGCCCCTTTTCCTACCAATTTCTGAGTTTCTCCCAACATATCAATTCCTGAGTAAATGTGTCCATCCAAGTTTTGTGAGATCATACCCTTGTGCAGTCATAACAGAGGTCTCCACTTTGAGACACTAGAAACCCAAACCCCATTGCTGTAAGACTTACTTACTGCTATAACAGTCTCACAAGATTTATTCCACGGCTACTTCAAAATTCAATACCCTGTCTGTGTTATGCCTCTCACAACTATGGTTACAGACAAGCTGCCTTTGTTGTGTTTTGTTTAAGCCACACAACATTTTTTAAATTGGGCCATCTTACAGTAGTTATAAAATTTCACATGGAAACCTAGAAGCCCCAGATACTTCTCTCAGTAGGCTCAGCAATAATCAACGAGTGCTAAAACACAGCAAACTCCTCTTTAAGAGGCAGCTGATCAGGTCTATCTTTCCAAGGACCGGTTCATGACTATGACTGTAAAAAAATAAATCCAATGGCAATGTCACAGTGGAATTCAATTCTAGTAAGACAGTTTTTCTTTTTACCAGAAGGAAAACCTGGGTTATACTCTCTACTCTTTGCATTTAAAAGGAAGAGAATAAAGTGTCTAAGACTTATTAGCACCTGATAGACTTTGTTCTTGGTAGAGTCGTAAAAAAGAGAAAAAATGTAAAAGGTACTAACTTCATCATTTTGTAACTGAACTATTATTTAATGCCAAGGTTGTGCTGCATCTATAATCAGCTCTTGTCCACCTAAATCTCCTCACAGGCAACTAGAAGCAATTATCTCAATTATCTCAAAGTGAGAAACACCAGACTTGAGTATCTTTCTCCCTCTGCCTTCCTGTTTGTCTCTCTTTGCCAGAGATGTGAGACCTCAAGGACATAAACAAGGTCAGAAAAAGTAAGAAAGCAAGAAGCAGAAAGAGAGAGAGAGAGAATTAAGTGGCAGGACCAGGCGGTGGTGCACCTGGTTAAGCGCACATATTACCATGCACAAGGAGCCAGGCTCGAGTCCCCAATCCCCACCTGCAGGGAGAACAGCTCATGAGAGGTGAAGCAGGTCTGTAGGTGTCTCTCTTGCTCTCTCCCTCTCAATCTCCCTCTCCCCTCTCAATTTGTCTGTCTCCTGTCAAATAAAAATAGAAAGCAAGAGAGACAAAAGGAACGAAGTACAAGCAGACACTTGGAATGCAGAAATACATAAATTTATAAAGCTGGAAGGACTCCCACCCTTACAGTGAAGAACTCTAAGGGGGAAAAGACCATTTATAGAGGTGGCCAATGTCATAATTCCTCCAAAATATCTTTCTTTTTCAAGGTCCCAGGGCATCACATATGCACAACACTACTCCAAGGCCAATTTTTTCATTCTTTTTATTTCAGAGAAAGACAAGAAGAGGAGACACACCAAATGTTCATCACCAGATGAAAGGACACATAGCCCATGGTCTGGCCTTACTAGGGAATATTACTCAGCAATAAAAAGAGACGATGTGCTGAGTGCAGAAGATGCCCCACCCCTTTATAGCACACACTGTACTATGTGTGAGACCTGAGTTGATCTGGAGCCCCTGGCCACCTCATGGGAGTCCCTCAATGATGCTTCATGAGTGTTAGAGCAGTGCTGAGATGTCTCTCCTCTCTATCTTTCTCTATATGTCTTTAAAAAAAAAAAAGGATTGAAGTATCAGTGAATGTCACAATGGAAATAAACCTCAAAAGCATGATGCTGAGTGAAAGAAAGCATTAGTGGGAAATGGACAGTGGTGCACCTGGTTAAGCACACATATTACTAAACACAAGGACCCAGGTTCAAGCCCCCACTCCCCCCTGCAGGGAGAACATTTCATGAGAGGTGAAGCAAGTCTGCAGGTGTCTATCTTTCTCTCCCCTTCTCTGTCTCCCTTCCCCTCTCAATTTATCTCTGTCATGTCAATAAAAATGGAAAAAAAAAATGACCACCAGCAGCTGTGGATTTCCAGTACCAGCACCAAGCCACAACGATAACCCTGGTGACAAAAAAAAAAAAAAAAAAAGGGTGGAGAAGGAAGGGTGGGGTGTTGATAGCATGGTAGTTATGCAAAGAGACTACTGTGCCTGAGGCTCCAAAGTCCCAGGTTCAATCCCACTACCACCACCACCACTCTAGCTAGATCTGAGCAGGGCTCTGGTGAGAGGAAGAAGGAAGAGAAGGGAAGGGGAGGGGAGGGGAGGGGGGGAGAAGGACGGATAGATGGATGGATGGATGGATGGATGGATGGATGGATGGATGGATGGATGGATGGGTGGGGAAGGGAAAGGAGAAAAGAAAAGAAAGCAGTCATCAGTGGTTCTTTAAGTACCCCCAAGGGGTCCTCTGGTGCATTCTGGTTGAGGCCCATGCATCTTCAGGCTGAGGGCGGGAAGGGAGCAAAGCGCAGACGTCAGGTGAGCACAGGGGCTACAGCTGCTCCTCAGACGGGTGTGTTTTGTGTGTGTTTGTTTTGTAGGCTCTGGACGGCAAGGCCACAGCAGGGCCCAGGGAGAAATCATGTGGAAAAGAAGTCACATCTGTTTTCCCTTGAGGTACAAAGAGTTTGGCCTCGGTCCGGCCACTGGCCCAACTTCAGTTTCCAAACTGCATCAGAAATCTGACCTGCCTCTTCCCCAGCTTGGCCCCAAGGTCAAAGAGTACAAACCCGCCGTCTCCTGGAAGCCTACCAAACCAGCGTCTCCCCTCTGACACCCCTTCCCAGTCCAGAGAGTGGCAGTGCTGGCACACAGAGTCTATTTGCATCGCGTTTTAATGGGAAATATGGTCGTGTCACTCCGAGGAGAAACAAATCACAGCCCACGCTAAAGCTGCGGCTTAATAACACGGCTGAGCGTTGGCACGGGCTCTCCTGGGCGATGTTAAACCCCAGACGATCACGAGAGCCTCCCAGCAAGATTCCTACCCCACCATTCAGGGGAAACCAGCACAGCTGCCCTGATCTCTGCCTTCTGTGACCGAGGGGGCTGGGTTGGCAACAGCACATGCGTCACAGCTGGGGTCTCCACATCTAGGCAGCTGAGAGCTGACCGTCCTCCCGCCGCAGGCCAGAGAGGACGGTACGCCCAGCCCATCACACTGGCATGCGTCTGAATGGTGTTCACGCCCCCACAGCAATACAGATTATTGCAATATGCCTGCTGGGTGGCACGCCATATTTCTCACCAGAGCAAATGAACATCTCTCTGTGGTGAATGAAAGCAGAGAACTAATAAGTCCAGGACACGGGATAGGAGGTGGGAGTCACCGGCAGGCAGAACAGAACACCTTGTAAAAAGCATCTCCAAGTGCAGAGAGCTCGGGCTGCAGTGCCAGCTCTCCTGTCTGCAGGAAGCTAGAAGGCTCTCAGACCCAGGACCAGTGGCTTCTGCAACCTCTAGCCCACACACCCCACCTTCAAGGGCTAAGTCCTGCCAGTGTCACCTCCTAAGGCTCCCTGAGACTCAACTTGCTGCCCTGCCACCCCTCTGGCACCACTGTGAATCAGGTCACACCGTCTCTGCAAACCCCTCCTCACCAGTGTTCCATTCCTCCATCCCTCCATCACCACCTGCACTCCCACCCCACGCTTCTGTCACAGGCAAAATGCAGGCAGAGCCCTCCCTTCCAGTGCGTCCCGGGCCAATTCTAAGAGTGCACCTTCACTGGACATACACTGTCTCCTTATCTCCCTGCTGGGGAAACTGAGGCATGGGACTGTGAAGGGGAGCCAAGGTGCTGAAGCAGGAATGAGCTTCAGGATCCATTCTCTCCTCCCCCTGTGCTCTCACTGGCCTTCCAGCACTGTGGACTATAAGGACCCTCCCTGCAAGTAGGATCTGTTGAAATCAGAGGAAACAGGGAGGGGCTGGAAAGATAACTCAGCAGGTAGGGTATGTGCCTTTCTGTGTATATGGCCCAATTCTGTAACCCAGCACCCTGAGAAGGTACTATGACACTGGGGGAACTGGCTTCTCCCAGATGACTTTTTCAAATATAAAAAGAAAGAAAGAAAGAAAGAAAGAAAGAAAGAAAGAAAGAAAGAAAGAAAGAAAGAAAGAGGGAGGAGGGGGGAAAAGGAGAGGAAGAGGGAAAGGGAGTGAGGGAGAGGGAGAGGGAGAGGGAGAGGGAGAGGGAGAGGGAGAGGGAGGGAGGGAGAGGGAGAGGGAGAGGGAGAGGGAGAGAGAGGCAGACCACAGCACCAAGCTTCTTCCAGTATGGTTGGGGCTGGGTTCAAACCTGGGTCACATGCATGACAAAGCAGATGCATACCCAGGTGAGCTATCTTGCCAGCCCAAGGGTTTTTGTTTTGTTTCCTTTTGTTTTGGGTTTTTTTTATCTTTTTTATTATCTTTTATTTATTTATTTATATGATAGAGACAGCCAGAAATTGAGAGGAAAGAGGAGAGAGAAAAGGAAACAGACACCTGCAGCCCTGCTTCCACTTGTGAAGTTTTCTCCCTACAGGTGGAGACCCAGGACTTGAACCCTGGTCCTTGCCCATTGTAACATGAGCACTCAACCAGGTGTGCCACCAATCAGCCCATTTCCTTTTGTTTTTGTTTTTTAAAACATGGCTGGGTTCTGGTTCCCCATGTGGGATCGATTCGGAAAGCATGGAGTGACTGTCTGAGGAAGCCTTTCTCACTTGCTCCCTTCATGTGGTGCTGGCTGACAAGTGGGCACACTCAGGCTCGGGCACATGCACAGCTCAGGAGTCCCAGGGCAAATGAACGCCAAGCAGCTTGCTATCAGCCAGCCTTCTTTGTGCTGAGCAAATTACAACCAGCATGTGAAAGCTGTATATAGTCAACAATTCTGACTTCCTGTGAAAGTCAAGTCTGCAGCTGATTTACTTCCTGGGCTCCTGAAATCAGCTTTGTCAAAATTATTCAGGAATAGAGTGAAGCCAGGAGGGAGCCTTGGGGACTCAGGACAAGGCCAGTCAGCTGTGGTCAGGCAGAGCTGAACACACATGATTACAGCCGGCTCTGTGGGACCCTAGTGTGCTATGTGGTCTCCTTCCAGAAGCGTACAGGTGCATTCAACAAATAATTAATTACTTCCCACCAATGGTGGAAGATGGTGCATTCACGAACCCAGTTCTTCACAGCACCTCTGACACACCTGTGCATTCTTCCCTCTCCAGTGCCAGAGCATCAACGTCTGCAGCCCTGATGCTGACTGTAGCCCTCTGTCTTTGGTGGGCCAGTGGGATGCTGGTCCACGTTATATAAACAAGAGCTTGAAAGTGGATGCTTGATTGTGTCCTTTCTCTCTCCATATCTCTCTCCCTCTCCCTCTTTCTCTCATAAGAATATACCTAGGTGAGTCTGCTGGCCCCCCAAAAAAACAAGAACTACCTGGAGCAGACACTCCCAGAAGAAGCCAGCCTAAATCCGTAACCCTAAGCTAACTTGCAGAACCCTGTGAACACAGGGCTGTTGTGCTTGTAAATTTCAGTGGCTCATTCCACTGCACTTTCATGGCAATAGTAACTGACACAACGGCCCCTTGTCTCTGGAGGCTGTAGTCAGATCTGGACAAGCAAGCAGTTATATATATAGTTATATAAACAACAGTCAACTTATATCTGCAACCTTGGGAGAACTACTGTAGCTTCCAATGGAGGACAGGGTAATACTCTGGTGGTGAGAACGGTGCAGAATTATACCCCCGTTAACTTTGTAAATCAATATTAAGCCACTGATGAAATTTTTAAAAAAGGAAAGAAAAAGAATACTGAGGTTCTGAGCATTGGGCTTTATAATAGAAATGTGAAGTGGTGTCTGCCAGCCTTCTCCCCTCCAAACTGTTGGGAGGGCTGCTTAGGGAAAGGCTCTTCTGAAGGAAGGCCACTAGCAGCCCAGCCCCTCCCCTGCACCCTGCAGGCATCCAGGAAGAGGGACAGATGTCAGCACCTGTACCAGTGTCTCCCCTCCTGCCTGACTGCTGAGCCTGTAAAGTGCAGATTAATGCAGTAAGCACCTAGAAGCAGTGGCTGAAGTGGACCCCTCAGGGTCCCGTGCATCCAGGAACCCAATAGAAAAATTAGAAGAGCAGGAGGCTCAGGGCCCTCTTGCCAGGTTCTATATGTATTCCCCCTTCTCTATCCTCATCTCCCTGAAACACAACTGTCTCTCTTGTGATTCTTCATGCAAACGGCAGTCTAGAACCCTACCAATGGAGCTTAGAGGGGGCCTCAGTGCCCTCTGCCTTGTTCCCTCTTTGCATCCTGCCCCTCCACCCCCACACACATGCCACAGCCAGGCGGAATAGCTTCCATTCCACCACACCCGAGTGTAAGAAATGGCATGCTCCTTCCTACTTCTGTAGCTCCAGGGAAATCTGCTCTGGCAGGTGGGGAGTTCCATCCTGTTATCACTGGGGTGTCTCCCCTCCTCCACAAGCGTGCAAAGAACACATGTGGGAAAGCCAGGCTGGATGCAGGTCCCCAAGGCCACTGTGCCTGCAGCTGCTCTCCTGATGTGTTAGCTGCATGAGGCATCTGCTACAAAAGACGCCCATCTGGTCACTGCACTGACCACAGGCTTGGCCACAGGGTTCTCAGTGTCCCAGCTCTGCTCTCCACACACACTCTAAAGTCTTCTCTTTCATTCAGTTCACTGTGGGATCTAAGAACTCAGCTCCTCTCACCTCTCCATCACCCCAAACCATTTCTGTGACCCATAAAATCCCTCTCTGGAAGCTCAGGCATTAGAGCTCTTCACCTGATCTCTTTCTTCTTTTCTCATATGGGAGATAAAGGAGGGGCATGAGTCTTCAGAAGTTCAACCACAGCCTCAATTTGGGGGCAAGGAGAGGGAATGACACCCTCTTGTGTAAGAGCTTGTTAACCTGGCTCACTGCTGTCACTCCTATGTCTTCTTGCACAGCGGGTGCTACCTAGTAGGTACTGTTGTTATCTACTGTAGGAACTCCTGAGGGGGAAGCGACTAGCAAAAGCTTGCCAGACAACAGGATGAAAGAACCAATCACAAAAAGAAAAAGAGAGAGAGAGTGTGAGAAAGGAAAGGGGAAAAAAGTCAAGCAATCATAGTTTTGAGCTTTGAACACACAAGGCACCAGCCCAAGTTTAGGCAATTTTAATACAACAGCCATGTTTGCCTTCAAACAAACTGGATCTGCTCCAGCAGCCTCCCTCCCTCGGCCTCTTGGAGAGAGCCAGTTCCACTTTAATTGTACAGCCTCGCTCCCCAGGCCACCAAGGAGTGGCTGCCCACCCCGCAGGCAAGGACGGCAGTGGGAGCCAAGCACTTGGTGGTTAAGTAGAACAATGAATGGGGAAATAGCATTCCCTTTGGGCTGCAGCTCTCACCACCTTCCAGAAGGCAGATGCCTTTCTCAGGATATATATATATATATATATATATATATTTTTTTTTTTTACCTGCCAAGCCTTGATGTGGGCTCAGCTACCCACTTTTGGATGTGATGGCAGGGGAGAGCAAAGGAGCCCTGCAAAATAAAGGACAAGAATTAGGGGTTCCCTGAGCCCTAGTAGGGAGGAGATAAGTGTGAAGCCAAGCGACAGAGGGCACGAGCTAGCCATAACCAAGCACAGAGTGCCATCCCTCTCCTTGACCCCCAGGGCTGTCTCTCGAAGGAATTATCATTTGATCTTCCTCTCCCTGCGAGTTCTGGGCATACAGAGGCTCCATCATTCTGGCCAACGAGCAAGGGGGAAGACAGCAGCTGGGAATTTCAGAAGTGCTGTCAGGATTCTAGAAACGGTGGCCCAGGGCACAGCACAGGGCAGCCTAGTTCCTCTATCTCACCATGGTTTCTCCAGCCCAACTCAGATCCAGTGGGCTTGGGGGCAGCACAACACAGAGCTCAGGCTTGGATGGGCACAGACTCCTGTGGTAAGGTCACTTAGAAGTCTCCAGGCTTTGGTCTCTCCCTTCTGTCCCTGCTCCTACCCCTCAAGGCAAACTCCTCCCACATGCACATGCAGATATGCACATGTACACACACACACACACACACACACACACACACACAAGCCCTGCAGACACCCCTAATTTTTAATCTCTGCTGTACAATAATGGACATATACAGATGTGGACAAGAGAACATGCAAATTTCTTTCTTTCACCAACTGTGTCCTTGTGATTTTTTTTAACCTTTTTATTGGAGGTTAACAACACAGTTGGTTAAATATAGGTATGGTTTCTCATCTCACTATGACAGATGTCAGCAAAACACCCCAATTCAGGACCTTTCCCACCAGTATGCACCAGGACCCCCAAAGTGGCCCCCCAGCCCCCTCCCCTTCCCTTCCCTCCCCAGGGTCCTTGCTTTGGTGCAATACACCACAGACAGTTCAGTTTTAACTCTGTGTTTTCCCTTTCTGTCTGTACATGTCTGTACAGCAGCTCTCAACCAAGGGCAAGTTTGCTCCCCACGGAACCCCTGGCAAGGCCCAGAGACATTCAGGGTGGGAACAAGTTGGGGGAGTAGTTATTAGCTGCTAATGGGCAGAATCCAGAGCAGGAGGTGGATATCAGATGGTGCAGTACCACAGCAGAGAAGCGGCCCACCCCAGACATCCATGGACGTTCTCAGAGAAGTCCTAAGGGAGAGACCATGTGGCTGGCCTCTCTGTGCCTGTGATCCACTTCAACCCTGTGGCTGCAATCATGTCACAGGGAGAAGAAATGTCATTGGAAGGCACTTAGCATCCCAAACTAAGAAAACCCAGAGGTGCCTACCAGCCTGGTGCTTTTGGAACTGGGATTTGACTTCAGATCGCTCTGTCTCGCTTTCAAGACATTTTTCTTCAAGTGGCATCTGCTGGGCTGGAGACCCTGAGCTTCCCGCCATGCAAGGGTTCCCAGAGGAGCTCTGCGCACACCCACATAGGTGCACAATGACGCTTCCACACAGATGTCCGCCCACAGAAACATGCCACCAGTGACGCAGGGCGGCCCTTGCTCCCAGCGGGTCCCCATCCTCCCTCTTGGGGAGGTGGCTTTTGCTGAATTCAGACAGCAGTCAGGCTGCTACTGAGCCCAGCTTCCCCCTCTACAAAGAGATAGGTTGTTTTTTCTTTACTCAAGAATATAGATTTAAAAAAAAAACAAACACTTCTGCATCTCCAAGCAGACTGCACATATTGATCAGTGTTTTATTGTCAATTTTCTCTTAGTTGA
Source organism: Erinaceus europaeus (assembly GCF_950295315.1). Lineage (NCBI taxonomy): Eukaryota > Metazoa > Chordata > Mammalia > Eulipotyphla > Erinaceidae > Erinaceus > Erinaceus europaeus. Next base: position 3,413,298 of record NC_080176.1, read on the forward strand.
GCTGGGGGGAAGAAGTGTAATCTAATTACAGCCTTCGTGGCACTCGGGGAATCAGCAGCAGTAAATCCATGCGGTTGGTTTGCATGATTTAGGTGTTTAATTTGGGGGACAGACGGGCAGAAGAGGGGCTGTGTTTTCACATAATGAACACAGAACCCCTCTGACGTGGGCCAGCCCCACACCAGGGGCCCTTCTGCAACAGGGAGGGAGGGGTCTGGCTCCAGAAGGGAGTCAGAGACGTTCAGTTTCGTGCACCATGATGTCTTCCCAGCATCTCCTCCAGAGCCCAGAAAGGTGGGGCATGAAGTTCTGGTGGCTCCTGTGGGGGCGGGGGTGGGGGGGGAGGCAAGGGAGGAGACTGCGGCTTAAGTGCAGACTTCAGATAACTGAGTCTGCAGGACTAGGTGGGATTCACCCAGCAGATTTCCCAAACGTGGGCTCAGACGCACCCCCAAGGCACCAGACTCTCAGGGAGCTCTAAGGAGTCACTATTTTGTCCAGTCGCCCCCCCCCACACACACACACCCCTAAGTGATCGTGGTGCTCTTGGGGTTTAGAAAGCACAGAACTACAGGCACTAACCAGAAGACACTAAAACAAACCCTGAAACGTCGGCTGCTGAGCCAGACTCTGTGATAATTTCCTGCAGGATTCTTAGAACAACCTGCTTTATAAAAGGGAGGAGTATGGCCTTTATGAGAATCAGTGTCAAGCCCCTGGGACACTTGATGCCTGCCCTGTCAGTTGCCTCACCTTCTCAGGAAAGGGGGAAAGGAAACAGGAAATGTCTCCTGCATGTTTTAGCACCTTTGTGTCCTATCTCCCAAGGTCCCTGGGGTGGGCACACACATGGTAAACAAAGTACCAGCTTGCAAGATCCCAAGCCTGAGGCTGTCTGGCTCCAAAGATGCTTCCTCTCATTTCAGTCCTGGAGTCACCCAGTGAAGTGACGGCTGAACCCACCCAACACACACTTACTAGGGTTGTAGACCCTGTTGAAATCCTTCTGGGAATGTTTAGACCCTATTTGCCTAGAGAATGAAATTGAGGCAGCTCCCCAGGGCAGGCCTGCACAGTGCCCAGTCAGGAATCCAGGAGTCCCAGGCCCGCTACCCTCCTGTATAAGACAGCAACCACCACTGTGGCCTGATTCCCTCAGGCAGCCAAGCTCAGGAGGTTGGGTTCACTCCTTACAGTTTCTGAACAGAGGGTTTCGGGGTCAAGGATGATTTCACAGTACAGAAAATATCACAGCCATGCAACACTTTGCATTCAAATGGATATCTTCATCTTCAAAGAGCCCTCACTTCCCATTTAATCTCATCCTGCTAGCAGTCCTGTGGAAGAAGCAGCCTGGTACCTAGATGCCCTCCCCAGAAGTGCTGGCCTGCCAGACAACACCCAGGCAGGGAGCGTGGTGATGGGTAGTTCAAAGTCATTGCCAGTCCACTCTCCCACCTCGCCCCTCCCAGATCTGCAGACTTCCGGCCGAGGAGACAGACAGACTGGGTCACTCAACTCCACCAGTGAGGACCATAAGCCAACCCTGAAATGCCCTGCTTATTTGGCCTCCTCTTGTCTGGATACAGCAGGTGAAACATCACCCAAGTTTTTAGCTGATCAGTTCCTCAGGGGACATTTCCATGAGCCTGGAAGAGAGGGCCAGAGTCCCCATAACTGCCTAGCCTCCCTTACTGCAGAACGCATCAGCTAGTCCATCAGAGGGTGTTCAGGTGTGTGTCTTCCTGATGGCCCCCCCAACTCGTGACATTCAGCACCTACAGTTGGCAATACTACTCAGGGAAGCCTAGCATCTAGAGCTAAGAACACAGCACTTTTTTAAAAGAACTTTTTAAAATTATCTTTATTTATTGGATAGAGACAGCCAGAAATTGAAAGGGTAGGTGTGATAGAGAGGAAGAGAGACAGAGAGACACCTGCAGCCCTGCTTCATCACTCATGAAGCTTTCCCCTGCAGGTGGGGACCAGGGGCTTGAACCTGGGTCCTTGAACACTGTAAGATGTGTGCACAACAAGGTACGGCACCACTCAGCCCCACAGAGCACTTTCTATGTAAGCTCTCACTTGATCCTCTCTGTACCTACAACAGGAGAGCCAGCTATTTGTCAGCTGGCAGAGCAGAGAACTGAGGCACAGAGAGGTGATACAACTCACCCAAGGAGTTAGCTAGAAGGTAAAGCCCAGGGAGTCAGAAGCCAGAGCCTCTATTCTCAACCATGAGTAAGTGACTTGCCAGAATCTGTTGGGTGCATAGTGAGTCTCTGCTGAATAAGGAAGTAGTGTGCAGCAGGTGTGTTAAAATTCGGAGGCTCTGTCCTATCCAACAACAACAATAGTAACCATAATAACGATAAAACAACAAGGACAACAAAAGGGAAAACAATGGCCTCCAGGAGCGGTGGATTCATGGTGCAGGCACTGAGCCCCAGCAATAACCCTGGAGGCAAAAAAAAAAAAAAAGAAAAAGAAGAAGAAAAATATGGAGAGGCTAGAGCACTGCTGGCAGGGCTAGCTTCACGGGCGGGTAACAGAGACGACCAGAGACATACGGCTGGGCAGGGAAGCTGTATTTCTTTATTCAGGAACGATTCATAAACTAAATCAAACTAATCACCAAACAGAACTCTGTTGCCTCTTTCCCCCGCGACGGCGCCAAGTACTCTCTAACTCTGCAACTCTCCAACTCTCCAACTCTGGAACTCTGGAACCCTCTCGGGGTTCCTTGGGGCGGGGCCAAGCGGGCCTGCGAAATTAGCAGGACTGATCCAATTTTCTTGGCGGGGGGAGAGCTAGAACAACCCAATGTAAAGCATACAACAAGGTGGATGGGTGGATGCATGGGTGGATCGATGTACGAGTGGCTAGGAGAGAGTAGGGAGAGGGATAGGTGAGAAGGTAGGTATGTAGATGAATAAGTAGGTGGAAGAGGAAAGGAGGAGCTTTAAAAGCCAGCAGATGAGGGGTTTGCCAGGTGCAGAGGAGAGGGAGGGAGCTGCTCAGAATATAAGGGCCCTGTGGGGGTGGGGGGGGAGACAGAGCAAGTATGGAGGCTCAGAAGGTCAGAAAGTGAACCTGTCACAGTCAGGGAGGGGGTTCAGCAACTGGAGAGCAGGACTTATACATATGGTAGAGCAGTGCTCTAGCCTCTCCATATTTTTCTTCTTCTTTTTCTTTTTTTTTTTTTTTTGCCTCCAGGGTTATTGCTGGGGCTCAGTGCCTGCACCATGAATCCACCGCTCCTGGAGGCCATTGTTTTCCCTTTTGTTGTCCTTGTTGTTTTATCGTTATTATGGTTACTATTGTTGTTGTTGGATAGGACAGAGAGAAATGGAGAGAGGAGGGGAAGACAGAGAGGGGGAGAGAAAGACAGACACCTGCAGACCTGCTTCACCGCTTGTAAAGCGACTCCCCTGCAGAGGAGCCGGGGGCTTGAACCAGGATCCTTACTCCAATCCTTGCACTTCGCACCATGTGCGCTTAACCCACTGCGCTATCACCTGACCCCCCCCATCTTTTTTAAAGCAGACATGCAGATGATCATGGTGTCCACCTGACAAAGGCGCTACAAGGAAACGAAGGCCCTAACATGCGTTCAGTCACTGACTCCTCGTCCTCCAGCCCCACAGGTCAAGGGGCCTCACAGGTGTTTGCCAGCAAGGGCTGTCCTGGGTTCAGCCACAAGTCCGGTCTTCTCCCTGACAGCGTACTAACCCACCCACCGCCCAGCCAGCTGAGTGCAAATGTCCCCTAGGGCTTGGGGTACCCGGGGACTAGACACAGATAATTTCAGTCTCCATCAAGAGCCCTCAGAACCAGTGAAAGGGAAGCAGCAGTTCTGCAAAGCCCATTGGTTTCTCGTGAGCGCCTTTCAGATGGAAATGAGGTGGCGGCAGCAGGGAGAGGGCCAAGGAGCAGGCCCACTGGAGGATCAATCAGCCGGCTCGTGAACAACTTCATGGTGGAGATGAAGGGCTTTGTTTGTTTGGCAAAGCACAAGCGGTTGGGTTGCCAGGAGGAAGGAGAGTCTGTGGGCCTGGGTTTTCTGGGAGGGGAGGCCGAGAGCACAGGGCTCCCATTTCATCTGCAGGCCCCTCGCAGAGAGCCGGAAGCTCTGCAGCCATCTGTGCCCTGTGTGTGTCTCATCTGGCTGGGCAGCCAGGCTCCAAACCCAGGTGGCTGGGCAATTCTTGCCCTTGTGTTTGCAGCGAGGTGGGAGAGAAACTGGCCTCAGTGGAAAGAGGTGCAGCTTGGGGGCAGGGGTTGCTGCAGCACCTGGTCTTGTCCACCCACTCCCACCCTGGTGCCCTCAGACACCATCCCTCCTGTCGGTCATACAGACAAGGGGAAAATCTCAAGACGAAGTGCAGGGCAGCAGCCAAGCTGACTCTCGGAGAGCCCTGTAAGCAGGGAGTACTGCACTGGGATAAACAGAGACAGAAAATACTGTTTAACAGTCTTTTGTGTTTTTTTGCCTCCAGGGTTATTGCTGGGACTCTGTCTGCACCACGAATCCACTGCTCTTGGAGGCTATTTTTTTCCCTTTTGTTACCCTTGTTGTTTTAACGTTGTTGTGGTTATTATTGTTATTGATGTCATTGTTGTTGGATAGGACAGAAAGGAGGGGAAGACAGAGAGGGGGAAAGAAAGATAGACACCTGCAGACCTGCTTCACCACCTGTGAAGCGATCCCTCTTCAGGTGGGGAGCCAGGGGCTCGAACCGGGATCTTTGAACTGGTCCTTTGTGCTACACATCATGTGCGCTTAACCACTGCGCTACCACCTGACCCTGTCATTGAACATTCTGTTGTAACCGTGCCTCCTATATTTATTTTTCTTTGAAGATTCACATTATTTATGTCATGAGAGAGAAAATAAGAGAGACCAGAGAGAGCGCCACTCTGGTGTGTGCAGTGCTGGGGATCCAGCCCAGGGCCTCCGGCATGCAAGTCCTGCACCCTCTGCTGAGCCACCTCCTGGCTGCAGTTAGTCTAAAACTCTAGGCCCATAGATACACAGCCTGGGACCTGGAAACTCGTAGAGAAGAACACACACACACACACACACACACACACTCACACATGCACACAGACCCACCTGCCTCTAAGAGTTCAACACAAAGGGCCAAGATGAGGCCCCCATCCTCCCCCATCTTCCTTTCTTGGGTCTTCTGGCTCAGAACAAAGTCCCCCACACCCCAGAATGGCCTGTAGACCCCTGGGGAGCTCTGTCATGGAGAGTCAACCAAGAGGCTCCCCACCCACACCCCATAACCTGGATCTCCTGTTCTGGGAATATCCTAGAGAAACACAAGCACAGGCCACATGGGATGGGAGCTGGGAGACCCATCAGTCCATCTGCAACCTGGAACAGGCAGGCACCATCCAAATGAAACACAGCACGAAGTGGTTAAAACTCTTAGGGTAGAGCTGGAGGCGGTTAAGACACCTGTCCATCCCGTGGGAGCCCACACACGTGCCTTTGGCAGGAAGAGGATCAGAAGAGTCTGTTGCAATGTAGCCTGATATGCGATCTCCAGTCCCAATTCCCAGTCAGGAGCACTTCAGAAGCAGTCATGGTGCCAACCTGACTTCACTGGGCAGACAACCTCACCAATGTGTCCTGGAACCACACCTCTCCAGAACCCCACCCCAGTAGGGAAAGACAGAAACAGGCTGGGGGTGTAGATCCAGCTGCCAGCGCCCATGTCCAGTGAAGAACTGTTACACATGTACAAACAAGTACTGTATTTTACTGCTCACTGTAAATCATTGATCCCCCAATAAAGGGAAAAAAATGAAAATAAATTTGAAGAAAGCAGTCACGGAAAGATGGCTATGGTGAATGGCTTGAAGAACAAAGAGGCCTCCATCCCCAAGTTTACGTCTTCTCCCTTTGCACAAACGCTAGTGACCAACATACTGCGAGACACTGGACAGAGAAACTTATTCAGGCAATTTCACAAAGACCTCGTGGTCCACACTAGCTAGATGTCTACACTGCAGATAAGTGCCTCCAGGGGGAGTGGATCTTCCATGAGATGATGTCACAGACACCTCGCTAAGTGGAGAGGAGGATTTCCCAGATAATAAAGCCAACACTATTCCATTGTTCATTTGCTTGTGGGTGAAAGAGAGAGACCAGAGCATGTTGTTTTCGCCGGGCTATGTTGTTTTCGCCGGGCTGGCTTCACGGGCGGGTAACAGACGACCAGGGACTCATGGTTGAGCTGTAGGCAGTATCTCTTTATTCATGCAGGACGCAGCGCAATCTATACCAAGCTAAGCTAAACTAACCTAAAGTACCCTAAAACTCACAATGCTGTCTTTATTTATACTTGCCAAGTAGGGTAGAAACAGGATGTGACATAGAGAGGGTGGAGAGAAAAGTGACTGGTGAAAATCAGAGTGTGACAAGGAGAGAATCAGGGTGTGACAAGGAGAAGGGGTGGAGCAGGTGAGAATTCTATCACTGAACCACTAATGCCCTGGAGGGAGGGTGGTGCTTGTTAACAGCTGTTATGTAAATAGAATGAAGTGGTTATGTAAATAGAATAGTGTTAAGCAGGGGGGGATTTAAACCAAATGAAACAGAAGGGGTCTCATGCATACCAACAAGAGCACAGCTTTAGCATCTGCAGCGCAGGAGCTAGAGTCTGGTGTTTCACCCACGCAAGTCCTGCGCTCTACCCACTGAGCCATCTTCCCAGTCACTTTTTTTTTCTTCTCACAAGAAAAAGCCAAAAGAGATAGCTCACCATGTCAGGTGAGCATTGCCATACCTTGACCCCAGTGCCACATGGGAGGTGCTATGGCAGTGGATGAAGCTTAGGTATGTTGTGTCTTCCCTTCACTCCCTCTCTCCCCTCCTCTCTCCCTCTGTCTCTTTATCTGAATTTAAAAAGTGCCCTCCCCTAAGGAACCCAACACATCCATCCAAAAAGATCTGTGTACACATATGTTCTTGGCAGCACAATTTGTAACAGCCAAAACCTGGAAGCAACCCAGGTGTCCAACAACAGATGAGAGGCTGAGCAAGTTGTGGTCTAGATACACAATGGAATACTACTCAGCTGTAAAAAATGGTGACTTCACCGTTTTCAGCCGATCTTGGAAGGACTTTGAAAAAATCATGTTGAGTGAAATAAGTCAGAAACAGAAGGATGAATATGGGATGATCTCACTCTCAGGCTGAAGTTGAAAAACAAGACCAGAAAAGAAAACACAAGTCGAATCTGAAATGGAATTGGAGTATTACACCAAAGTAAAAGACTCTGGGGTGGGTGGGTGGGGAGAATACAGGTCCATGAAAAATGATGAATGGAATAGTGGGGGTTGTATTGTTAAATGGGAATCTGGGGAATGTTATGCATGTTCAAACTATTGTATTTACTGTTGAATGTAAAGCATTAATTCCCCAATAAAGAAATAAATTATTTAAAAAAAATAAAAATAAAAAATAAAAAAATAAAAAGTGCCCTCCCCCCAAAAAATAATTAGTGACCCAGAGAAGCAAGACCACATATACACACGCTACTGGTTCCACAAATAAATAAAATTAAATGAAACCATCTCCATGAAAAATGCACTTGCCTGAAGTTAGTTACCTCTGAGAAGCAAGATTGAAGACAGACAGAGAGAGGAGTCATTTCATATCTTTGTTTTCTATATAAAGGTACGGCTTAAAGTCTTCATAAGGAGAAAATAATAAATTGTATTGCAAATAAACGGATAAAAGCCAAGAAATCAGACTCAGACCACGTAGCATCGCCTCCTCAGCCAATTCCTCGAGACCAGGGCTGCACAGGACAACACAGAATACAGAATCAAAGCCACAAACAAGGCCCCCTTGGTACAGCACACAGACTGCTGGCATGAGGCCCTGGGCTTGAACCCAGCACCACACAGAGCAGCAGGATGGCACCAGGGGAGCTCCATGGATAGTGAAGAGGTTCTATGGTATCTCTCCTCTCTATTGCTCCAGCCTGCCACCCCCCACCTCTCTAAAGGTTGAGAAGAGAACATTGGTCCAGGGAGCTCGCTTAGTGGTAATCTCAGCAATGTGAGGCCCCAGGTTCAGTCTCTGACTCTGCATGGAGAAATCAGAGAAGACTGAGGAGGGAGAGCAGAGGAAGTTGTCCCCATGCCTTCCAACCTGAGTGAGGGTACCCAGCTCACACGTGCCCCTTACCTGGAGACACAAAGCAGAGCCCCCCACAAAGACAGAGCCCTGCAGGGCTGTCTGGAAAGGAGGGCTGGCAGCAGGTGGACCCATGATGCTATCAGGGAACGAGGGACGGGACGTGGGGACACGAAGCCCAGGAAACGCAGGGGTGGAGGACCACCCCAGGGCACTGAAGCTGAACAGAAGGGAGCCAAGCACAATTCCTGAGACCCAGACACACACACACCCAGAAGTGCTTAGAGACTTGCCTTCTCTGCTTGGAGGCAAGCAAGACTTTCTCTTCTGTGCCCTCTACCCTGGCTTCTAGTGGCCAGCTCTTTGCCCCTCCAGTTTGTCTCCATTGGTGCCTCCTCCCCTCAGCTTTTCTCAGTTCCCTCCCCCTTGGGGCTACACTCTCTGACTCCTGCTCCCAGTCAATGAAGCTGGGGGGTCAGCCACAGACCGGAGTCTTTGGAGAAGCCAAGGCCAAGACCTGTGGACTCTAGGCAACCTGACAACTTCCCAGTTGGGGTATGGGGTAGGGAAGGAAGGGTAAATGAAGGTCAGCCCCTGGTGGAGCAGCCCCCAAACACTGGGTTCTCCTGGGCCTCTTGAATAAGCGCTGAGGGTCAAAAGGACTGTCATTTCCACGTGAGGTTGTCTGTCTGCAAGGAGGGCGGTGCAGGAAGCTGTAGGTTGCTCAGAGAACAAAAAAGGAAGCTAAATGTACCATCTGCTTATTAGCAAGAGCTTTTGAGGCAGACGCTTAAATATGCATGCCCAGACATTACAAAACTTCGGGGGAAATGTTAATTTCAATAACCCGGGTACTTGTGCTTGCAAAAATCCATCTTCCTCCTCCTCCTCCTCCTCCTCCTCCTCCTCTTCCTCTTCCTCCTCCTCCTCCTTCTTCTTCTTCTTCTTCTTCTTCTTCTCTCTCTCTCTCTCTCTCTCTCTCTCTCTCTCTCTCCTTGGTGACTGGGACACTCTGGACCCCAGAGTCATAGCACTGCCAAGGCTGACCTCACCGGATTTGGGCAGCTCACTGGGGACTCATCTTAGGGAGATTTTTAAGATTTATTTTTAAGTTTAATTTTATGTATTCCAGGGGAGAGAGGGAAGGAGGGAGGGAGAGAGGAAGGCCATAGCATCATTCTCACATATGCAGATACAGGGACCAAACCAGGGACCCCAGTCATGCAAGTACTATGCTTTACCCACTGCACTGTCCCATTCCCCAGCTGCTGGGGGAATATTAGGAAATGCTAGGAGGAGGCTGACAGGTTGCCAATGCCTCCCACACACACACCTTTCTCTCTCCCTTACAAAAACCTGCAGGCATGAGTTTGGTGCCCGGTCACAGAAATGAACCCACTCAGAACCCCTGCCTGCCAACTCCAAAGATGCTCAAGATGGAGGCTCTTATAGTCTCTGATCAACTACTCAGCTCCCTGTTGTAGCAGAAATGCACCACAGACTCCATGGATCTCAAGAGGCATGCTTGTGTGCTGATAAGACTTTATTTACACACACAAGTGGGAGGCCAACTTGGTCTGAGGACCTTCTGCATAAGAATAGGGTCTCTGGGAGTCGGGGTGTAGCACAGTGGGTTAAGCGCATGTGGCGCAAAGCACAAGGACTGGCTTAAGGATCCCGGTTCAAGCCTCAGGCTCCCCACCCGCAGGGGAGTCGCTTCTCAGGGAGTGAAGCAGGTCTGCAGGTGTCTGTCTTTCTCTCCCCCTCTCTGTCTCCCCCTCCTCTCTCCATTTCTCTCTGTCCTATCCAACAAGGACAATATCAGTGACAACAAAAATAATAACTACAACAACAATAAAAAACAACAAAAGGGAAAATAAATAAATATTAAAATTTTTTTTAAAAAAAGAATAGGGTCTCTAGGAGGCAGGACTGGCCCATCTGGAAGACGAGTACCTGGTCCAGTGCCTGGCACAGAGAGCAGCAGCTGGAGAAGGAACGAGAAAAGCAAATTGTCTCCAAGTGCATAAGTGAAGATCTCCCAATAGCACCAGCTAAACCAGCCAGACGAGGAGGGCTCCCCTCCAAAGGAAAGCAGACAGGGACCATCCAGCATAGAAGGCCCCACATAGACTCCTGCTTCATGAACCCACTCCACTCGGGGACGCTCAGACATGGCTGAATCTCTGGACCCTCCTCCCCACTGCCCACCATTAGAATCCCAGTAACAGCTGGTGAGCTTGAGCTGTTCAGTCTCACAGGCTCTTCAACTCAGCTGACCTGGCCCTTCTCTCTCCACTGTCCAGGGAGCCACTTGTCGCTCCTCTGATGCTTCTGCACTCTCTTCTCATTGTGAAGAGGGCCCTGGTTTATACTGAAGCCCTTCTCCTGCCTCTCCACTCCCCTCCGGGTGAGCCCAAGTGCCAGGTTCCCTGATGGCCAAGTATCATCCCCACTGATGGCCTTCAAGTCTGAATCTCCAGCCCAAGAGCCCTCTATCCTGTAAGCCACTGTCAGCTGGGTCTCAGAGCCAGAGTTCAAAATCAAATCTGGGGGAAGAGGGACAGCTGGGTGCTGGCATACCCGGTGGAGCGCACATGTTACTATGTGCAGAGACCCAGGATCAAACCTCCACTCCCCACCCACAGGGGAGAGGTTTCCAGAGTAGAGAAGCAGCACAGCAAGCAGGTGTCTCTCTCCATCTCTGTCTCTCTCTTCCTCCTTCTCTCCCTCCCTCTGCCTCCCCTCTCAATTTCTCCTAGCAAATAAAAAAGGGGAGAAATGACTGCCAGGAGTGGTGGATTTGTTGTGCAGACACCAAGTCCCACCAATAACCCTGGTGACAATAAAAAGATAAAAATTAAAATAAGAAAATCCAGCCTGGGGTCTGCCCTACCATTGTGGACGTCACCTTGGCACTTACTCTCTCTCATCCCCAGGAGCCAGCAGACCTGCTGGGCCAGCATCCCTGAATCCAAGCACAGAACTACCACCCTACCACCGTGGTTGGCCAAGCCACTGATAACCTTGCAACAGACCTCTAAACCAGTGCCCAAACTGGTCTCCCCACTCCTCCATGAATTCCAAGTCATACTGCAAGCACACAAAGGGACAATTACCATCTTACAGGGGGAAAAACTTTTTTTAATCAAGAGGAGATGGAGCAGCAGTCAGTATTTCTATCTGAAAGAACTCAATTCAAGCTCCAGTTTGCCTGCACTGGGAGACATACTTCTGAAATGATGACAGCCAAGGACAACACAATTCATGGTCTCAAACAACTCCAGGCACAGAGGGGCTGAACCATGCAGAATGCAGCGGTGCCTCTGTGGTGCCACTGAGAAGAATGCCCTCCACCCCACCACACTCATTCCTCCTCAGAGGCCCCCCAACCAGCATGCACTACACTCTGCCTTAAGAAGGGGGGACTCCCGACAGCGCCCACTCACTCACCGCAGTTCTAGAAGCTCGCCTCACAGATTATAGGGGGGCTGAGACAGACAGTGGGCGGCCATGTCTCCGTGTCAGCTTGACAGATAGTTGCCTGGGAGATATCTCTATCTTGGATGGGAAACGCTCCAGCCCCATGGAGTCCAGCTGTGCTTAAACCCGGAAATCCAGATGTCGGCCTAGGCTCTGGCTCTGGGATTCTCCAGCACAAGCATGAACCCCGAGCACGATGAGCTCTGGCTTCCCACACCCCATCCTCCCAGAATCCTGCACTTCAAGACCCAGGGGCAATGATGGGACAAGTGTGGTGACTTCCTGTGGTGACTTCAGGAAGCCTAGACAGCACCCACCCCACCCCCACCCCACCCCCCCACACACAAAAGGCAACGTGAAGTTGAAGTAGGTGATGATGGAGTCTGGTTCACCCAGATAACTTTAAAACAGTGTTGGCCATTTGATCTGTTCTATGCCAGGCAGTGTCTACATACTACCTTGTAATCTGACTGAATCCCCACAGAGCCTTCCACTAATCTCAGACCTCACTCTCTCCACTCTGTAGAAGAGGAAACGAGTGCCACCAAGGATGTGTGGCTTGCCCGAGACCACAGTGTTCACAAGAGGGACAGAACTCAGCACCTACACCCTGAAGTACCTGCTGACAGGGTAAACCAGCATCCGGGGCTTGGCATAGGAAGGCTAACTGCTCTAAGAGGCACAAGATACGTATCCCAATTAATGTACTCCAAATGGTTCAGTCCCAAAGTCAGCAGGGTCCAATGGGACACCCAGGTGCAGACCATCACCTACAAGATGGGGGAACACCTGCCTTGGGAACTCACCTGCACAGGGAGCCCCCACCCTCCTTCATGCTTCTCCCAAGTGGGGGTGCCCATCAGGGGACTTAGAGATGCTGCTGCCTTACCACCTTTGAATGTTCAGCTCTGCCCAGAGCAACCCAGAAATCTACGCCAAGCCTAATCCTAGGATGAGCTGAAGGAAGGGTCCAGGTTGACAATCAAGGTTCCCTGGGAGAGCCTTTTCCCTCCCCAGCAAGCACTGTGGTCAGCTTCACCCTGGGAATTCTAGAGGAATCAGTCGATCATCATCAGCTCTTTGATACCTTCTCAACAGTGCTGCTTTGGAAAGAAGGGAAAGTCTGGGGGGTGGGGCTGGGCGGGGAGCTAAGAGAGAGCTCACCTGGTAAGGTGCCACCCACGTTCGAGCCCCAGCATATGGGAGGTGCTCCAGGGGATGCTAGGGTACTGTGGTATCTCTCCCTCCCTCTGTATCTCTCCTTCCCTCTTATCTGAAGGAAAAGGCAGCCTGGGCCAGTGAAAAGCACACACACTGGAGGGCCCAGCTCTTCAAGAAAGAAAAAGCCTGGGGAGACTTCTGCTCCCTGGTGGGGGATTCAGTCTTCACCTCTGGCCCCCATTCCCCCCCAAAAAAAACCTGCTGGGGTTGCAGTTTGCCTCCTAAAATTATCCCCTAGTAAGCCCCAGATAAAACGACCCCCCATTACAAGACAGCAGCCGAGCCTGGGAGTCACCGTGTTAGCATCAGTCACCCAGGGCACCAGACCCTGTGAGGGAAAATGACATCTTCTCCTTAAATGAAGCTGCTGTGTCGTGGACAGTGATGCCCACGGCAGCCTCTGTGGAGAGAAGCCCAAAATGACTTGCCTCTAAAAATAATCTGCTATTAGAGCACAAGGATGCTTTTGACATTTTAGCCAAGCTAATGGTCCACACGTACAAAATCTCCTGGAAAAGCATTCTGCTCTTCAGGTCCATTTGGTTGTGGTCTCTCAGTAAAGATGGGCTCTGCCGCTCAGTGAGGTTGCTGCTGCTTCAGGCACCTGCCTGAGACGGCTTTCTGGCCCTTTAAAAGGAATATTCCTATAAAAAAAAAAAAAAACCAAACAGAAGAGAAATCACTCTCATAGGCAGCCAAGGCGCTATCTCTGTGGGGGCCACCAGTCCCCGAAGATCCAGGTGAGCCCAAAGGGGATTCACAGTCAGGCTGAGGAAGGAAGGAAGGACAGTTTCTGTCCCGATGAAGCTTCACGTCCTGAAGTCCCTGTCTTCCGTTATGAACCAAAAAGTTGAGTGTGAGCTTCTGCATCACAGATACTTCAGCTCCTGCACTGAATGCTCTTGACCTCCAGGATGCATCTTCAAAGGGGACCCTGAGCTATCGCCCTGTGTCTTGATGCACCCCCCCAACTGGAATCGCACACACAAACTACACCAGGAGAGAGGGAGCTTGCACACTAAAGCCACATTTGTCAGGCACCGGCTATGAGCTCGGTGCAAAGCTTAGTGCTTTCTTTGCATAATGGTTACTTAATCAGCAATAACAGCCCCATGAAACAAGATCTGTCCGTGCATCCCTTTCACCCACCAGGCTGAGAGAGCTCAGGGAGGTTAAACGCCTTGTCCCAGGCCACCCAGCAAAGAAAGGCCAGAGCCACAGTTCCAGCCCCGGGTCACTTCATCCTGTTCTAGTTCCTGGTCTTTGGCAAAGTCCCATGTGCAAGAGGGAGGGTGGGGGGATGGGGCTTCCGCAGCAAAACTCTGATGGCAGCACAATGCCTCCAGACTGTGTTCTAGACCCAGGACTCCATCCTCTCCACTGCAGGGCACTTAGCTCCCCTGCCCCTCTTGCCATCAGGCCGCCCCAGTCAACCTTCCCTAGGTGCTCTGCTCCCCAGGCCTCTTGCACTGGGATGCACATGGTGCTGGTGCCCAGTAGGCCCAGGACAGGAGCCCGTGACAGCCCAGCCTTAATCCCACACCTGCTCAGCCTGCCCCGACTGTGGCCTTGGAAAGGGAGGTGCAGCCTACAAGGAGGACTTGGGCCACAGAAGGGCAGTCCCTCGTGGGCTCCCTGGTGACTGACCATATTTTTAAGGCAAGCTCAGTGGCGTAAATGGTCAGGAATAAATAACATTTGGAAAAAGCAGAAAGGTCAACCCCATTGTCCCCGGAGGTGGGGGAGGAGCCCTCACCTCAGACAGGACTATCCAGTCAGCTCCCCTATGGCCCCAGACACAGGGCCACCTCCCACAAGGTAGGTCAGCCAGGCCACGACTGGGGGCTCTGGAGAAGAAGCAGAAGTGCTGGGGGGTGGGGGGGGGGGTCTGGCCTCAGAACTCCCTCCCACGTCTCCGGTGAAGAAGCAACAAATCCCCCTTCGCGTACCTCTGTCTGTCCCTCTGTGCGAACTTTGCCTCCCTGCCCCTGAGAAGGGCTGGGGAGGGGAGCGACTTCTGGGCCGGATGCCACCTGCCTGCTCCCCGCTGCCGCTGTCCAGCACTGAGGGAGCGGCCAAGGAGCGAGGGGCCGGCCGGCCGGCTGGCTTCCCAGAGTCCGCACCCCTTCCCCAGCCTCCCGGGGTGGCGGGCACTCACGGAAGTCCCGCAGAGGAGCCCCGCGCGAAGCTGCCCGGGGAATGGGGGCGCTCCGATCACCCCCGACCCCCGGGGACCCCAGCTGCGCCCCTCCCGGGTCTCCCCGCGCGCAGGTGGGCGCCCGCGAGTCGGGGCTGCGCAGCGGCGGGAGACGGGGTGGCGGAGGTCCCGCCCGCGGGCGTCGGCTGCACTCGGGGGTCGCCGCCCCGCCCCCGCCCGGCCCCCACTTACGGCGCCGCCACCTGTCTGGGCGCCGGCCCCCGGCTCGGCAGCGGCGCCCTCCGGCCCCAGGCGCGGGCGCTTCTCCTCGGGGGCCGCGTCGTCGTCGCGCCGCGCCCGGCCGAGCCCGTCCCGCTGCTCGGGGCTGCCGGTGGGGGTGGCCATGGCCGCGGCGGCACTCGGCGGACGGCAGCAGCTGCCCAGCCCGGGGCTGGCGGGGAGCGCGGGATCTGAGCGCGGGCTCGTCGCTCCGCCGGCGCCTGGCTCTGCCGCCCCCTGCTGGCCGCTGTGCGCACCGCGCCGGGGAGGACGGGAGGACGGGGAGGACCGGAGGACTGGGATGACGGCGAAGACGGGGAGGAGGACGGGGAGGACGGGAGGACGGGGAGGACCGGAGGACTGGGATGACGGCGAAGACGGGGAGGAGGACGGGGAGGACCGGAGGACGGGGAGGACCGGAGGACTGGGATGACGGCGAAGACGGGGAGGAGGACGGGGAGGACGGGAGGACGGGGAGGACCGGAGGACTGGGATGACGGCGAAGACGGGGAGGAGGACGGGGAGGACCGGAGGACGGGGAGGACCGGAGGACTGGGATGACGGCGAAGACGGGGAGGAGGACGGGGAGGACCGGAGGACGGGGAGGACTGGAGGACTGGGATGACGGCGAAGACGGGGAGGAGAACGGGGAGGACCGGAGGACGGGACGACCAGAGGACAAGGATGACGGTGAAGACGGGGAGGACGGGGAGGACGGGGAGGACGGGGAGGACCGGAGGACAGGGAGGAGGATGAGGAGAACAGGACTGGGATGACAAAGAGGAGGACGGGGAGGACAGGGAGGACAGAGGAGGACGAGGAGAACAGGAGGACGGGGAGGACAGGAGGCCAAGGAGGAGAGGACAGGGAGGACAGAGAGGATGGGAGGACAGAGAGGAGGACGGGGAGGAGGACGAGGAAGATGGGGAGGATGAGGAGGAGGACGGGCAGGACGAGGAGAATGGGAGGACGGGGAGGACAGGAGGCCGAGGAGTAGAGGACAGGGAGGTCTGGGAGGATGGGAGGACGGAGAGGTGGACGGGGAGGACAGGGATGACGAAAGGGCAGGAGGATGGGGAGGACAGGGAAAGGGACTGGGGAGGTGGGGGCCACAGGGGCTGGGAGGAAGCTGGAGAGGACAGAGAATACAGGAAGGAGGCTGAGGAGGCCAGGAGGCTGGTGAGCAGCCAGGGGTGGCCAGGAGGCTCTCTGAGCACAGGAGAGAGCCGACCCACGGACCAGACAGACAGACAGACAGATGCCAGGAGGCTAGACAGCAGCCTTGACACCTTAGCCTCAGGCACTGTTCCACATCCTGCATGGCTTGGGATGGCAGGGCATGGGAGGTGCCCCAAGGGAATCAGGGGGTCCCCCAAGCAGAGTGCTGCAGAGCTGAGCTCACCCCTCCCAGCATTTCCTGAGTGTGACCTCACCCCATGGGGCCAAGAGAACCAGCCACAATCCTGACTGGCAGTTGGGGCACCAGCAATGTGGACAAACCACCACCTTCCTGGAGGACATGAATGCAGAGTGGGCCACACAGTGGGAGGGGGGGCTGGTCAGAGTGGGTGACGGGTCTTTAAGCAGAAAGCAGAGCAGGAGCAAAGGTGCAGAGACACCCTGTTCACCAGGACCAAGACACAGGACCCGCCCAGACACTCAGGGACAGAGTGAAGTGGTCGTGGGGTAGGTTTCATTGTTTCATTCAGCTGTGGAATATAAAGGCTATAAAAGATGAACTTGGGGAAACAATAATAACCAGACCGACTCTCAGACTCTGAAGATCATGGTGGCTATGGAGGGAGTGGGAAGAGAGGCAGTGGTCATGGAGGCACTGGGTCTTTGGAGCTGGGTGTAGTGGTATTTACATACACACAGCTGTGAAACTAGTACAACTGTGTAACACTGTAAACCAATGTTAAATCACTTTTTTAATGAAAGGGGGAGGGCTAGGAGATAGCATAATAGTTATGCGCAAAGCATTTCCTGCCTGATGCACCAAAGGTCCCAGGTTCAATCCCTAGCACTACCACTGTCACATGAAGGGGCCCGGTGGGCACGCTCAGCTGCTGTGCAGCTATGCAGATAGTGGGGCTGCAACACAGAAGGGTCAGCCCTCTGGCCTTGGCCTTTGGGTCACGGTATCCCCTAGAGGTGGAAGAGACAGGAAACTTGCTCAAATCTTAGCAGCTCTGTACCAGCAAAACAGTTCCAGGTGAGGTCAGCGGAGGGCTCACTGGATTCCTAACAACAGTCATACCCCTGAATCCATTCCCAGGCTCCAGACCTACAACCCCTTGCATGGAAACCTTGAGGCCTTGAGGAAGGTCCAGATAAATAGCCAAAAATGTATCCCACTGACCTTCCTCCTCATCATTGCTGAGGAGGCCACAGCCTTTCAGCAGGTGTCTGCATGGCAGAGGAAAGAACCAGAGCTCTCCAGGACCCCTGGGCAAAGAGCTGGACTGAGCAGAGAGGCCCCAGACACCACTGGCTCCAGCAGACAGAGGATCCACAGGCTCCAGGCTCCAGGCCACTTCAGTGGGGTCCCTGGACTCACCCTGAGGTTGTTATACAGAAGCTGCACTCTCAACCACAGAAGAGTCTGGCATTCAAGGAAGAGAGTGTAATCAGGAATTCTGACGCCCATGCCCAAGGTCAGTAGCCTTGACCTCATTCTCTGCAGTCTCTGAGACTTGTGGGAAGATGGGAGATAATCGAAAGGTAACAGTGTCTGACACCCAAAGAAAGGACAGTAGTTCACCAGACCCATGGGGTCAGACTCCCCTATCAACTTCCAAGGGAATACCTAGGTCTGAAGATCAAGGTCAGAGGAAAACCAAGCCCTCTGCTTCTTCCCCTGGGGAAAATGTTTACAGGGAAGTGGGGTCAACAGGCAAATGTGAAGGTGTCTAGGAAAGGAAGATGAAGTTGTTTCTGACATTCTAAGAACAAAGTTCTCACTGCTGCAAGTGTGGACTGAATAAGTAATAAGGCAACCGGCAATAAAGTTATGGACTATGTGAAGGAAGAGACACACCCTCCTCACTGGTGGGATCTTCAGACGACCAACCCACTGTTCACAGAGACGATGCAACTGACTCCTGCCCAGAAGTCACCGCAGGTGGCCACAGCCTCTAGGTCACTTGGAACCTGTCCATCCTGTGCCTGTGGAGGACCCGGGTTTCTGCCAGGCTCATCAACAAACTCTCCATCAGCCCCAGTCTGAGGGCAGCATCCTGCTACAAGCTTACTCTCGACTTTTAACTAAGTTTCAAATTTGATTTTATCAGGATGCAAGCAACGTTCCAGCAAGTCACCAGGCTGCTGGCTCAACAATGCCACACGTGCTGCCTACCCCACCATGACTTTAGGGACGTGCCTGCAATCTCCCCTTCCTCCCTTGCAGTACAGCTCTCTGTCTGTCTACTCAGGTAGTTCCACGCGGTGTTCCCAGGGTCTCTTCCACTCCTCTCCCCACACCTGAAGCCCCCTCCTCAGCCCCGAACCAGTGTGCAGGGAGAATGCAAACACAGACAGAAGCATTGATCTGAGCCCTTCCTGCCAGCACTTCCAGAGGCATCTGGGGAGCAGAGAGGTTTTTATTGATTCTCCAGAGCTCCCCTCCGCTTCTTCTTCTTCTGGCGTTTGCCCTTCTTCCGTAGCCAGTCGACAGCGTCAGGTTGAGCCTGATGTCAAGTTTCGAGACCTCCTTTGAATCTGGAGAGGTGGCCGTCGTTGACTATGCGGGTCATAGTCTGTCTGTAGCCGCAGGGGCAGTTCGGGTCGTCTCTGGCTCCCCAGCGATGGAACATAGCGGCGCACAGGCCATGGCCTGTTCTATAGCGATGGAGGAGGGCCCGATCATCACGTGCTAGGTCAAAGCCGGGTGGACGCTTGCAAGGGTCTGTGATGAGGTGTTTGTTCTTGACCTCAGCTGACTGCCAGCTCTGTTTCCAAGAGTCTGGAACAGAGAAGTTCAGTGTAGGCGTAGGGGACCAGATTGGGTGACGAGACGTCAAGCGTTGGACAGGGTGGGCAAAGATATCCGCGTATATTGGCAGGTCCGGTCGAGCGTAGATGTGGGAAATGAACTTAGAGGATGCCGCATCCCGACGAATATCTGGCGGGGCGATGTTGCTAAGAACTGGCAGCCATGGAACCGGGGTGGAACGGATGGTTCCAGAAATGATCCTCATGGAGGAATATAATTTGGAATCGACCAAGTGGACATGGGGGCTACGGAACCATACTGGGGCACAGTATTCTGCAGTGGAGTAGCATAATGCCAGAGAGGATGATCGTAGTGTGGAAGCGCTCGCGCCCCATGAGGAGCTGGCCAGTCTTGCAATGATGTGATTCCTCGCGCCCACCTTTGCTGCAGTTTTTATGAGATGTTCGTGAAATGACAGAGTGCAATCGAGAGTAACGCCAAGATAGACTGGCTGGGCTTCCTGCCGGATTCTCGTATCGCCGAGCTGCACATTAAGCTCACGCGAGGCCGAGGCATGGTGTAGATGGAAAACAGATGATACCGTTTTTGCAGTGCCAGGGATTAGTCGCCATTTTTTACAGTAATCAGATATCAGAGACATGTCTTTCGTGAGTGTTTCCTCGAGGATGTCAAACTTGGATGCCTGAGTTGCACAGCAGATGTCATCGGCGTAGATGAACTTCCTTGAAGAAGTTTCTGGGAGGTCATTGATGTAAATATTAAATAGCATAGGAGCCAGAACAGAGCCCTGGGGGAGGCCACTTGAGACAAGTCTCCATCTGCTAGACTTGTCACCCAGATGTACCCGGAAACTTCTGTTTTGGAGAAGAAACGATATAGTGTTGGCCACCTATGGAGGCAGGCATCTTGAGATCTTGACTAGGAGACCACGGTGCCAGACCGTGTCATAGGCTGCTGTGAGATCAACAAAGACAGCACCCGTCTTTAAATTCTTCTGGAATCCATTTTCAATGTAAGTTGAGAGGGCCAGGGCTTGTTCGCAGGTAGATCTTACTGGGCGGATTCTCCAGAGCTCCCCTCCGCTAGTTGTTACTAAATGGGTGCGTTGTGTCCTATTGTTTTGTGCCATGGGGTGGTGCTGATTGTTGCAAGAGCCTTTTAATGTACTTACAACAAAGATGAATCCAGGCTTCTCCCAGGCAGGCCTGCACCATCAATTGCAGAGTTTAGAGAAGAGAGCAAAGAGGGTGCCCACACGGCCTCCCTTGGGGCCTGAGAGACTCCTCTAGAAGGGAGCAGGCAGTCTCCCCAACTCAACACACCTCGCTTTCAGCAAGGAGATGCCCATCCCACAGCCAGCGACAGGGAGAGTACATTGAGTCCTGCAGCAGACAAAGGTCCTGAGTTGAACAGTTTCTGGACAGACACACAGCCCAGGTTTCTGGGGCTCCTAGGCCCCTTGACATCTTCCCACAGCTTGGTGTTTAGAGGCTCGTTTCTGTGGGTCATTTTCTTTTCCAGAAAACTGAAATGAAAATGAGCTTTTGTGGGCAATGAGATAAAAACCCATAATAGCTCATCAGCTGCTGAACCTGCTGGAAGGATGTGTGCCGCTCTCTGTTTTTCTCAGAGGGAGACGTGGTTCTGCATTCCAATCACAGAGGGCTCCGCGTGACCCCAAGGCAAGAGCCACCAAATGTGCATGTGTGCCAGTTCTTACCTTCCCCCAGTGTGACTGTGACCAAGGACAAGGGAAAATGTCACTGTTTAGGATGCCTCCTCCATGAGGTATTTTATAAGAATTTTCTTCTTGCTCACAAGAACCGGATGAGGGCCATCTCACCAACGGCCGTCTTTTTCAGATAAAGTGACAGAGAGAGCACGAGTGTTTCTCCATTGAAGCGGGTGACAAGAACCATGGCAGCAGGGCCGGGTGGTGGCGCACCTGGTTAAGTGCACACATTACAGTGCACAAGGACATGGGTCAAGCCCCCAGTCCCCACCTGCAAGGGGGAAGCTTCATAAGGGGTGAAGCAGGTGTGCAGGTGTCTCTCTGTCTCTCTTCCTCCTCCTTCCCTCTTAATTTCTCTCTGTCCAAACCAATAAAATAAATAAAATTAAGGAAAAAAAAAGGCAGCAATGAAATAATAAAAGCTGGTGTTTTGAGAGCCCACTGTGTGTCAGGCAGGGTTCTAAGCACACTGTGAGTGTTGGCTAAGTAAACCTTCAACACAGCCCACTGAGGGAAATCCCACCGTCACCCACATCACCACCTTACCGCCACCATCACCATCCTCGTAATTATCCCATGTTACGGGTCACCCAGCTCGTAGGAAATGGACCAGTGACTTGCACCTCCACTGTCTGCACTCAGCTCCCACAGTAGTGCTGCTGTCAAGGATTTTCTAGTGGTCACCAGGAGACCAGGATGGCTTTATCCAGGGTCACCAAAGGCCCCCGGTATGCTCTGAAATAAGTATAGGGTCAATATTGGTGAAGAGATTCACCCCTAATTCTCTTGTGTTCATATATGACCCACCAGTAAAAGCCTCCGAAAAAAAATAAATAAGCAAAAAGAAAAGCCTCCATATTTCCAGTGGTAATAGGACAAGAGATGAGAAAAAAAGGCCATAGTCAGGGATGGAAATCAAGTTTGAACCCAGACATACCTGTCTCCTCAGCTGAGTTCTAAGCCGTGGCAAAACTACTGCCTAACATATTGTTTTCTTGCATAGACCACGCTGGGCCTGCTGAAGGACAACAGGGGTCCTTGGAAGACCGCATGGCACAGAAGGTAGGCAAGAAGTTCTTGGTTATTTAAAGCTCCATCTTGGATGAAGCTTGAAGAAATCATGTTAAGTAAAATAAGTCAGAAACAGAAGGATGAGTATGGGATGATCTCACTCACAAGCAGAAGTTGAAAAAACAAAATGAGAAGAGAAAACACTCAGCAGAACTTGGATTGGATTTGGTGTGTGGCACCAAAGTGAAAGATTCTGGGGTGGGTGGGGGAGGGAGAGTTCAGGTCTTGGAACAGGACGGCAGAGGACCTAGTGGGGGTTGTTTTGTTGTGTGGAAAAATGAGAAACGTTATGCATGTACAAACTATTGTATTTACTTGTCGACTGTAAAACATTAATCCACCAATAAAGAAACTTAAAAAAAAAAAAAAAACTACAACAGAGAAAAAACAGACAACCATGTGGGTGGGGAGATGCCCTTGACTGGCCAGATAGAGCACAGAATCCCTCACCACCCTGGGCTGAGCAAGTACTCCAAGTCTCTGAGGCAGAAGTTTCTTTTGCCTTTGTCTCCATGGAACTGCCAGGCCTCGGCAGAGGCCCAGGGAACAAGACCACATGTATGTGCATCCCAGGTATGCTGATAGACTGTTTCACAGGCAAGGGGTGATCATTTGCAATCAGTGCCCCCAATTCTGGCAGAATTCACACGGTAAGAACAGCCCCTGCCTCTACACACTGTGCAGGTGCGCGTACATGACTTTAAGGATCTAGGAAGTGCGTGGAAATGCTGGCAGGAAAGGTGTGTGTTGCCCCCTATGCTCAAGCCTGTGACAGGCACCCTGTGCTAATCAGAGCCTCCGATTAGGATGATGCTGACTCCAGTATCATCCACTCACCAGCTCACTCACTCCCTCCCCTTCTCACTGCCCCTCCTTCCTCCCTTCTCTCATCTTCCCTTTCCTCACCTCTCCTCCCTCTCCCACCTGTCTATCGAATGCTGCTCAAGGGTTCCTGTGTTGATGTCTTACTTGTGCTCAAGGAAGAATATGGCAGATATGCGGACATTCTCCAGCTGGCTGAGAAGACACAGCCTGTGTGGGTCCCAGGCAGGAGATGCCTTGTCTTGGCTCTGACATCTGCCCAGTTTGGGCTCTAAGCCCCTAGCAGAGGGACAAAGAATCACAAAGGTTAAACACTTTGGTTCACAATGCACTCACTGGTTCCAGGATGCACTCAGCTCTTAGCATTTTGCATCGACCCAAAGCTGGGAAAATATTGGGGAATAAACAAGACTCAGAGTCCTTCTCACCAGCCACACTTGTGATGTTTGCCTGTGCTTACACTCCTACTACCAAGGAGGGAGACTGCGTGGCATGTGTAGCCAAGCACGAGTATAATGGCTCTGTGTGCACACGTGAACTGTAAAAGAGCCGGGAGGGTTCAGGAGAGGGGAAGGTATCCGTGAATAGCCGTAAGTGTAGGCCGAGGTCTGGGACATACCCAATAGAGTGTATGCCTTACTAGGCTGAGGCCTTGGGTTCAAGCCCCAGCAGCACAATGGAGCACCAAGGAGAGTGGAGCAGCCCTCCTGTGCTGTCTTTCCTCTCTATATGTTTAATATCTTGCCCCCCCTTCCCTCTCTCTCTCTCTCTTTAAAAAAACGAAAATATTGGGGGGCTGGGCAGTGGTGCACCCAATTAAGCACACATAGGACTAAGCACAAGGACGTGGGCAAGGGTTTGAGCCTCCGGTTCCCCACCTGCAGGAAGGACACATAACAAGCAGTGAAACACAGCAGTAGGCATCTATCTTTTTCTCTCCCTCTCTATTTTCCCCTTCCCTCTCCATTTCTCTCTGTTCTGATCAATAAAATGGAAAAAAAAAAATGGCCACCAGGAACAGTGGATTCAGAAAGAAAGAAAGAAAAAAAGAAAGAAAGAAAGAAAGGAGGAAGGAACGAAAATACTGGGCTAGAGAGGTCATTAGTGATATTGTACATATGTGAGGCCCTGAATTCATTCCATGACACCCCATTAAAATATATTTATATACCTTGATTCAGCCAAAACAGTCTGAGAATAGGAGGAAAACAACAGAGGTTAATGTCTGATTCTCCAGAAGTTATAGGTTCAATTCCTGGCACCATCTTATGCCAGAGCTGAGCAGTGCTCTGATCTCTCTTCTCTCTTGTTTGCTAAATGAGTAAATAAATAAATATTGGGAGGAAAAAAAAAAAAAAACGATGTTACCCAACTGGGAGAAGGTTCATCCACCACCCTGTGTAAAGGGTAAAGAGAAGCTAACATATTGGGGCAGTTGACAAAGCCAGGCACCGCTAACTTCTGTGAACACGTCGTGTCATCCGGTCACGACAGCAACGCTGTGAGGAAGGCGCTATTCCTGTAATGACTCTGAGCCCACCTCAGCTCACAGTGGCTGAGTAGTTAGAAGAGTCTCACGGCAGGTGCGTGACAAAACACGTGCCTGCGCATATCAAGAATATCTGATCTAAAGAGCAGAAGCCAGCACCAGGCAGGGAAGGTCAGAGAATCAGGGTTTGACAAGCTTAGAGGTTTCCCCTTTCTTTTCCAGTCTCAACAAAGAGGGTTTTTTGCTGGTCTTCTTCTAGCGTTTGCCCTTCTTCCGTAGCCAGTCAATAGCGTCAGTTTGAAAGCTGTCAGGAGCTGCTTGTTGCTGGCTTTGAAAGTGACTGGGATCCATGTGGATTCAGTCGGCTAGGAAGGATCTCAGTTTCCCCAATGAATGGGGACTCACGGGATGCACCACGGGAAGGTCGATCCAATGCTGGTGATTTGGGGGAGGTAGGAGACACATGAGGGAATGAACCCAGGGATCCTGGGCCTTGCACATAAATTATACCATGATGGAGCAGTCTAACCAGGCCAAGACTTCCCTTGCTTTATGGGCTTTAGGGAGACAAAGGGACTGGGAGAGGAGGGGAGGGGAGGGGAGGGAAGGGGAGGGGAGGGGAGGGGAGGGGAGGGGAGGGGAGGGGCGGGAAGGGGCGGGGCAGGGCATGGAGGGGCAGGGAGGGGAGAGTAGGAGAGGGGAGGAGAGGGGCGGGGCAGGGCAGGGCAGGGAGGGGAGGGGAGGGGAGAGAGGCCACAGCACTGCTCCACCAGCAATACAGCGCCCCCTTGTGCTCCCATGTGGTACAACATGGTAAGGTACATTCTCTACTAGGTCAGTTATCTCCTGGCCTCAACAAGGAGGTTTTTGTCCTTTATTTTTCTTTTTTCTCATTTTTTTCTGAGAGAGAGACAGAGAGACAGAGAGAGAGATAGACAGAGAGAGAGACAGAGAGAGAGACTGCAACACCTAAACTTCCTTCAGTCCTGTGGGGTCAAGTTTGAACCTGGGCTGTGCTCCTGGCCAAGCAACACAATGAATTATTTTCAGCCCTTCATGCAGAATTTTCAGAAAGGTAATGTTGGTAATGTTCCTTCCACATGGACAGAATACCAAAGAAAAGTGCCTGAAGTCAAAGCATGAGCGCCATCAGCTAGATCAACGATAGTCCTTATTGCAAATAGCACGAGATAACGGCATTAGGAGACTCGAGTTTGAATCGTTTCTGCTACATTGGAGAGCTGCCTCCTTTGTGGGGATAGTAACCTCTCTTCACTCTGCCAAAGAAGGGGTGTCATCCAGGCTGTCTGCTGATTCTCCGAGCCATCGTAGTTCATATTTCACAATGTGTCTCAGGACAAGGACTCCATCCCATCAAGAGTTTTATTGGGAGGGGGACAGCACTGGGATCCTCTCACCTTCTGTTTGCCTCAAGGAACTCGGCACCCCTGGCCTCCAACCCCCTGGAGATGCTCACTGAGTCTGCCTGAAAGCCAGCTGCCCCAATCCCAACTACAGTCTTCAGCCCCCTTCAGGTGCTAATCCATCAACTGGGTTTCCTGGGGAAACAAAACTCATTCTTAAGCTCCCTTTTATGGCTTTTCCCCAGAATTGATTTGAATAAATCAGTCTAATCTCTCTCTACAATGGAACCAATTGTAAAACAGCTTTATTTGCTCAGCTTTGAAAGCAGGCTGGAGCTGCTTCCTCCCCATTTAAGGACTGATGGAGAAAAAGGGAAACTAGCAATGAATTTGACAAAGAAGGTTTCCTGGAAGTGGGGAACATTCCCAGGATTCCCCCCAATAAATGGGTTCCCTGTAGGGCCCTTACCTGGAGAAGGAGGCCAGAGGTCACCAGATTTCTCTGCTCTCAATTCTTTTTTTTTTTTTTTTGCCTCCAGGGTTATCACTAGGACTCAGTGCCTGCACCATGAATCCACTTCTCCTAGTGGTCATCTTTCCCACTTTTTGTTGCCTTTGTTGCCATTGCTCTTGTTGTTGTTATTATTGTTTCTGGAGAAGACAGAAAGAAATCGAGAGAGGAGGGGAAGACAGAGGGGGAGAGAAAGATCGACACCTGCAGACCTGCTTCACTGCCTGTGAATTGATACCTCTGAAGGTGAGGAGCTGGGCGCTCAAACCAGGATCCTTATGCTGGTCCTTGTACTTCGTGCCATGTGTGCTTAACCTGCTGTGTTACCACCAGGCCCTTTCTGCTCTTGATTCTATGGCCCTGAGATAACAGCCGCTGTGCTCCCAGAGGCTGGGAAACAATCCTGCCCCAGACTTCTGCTTCCACTTCCTTTGATTTCTCATTTCTCAGAGACTATGCAGCAAGAGTTAACGCTGGTCCAACTCTGCCAAAGATCCAGGTGCTGTGCTGAGTCTCAGGGCACCTCCTTGTCAATGTCCTCAGTGGCCAGGACTTCCTTTCTAGTTTGCAGAAACTCCCCAATCTTATGAAACTCAGGACCTCTGCCTGTGCTATGCCC
The DNA here is from genome assembly GCF_950295315.1 of Erinaceus europaeus. Classification (NCBI taxonomy): domain Eukaryota; kingdom Metazoa; phylum Chordata; class Mammalia; order Eulipotyphla; family Erinaceidae; genus Erinaceus; species Erinaceus europaeus. The sequence continues at coordinate 3,440,139 of NC_080176.1, forward strand.
AGGGTCTCCATCCAGTCTTGTGTTCTCTCTGTCCCTCTCTCTCTCTCTGTCTCTCTCTCTCTCTCTCTCTCTCACACACACACACACACACACACACAGCAATGCTGAGACAAAGAAGAAAGGATATTGATTTTGATTTTGACCACTTAACACATGGAAAGACTTGAGACTAGAAATGTAGATTCACCAAGCTTCTATCCAGAACCCAAGTTAGGCAAGATTCCGTAAAGTCAGGGCCTTCCCCACACACACACCCACAAGGTTTCCTCTGGAACCTGGAGACCCTCCCTGCTCAGCAACAAGGAGTCCAGAACTCAGTTCAGGACCCAGGAAAAGAGGTTTTCAAGCACTATCTATAAATGTGTCACCTCTGCCCCTCCCAGAGCACCTGAAGAGCTGGCAAGATTGTGCCGGGGGGTGGTGCGGGCACAGCAGGTTAAGTGCGCATAGCACTAAGCATAAGGACCGGCATAAGGATCCTGGTTCTAGCCCCTGGCTCCCCGCCTGCAGGGTGTCGCTTCACACACAGTGAAGCAGGTCTGCAGGTCTTTCTTTCTCCCTCTGTCTTCCCCTCCTCTCTCAAATTCTCCATCCTATCTAACAGCAATAACAACAAGGGCAACAAAAATGGGGGAAATGGCCTCCAGGAGCAGTTGATTCATAGTGCAGGCACCAAGCCCCAGCAGAAAGAGAGAGGGAGGCAGGGAGGGAGGGAGGGAGGGAGAGAGAGAGAGAGAGAGAGAGAGAGAGAGGGAGAGAGAAGAGGGCACTTGGAATAGGGCTGCACCCAGAGAGAGAGCACTTAGCTGCTACTATTACCACACTGCTTTTTTCCCTGTGTTTCTTACTTTCAGTCCTATTTGATTAGCTTCTGGCAACAAGCTTCCTTGAGCTCTTTTGGGGAAGAGGCAGGACACAAATCAATTTAATAAATGAACTATTCAAATATAACATTTACAGGGTGGACTTAATCTAACAGATTTTCTTCTAATAAGACATACTTGCAAATTAAACTGTCTAATGTGGCAGTATCTTTCGAGATGTTCAATGCTCATAGCCTCTGCCCCAGAAACTCTTCATCCAGGAGCGGATCCTAGAGACATGCTCACACGAGTGAGCCAAGCTGGTGTGTGAGGAGATTCATTGCAGCGTCATGTGGAAAAGCAAACAATCAGAAACAACGCCCATGTCCATGCATGGAAGACTGGCTAAGTGACCCTCTGGTGGGGCTGTCAAGCAGAATATATGCAACTACTAAAACCCAGCAGAGTGTTATGCATCAACATGGGAGGATCCCAGACACACCGCTTATGGAAAAGTGACTCGTGCGATGCTGGGGAAAAGCACCATTGTGTGCTTCCCCCGAGCACACGTAAAGACGCATGCATGAATACCAACACTGTGCACAGGCATGCATGCATGACATGCGTGCACTCACATACACGTGCACAGGTGTGTGCATACACCACAGAGACATGCACACCCATGCACACACTCCTGTTCTGAAAACACTGTCTACACAGAGGGAATTCCCACCATCCCAGCATGAAGTCACCTCAAGGTTTTCCTCGTGACATAACACACCAACATTTTTTTCTTAGATTTTATTTAATATTTATTTATTCCCTTTTGTTGTCCTTGTTGTTTTATTGTTGTAGTTATTATTGATGTCATCGTTGTTGGATAGGACAGAGAGAAATGGAGAGAGGAAGGGAAGACAGAGAGGGGGAGAGAAAGACAGACACCTGCAGACCTGCTTCACTGCCTGTGAAGCGACTCCCCTGCAGGTGGGGAGCCGGGGGCTCAAACTGCTCCCTCCAAAATTTAATGCCAGGTCTCCCAAATCACTCAGGTCCACTCAGATGAAGCAGAGATGTGTGTAAATCTACTCTCACTCCATTCAGTTAGCGTGCTTTCTGACCAAGTGACAGAAAAGCTGGACTAAAGCTGCTGCACTCAGTGAGGAAATGCATTTCCCTATGGGGCAGAGTCCAGGAACTTTAGACATGTGGATAATTTCATCAAGATTTTTCTCTCTCTCTCTCCTCAGCCAATCTCAACGTGCACTCACTCCACCCAGAAGCCGATTCTCCTTCTGGTCATAGGAAAGCAAAAGTGGTATTTGGACCTCTTCCTTCATGCTCATGCCCAGGAGGATGCAGGGAATCTGAATCAATGAATCTCTCTCCCTCTCTCTCTCTCTCTCTCTCTCGCTCTCTCCCACTCTCGCTCTCTCGCTCTCGCTCTCTCCTTCCCTCCCCCTCCTTCTCCATCCCTGCATCCCACAAGTGAAAGTAATAGTTGTTCTCTTCAGCATAGCTCGATAAACTTTAGGATGCTGACCAGTTAAGAGTCACCAGAGCAATGACCAGGACCAGTCAACTTAACACAGGAGTCAGAAAATGATATTCTACTGGTCAAATCTGTCAGTAGATTCACTGAGACTCTTTGACTTGTTAATAGCCAAAACACAGTTCAAGCTAGTTTGTAGCAAAATGCTACAGACTGACACACCCAGGTACCTGGAGAAGACAGTCCCAGCTTCAGGCTCAATCGGACCCCAGCTCAAGTATTGTCTTCTCTGGAGCCATTTGTTTATACCCTCAGCTCACCTTTATTATCAGGCAAGCCTGATCCAGAACACAAGAGGGCAGTTCACAAGCCTACGTGTGGTGCCATGTCAGCTTAAAAGAATCTGTCCCCAAACCTGTAAAATATGTGGAAACCCATGATCAGACTCATCCTTAAGAGATGCCCATTTCTACCTAAAATAGACCTACTAGCTTTTTCCAAAATGGAGACCCCAAATCTTCATCTGCAATATCTTGCCTTTATGTTCATGATTAGCCAACAATGTGTTGTGCTTTCTATCTTAACTCGTTTTCAGCCACCAGGTTCCAGATGCTACCATGATGCCAAGCGGACTTCCCTGGGCAGAAGACCCCACCAATGTGTCCTGGAGCTCCACCTCTCCAGAGCCCCACCCTACTAGAGTAAGAGAGAAACAGGCTGGGAGTATGGATCCACCTGCCAACACCCACGTTCAGTGGAGAAGCAATTACAGAAGCCAGGCCTTCCTTCTGCACCCCATAATGATCCTGGGTCCATGATCCCAGAGGGATAAAAAGTAGGAAAGCTTTCAAGGGAGGGGGTGGGATACAGAGTTCTGGTGGTAGGAACTATGTGGAGCTGTGCCCCTCTTACCCTATGGTCTTGTTAATATTTCCACTTTATAAATACATTTAAAAATGTTAAAGAGAGAGATGCCCATCTCCAGAACCAATCACTGTGGCAAGTAGAATGGAGCCCTGTGGTGAGATAAGTTTGGGTCACAGAGCCACCCCAAACCAATGAACTAAGCAGTGCTACTCTGAAAGGAGAGAGCAGCTCACCAAAGCAAGAGGCAGGATGAGGAAATAGCATCCTGGAGGCACACAGGATTTGCATGCAACAGGTCCTAGATTTGAGCCCCAGCACCACCAATAGCCATAACTCAACAGTGCTCTGATAAAAAAATAAAATAAAATAAAATAAGGGGGCAGGCATTGGCACACCCAGTTGAGCACAAACATTACCATGTGCATGGACCCAGGTTCAAGCCACAGCTCCCCCCATCTCCAGGGGGAAACTTCTCTATCTCCTCCTCCCCTCTCAATTCTCCATCCTATCAAATAAAACAGAAAGAAAAAAAATTAAAAATGGCCAGCAAGAGTGATGGATTTGCAGCGCCAGCTCCAAACACCAGCCATAACCCTGGTGGCAATAAAAAATATAAAATACAGGGGCCAGGAGATATCACACCCAGTTAAATGCACACAGTACTAAACACAAGGACCCACGCAAGGATCTGGGTTCAAGCCCCCCACCAGTGGGGAAACGGAAGCAGCAAAGCAGGTCTGCAGGTGTCTACTCTCTCTCTCCCTCTCTCGCTCCCCTCCTCTCAATTTCTCTTTGTCCTATCCAATGAAATGGAAAAAATAGCCACCAGGATTCGTAATGCCAGCACTGAGCTCCAGCAATAACCCTGGAGGCAATAAAATAAAATAATAAAATAAAAATATATAATAGTAATAATAAGCTTGCATAGGACTTCCATAGCAAAGCAAGAGGCACTGGCCTGTCCTTTATCCCGGGGGTCAGAAAGAACATCTGAAGAGGTCCAGGAACCCACTCAGGGTTCTAAGACCTTCTGGAGGTGGGGCAAGGACAAAGACGCATCAGGGCCTTGGGTGCCCTCACCCTAGTTTCTCTCTACCTGGCTTCAGAAACAAAGGTCATTCATTCCCCAGTTCCAAAAGGACAGCCAGGTGAGCTGACCACTGGTTTGTTTTGAATTAACATAGATGTGTGCTACTGGGAGGCTAAGGGGTAAGAACTGTGTGGTCAAAATTCACGTTTAGAGCCACATGCACTCCGATGCAATCAAGATTTTATGCATCTGGCAGCAGGAAGTGGCCATCTCTCACCAAGCTTGAAACCCCACTCGGTGTATTTTTCCAGTCATGCCACTAGACAGTCACACCTAATCTGAAGATACTCCTGAGTTGGGAGGAGGCTCTACCATATTTCTTCCCTGACAAATCTTCATATTCAGCCAGCCTCTGCTGTGTCTGGGATTGGATGGCAAGGTGACTCCTTGTCGGGAAATAATGCATTTGCCACTTCCACAGTGAGCTTTGCAGACCCAAGAAAGAGAAATATATCCCCTCTGCTCCACAACCCAAGAATAAAATAAAACACGGATCCTCACGACCAGGAGAAGGCTGAGTTGTGCTTGTTATTCTCGGCTTTGAGGCCACATTGATTGCGTCTAGACAAAGGAAAAGTTCTGTTTCTCATATATATGCCCCCCTCCACTTCAGATTTATATACTTGGGCTTAAAGGAAGCCAAGTAAAGTTATCTGTTCTCGCTGTACCTGATTAACCTCAACACACAAATCCTACAAATCAATAGTTAATTAAAAGCATAGCACTGCCTGTGTAGTCAGGCTGCCGCAGGCCTCTGCAAACACTCTCCACCTTGCCCAGAGGAGGCAAAGAGCCCTGCAGGCCACCCTCTGGGGCCCTGCAGAATTACGCAGACACAAAAAGGGACAGATCTGCACACAGGAAGCTTCAATGTGAGCTCTGATTCTACTTCTAACGTGGAACACCTCGCAGACGCTGCCTTCTTGGGTTTGCAGAGCTTCCTGAGTCCAGTCTCAAGTGCAGCCAAGAGCCTCTCTGTCCAGTCCAGATGCATGGTGACTGGAGGGCTGGGTTTCCATCTTGCGCTGTCCCCAAGCTGAGAGCCCTGATCTCTTACTCACCCGTGGCTCCACAACTACAAATAATCAGCAACAATAAGACAGAACTGATTTATGTGTCGTTTCCTGGTTGCTGGTAACTCTTTGTGGACTTGTTGCTTTCAACTTCACGCTCACTTCTGCCACAACAAAACCATCCATTTTGTTGATAAATGTGCCAGAGCACTGCCATGGCCCAGAAAGGAGCTGGCATGGCTGTGGAGACAGTGCTCTGGAAACTGCTGCATCAGAATCATTGGCCATCGTGACTAGTGGTTATCAGGAGGGGAGGAGTGAGAGGTCTGGTCAAGTGCATGGCAGAGGGCAGAATGAGGTATTTAGGTGAACTCCAAGCATATGCAAGCGGGGACTCATAATGACATGCGCCTGAAACTTACATAATGCCAAAATGCGATGTAATTTAAAATTTAAAAATATGTCTGGAATCAGTCATTGTGGCTGACTTGATTCACAGGGATTCCTCCTGGGGTGGGGAGGGGGCTCTAGTCTGTGCCCCTCCCCCACCTCCTTACAGACCTGTCTCCTGATAATACTGGTACCCAGCCCTCGGCCTGGACTCAAATAGAGTCTTTCACAGTAGCTCAGTCCCCTGGCCTACATGTAGGTGCACAGGAGACCCAGGAGAGCCCGTCATGACCCTTCCTTGGGACCACTCACACTGGAACTGGAAAAGGGAAGTTAATTGCCCTCCAGCTGGTAAAGCCGGAGAGATGAATGACAAGATCTTCTGCCAAGATTCCCAGCACAGATGAAAACTTCATCTACAATAGGAGGGGGAAACCCAAGAAGAAGGAGAGGGGGAAATGGGCAGGAAAGAGCTGCTCCATTCTGTCTGGTTATGTCAACCAACACATACCCCACCTTCTGCTTCAGTGAGCTAGATGCAGAGCCCTGGAAGATGGATGAAGAGAGACACCGTCACCCTGGCCTTTACCAGCATCCATGTCAATGGGCTTAACTGACTCTGAAGCTTAGCTCACAGAACCTGGAGACTCACCTGCTAAGAGCACAGGCACTGGGTCCCTGCCCCCTCCATCTTCTTGGGGTGAGGAACTAGAGAAGACTGGATACCTCTTTTCAGCCACCCAACCCCTCTCCAGGAAGCCAGGCAGCAGGAGCCCACATCTCTCTTCTCAGTCTTCCTGAGGTTGGGGGACAGTGGGCACTCACTTGGCACCTTGTAGGTCAACCGGCTAGTCAATAGGCTAGTGGAGGGAGCCGGCGTCCTGGGAGGCAGGGGAGTAAGCTGTGTATTGAAAGAGTCTACAGGAAGGGAAAGGAAGTGAGGGACTCCAGAGTAGAATAAGAGGGGAGTCTGCGAGGGGGGCTGTGCCTGCAGATGAGACAGTGGCAGCCGCCATTTAGGCAGGTGTGTCTTGGGCACAGGAATTGAAAAAGGCGACTCGATCTGGGATGCTTGGGTGCACCAACTGTGCACTGGCTGTGCTCCCAGAAGCCACGTTGCTGCCGATCTGGAAGTAATTGTGGTCCCAGCATAAACCAGAGAGGGAGGGGCTCACCTGCATACCCAGTCACAGACACCTCTCTTAGTCTATGCTAACAGTGGTGGACATGTTCTTATCACACCAGAAGCTGTGATAAGAACTCAATAGGCATCTACTCATGTCTGCAACAATTCTATGAGGTATGGATCCAACTTTTACCTTCACATTACAGGTGAGGAGACACTACAATTCTGAGAAATTAAACCTTTTTCACCAAGTCAGTGAAACTAAGACCCCAAATAAGCCCCTCTCTAACCCCAAAATCACAGAGCCAGGGTGTACATATGGCAGACCCTCCTTGCTCCCACCAAGAGACTAGGCCCTATCCACCATACCCACACCTTCAGGCACTAAACTGCACCTTTGACTTTTTTACCACGGACTAGTACTGGGTCCAAATTGCAGCATCTGGCCTCATGAGGACTGAACCACACTGGGCAGCAGCAGCAGCCCAAAGTCTGCCCGACGTCGCCACAGCCCTAAGAGCTAGTCATTGGAAATTAAGGAGCACATCACCCCTCACTAAAGGCGATTCTCCCCACCACCACCCCATTGGCCCTTCTCAATCTTCTTGCCCATCCCCATCAGCCCAGCCTGGGAGGACCAGAAGGCCTCAAGGTCAAGTCCACTTACGTATTTACAAAGGGTCACAATCCTCTGTTTCAAGTTCAGAGCCAAGGTCCGTGTGGTGGGCACAAAGGAGACAGTCTTTTGGTTTATTTCCAATAAAGTGAAAGCATAGAGCAGAGGACAGAAGAGGAAGGGCAGCCCATAAATGACAAATGCTGTGCACTTGTGTCAGAAAGCCAAGGCTGTAAAAGCCACAAGTGAATTAGGAAGGCGTCCAGAGAGTGATGTCATGTGAACATCCTCACAGAACATGATGGGGTGGAGGCCACCGGCTCACCTCTGCACCTACCCCCCCACACACACACACACATATACTGTCAGGAGAAGGAGGTGGAGATGGGCTGAACTGGGTCCTGAAGTCTCTGTGTCTGTCAAGGAAGCAAGGGCAGCCAGGGAACACAGTCACCTCTCATATACCTTGGTGAAGCATTCCGAAAAGGAAGTGGTAATTGATCTCTGCTGGCACCTAGGAAGAAGGCCTCGGTGTATTCAGCCCTGGCAGGTGGCAAGTCCCAGAGCCCATATACCACCACCATGCCCTCTAGAGATGCCACAAAACCACAGGGACCAGGCCCTGCTTGAAATTACAGGTCACTGGCTTCCTGGGCTTTGTCCACCCCATGCTTGCTGCCAGGGCTTTGACTCCAGTGGACAGCAGTGACAGGCTAGCTCCCACCTCCCTGCACACGCACACACACGCACACACACACCACTACCCAGCCCCAAGTCTGGCCCCACACCCCAGTATGTTTTCACAGGTAGGAGGTAGCCCCAAAGTCTCCATGACTTTAGAGGTTCTATGGCTTCCTCCTGCTTTTCCTTCCAAGCCCAGGCCTAGAAGCCAGATGCCAAGCTGTGAGGGAGCCCAACTAGCCCAACAACTAGTAATAGCAGCAGCAACAATGAACTTCCCCCAAGAGGCTGCGTGAAGAGAGACTGAGGCCTCCCGTTCATTCCACTGCTGCCTGCGGATTCCGCACGCCCCTGAGAACCTGTAGTGAACTCCCACCTTGCTCCATAAACAGATGAGTTGTTGTCACCTGCAACTCATCTGTTTACTTCACTGTGCTTATTGAGTTGTGTTCTCTGAGCCAGGAGCCCTGGGGATATTTTTAAGAGTGGGCCTTGGAGCAATTCCACAAAAAGACAGACCAAAAGCCACTTTGATGCTTGCTAGAAAGAAACACCCACAACAAGGTGCAAGGGGGAAAGGACTGAGAGAGGCCCAAGTCCTCTCTTTCCTACCTCAGGGCCTTTGCACATGCTTTCTCCCTGGTTTCCATGGTTAACAGTCACCCATCATTCCAGTCACTGTCCAAGTGTTACCTCCTGAGGAAGGCTATCATAGCTGGTCATCAGGCTTGTGATTGACTTGTTATGTATTTGTGTGAGACCCATGTGCCCTCAGAGGATAGAAAGCTTCAAGAGGGAGGGGCCAGGGCTCTTTCTCACCCCACCCACCATGATATGGCACACACTGGCATTCAAAAAAAAATTGCATAAGTTTCCCATTCACAAATTAAAATCAACTACCCTAATTATTGCTGCTCTGGGCGGAGCTAAACCCTCAGGAAACCCAGCAGGACGATGCCATCATCACCCCTAATTTACAAGTGAGGAGTCTGAGAAACAGAAGGTGACCTGAATGGCACAGGTGGAAAGGGATTTCGAACCCAAGCTCCCTGGCCCCAGTCTTCCTCACTGCCCCCTAGAGCAAAGACCTCATGCAAAGTACATGTTCTGACCTTTTGTTGTGGCAGATCACCTCAATGACGCATCATTAGTTTTGCCAGATGATCTGCAGTATGGTCAGGGTTCCCCCAAAACAAAGGCTCCAGTCTTCTCCTGCCTGTATCATCTGGGGGCTCTAGGGACCACCTCAAGGTAGCTTCTTCTGTGGCTGGAGAGTTGGTGCAGCATCAGCCGAGCACCCAGGCAGGGCTGGGAGCCCGAGGCCTCACGCCGTCTTCGTGGGGTGGCCTCTCTAGGGAGGTTAGCTATGGCTGCTGCTACGGCTGGTACTGCTAGTTGCTCCCTGACAGCCTGGTGGCTGGGTTCTGGGCCTGAACTTGGAAGGTAAGGCAGGAGGAGGTCATAGAGTCTCCAAAGTCACAGAGAGTTTTAGAGCTAAGTCCTATCTATGGAAACAGGCAGGCACTGGGGGGAAACCTCCACTCTCTCTCTCCAAAGAGGTGTAACAAGCTTCTGAAAAAACAAACAAACAAACAAAGAACAACAAAAAAAACCCACAGCATTGGAGATAGCTTGGCTGATCTTTGGAGAGTGCAATCTGCCACAGCAAACAGTACATTGCTTTCCTAAATTACATATTTGCATTAAGAATCACCCCCTGGAAAGCCATCAGGGACCCTGACTGAGAGCTCAGAAAAATCACAGGGATGGGCACCAAGTGATCCAGGTTCGAGCCTGGCCCTCACAGAACTAGAGGAAGCTTTGGTACTATGGTGTGTTTCCTTCTCCACCTGTCTTTCTTTTTCCATCTGAAACACAAGCAGTGGTCCTTGGTGAGGGGGGGAGCAACATAAAATAAACAAGACCCAGAACTAGGAGAAAAGACTCTAAGACGAAAGAAAAAAAGGCAGACGAGGGAGGGAAACTTCCCCACCCCATATTTACATATCTTCATTTCCTTACAAAGCAATGCCTATAGCTCTACTAATTAGAAACTCATCTTAGATAACTAGTAGCCAATTTAAAAATGCAAACACCTCAGGGGCTAGCCTGAGCCCTCCAAAAAATGCAGATTGGTTTCATCAAGGATTTGTCATCCCCCCCGCTGAGAGGTGGGTGAGTGGGTGGGGGAGACACATGGACTACTTTATCTGAAAAGGCTCTGCTGAGTGGAGACCAACCGGAGGTGGAGGGCAAAGGGAGCTGAGTCCAGTAGGAGGGTGTGGGAGAGCAGAATTTGGAACCCCCATATGCATCTTCACAAGCATAAAGATTATCTTATGCTAATCATTCTGAAGAAATGGCAGGCTCAGCAAGATTTTTCTTTTTACCTCCCCAGAACTGCCTGAAAGGATTCAGAGGGTCTGGGGCAGACAGAGAGCCACAGCCAGAAGTAACTAGAGGAAGAGCTGGGCTTGCAGTAAGCAAGCCCCGGAACTAAGCAAGGCCTGCAGACAGTTTTCTTCTTTCTTTCCTTTTTGTTATTGCTTTTATCAGTATTGGGGTTTCATCACTCAGGGCCTACTCTTTCTGGTAGGAAAAGAAAGAGACAGAGACACACATGGAGAGAGGAAAAGACCTCAAAACTTTCTCCAGTGTAGTGGGACCAAGGCTCAAACCTAGGTATTGCATATGACAAAGCAGGCACACTATTTTTTTATATTATCTTATTTATTTGATAGACACAGTCAGAAATCAAGATGGAAGAGGGGTGACAGAGAAGGAGAAAGACCTTGCAACACTGCTTTACCACTCATGAAGCTTTCCCTCTGCAGGTGGGGACTGGGGGTTCAAAACCTGGTCCTTGTGCATTGTAATATTTTGTGCTCAACCAAACGTGCCACTGGTAAGCCCCCAGGCACACTATCCAGATGAGCATTCTTGCTGGCCTAGGTCTGAGTCTAAATACCACCATGCCCCTGTGATTATGCATGGCAGCGTAGGACAAAGATTTATTTACTCAATATGAACTATCTTCTGCCCTTTGAAGCCCCAGACCCCTGCCCACTTCTCCCTAGTTCTGGGTGGAAGACCTCCAATTGCTTATTGCTGGGGAGTCTTTTAAGGTCTTATATGTGTAAATTCTTTTATTCCCATTAACCTCTTTTTCTTATGTAGAACAAGGGAACAAACCTTGTACTGTATGTTGCCATCTAATGACACCTCAGCCCAATTTTTCATTCTTTGCTTTTTTTTTCAGAGAGAGAGAGAGAAGACCACCCAGCACTGCCCCACTGTCCATGGAACTCCCCGATGCTGCCCATAGTGCCTCCATGGGGCTCAGGGGCTCAAATCTGGGGCCTTGTGCACAGGAAGATGTACACTCTGTGGGGTGAGCAGTCTCTAGTCTCCTTTTATAACAAGGGGTGCCCCAGTAGAGACCCTGGAAGTGCTAAGGGTCAAAAGTCTGTCTCCCCTGTAGAGGTGAACTTATTTATGAGTCTGAACAGCAGCCTGGGCTGGGACTCTGCAAACAGAGGCCCCTTCAGGCTCCAGGACACTGCAGCAGCAGCCCCCACACTCTGTACTCCTGCCCGGAGAGCGGCTCCATGGCAGCCGGCAGGGCCGTAACTCACTCAAGCTGTCACCGCCCCCTCAAACCCCTTCTGTGAGCGCTTTCCATCAAAGCATCAGGATCAGCATTTACTGCAGTGTAGCAACATGCAGGGAGGAGCAGGTCCAGCCGGTAGCCTGGCTGCTGGGCACCCATGGTAAAGCCCTCCTGGGGTGGAGGCCAAACTGGGCACATTCTCCCCATGGGTGAGCGCCTCTGTCCAAGTTCACCTGTGCTGAGGGGCCATCTGTCAGGGCCACTGTTGTATGCTTTACATTGGTTTGTTCTAGCTCTCCCCCTGCCAAGAAAATTGGTTCAGTCCTGCTAGTTTTGCGGGCCCACTTGTCCCCGCCCCAAGGAACCCCAAGAGAGTTCCAGAGTTCCAGAGTTGGAGAGTTCTTGGCGCCGCCATGTGAGAAAGATGCAAGAGAGTTCTGTTTGGTGATTAGTTTGGGTTAGTTTATGAATCGTTGTTTCTGAATAAAGAAATACAGCTTCCCTGCCCAGCAGTGTGTCCTCGAGTCTCTGTCTACCGCCGCGACGCTAGCCCGGCCTGCTGGAGCCCCTGAATTTTAACAACAAATGGCGCCCACGTGGACCTGACCTGCACATCTCTCAGATAAGTGAAGACAATTTGGCTACCTATGTACTATGGCCTTCTCTTCTGCTTGTGAAGAGATCTCCAACCGCCTCTGCCCTTTCTTCATGAGACTGTTTTGCTGTTTCTGGAACATTTATCTCTGGACCACTCTGTGGTTTCCACTCGCTCGGGCGCACTCAGAACAGCCAGCAGAGTTGGGAGGAGCCAGCGGGAGGGAGGCAAGGCGCGGAGCTGCCGTTTCCACCTGGTGGAGCAGCCAGCCAGCCTGCCGCGCCCGGACAACCCCGCGCACTGCGCCCGTAGCCCCGCAGCCCCGCAGCCTGCAGGAGGCCGACACCAGCACACAGGAGGCCAATGCCAGCACACAGGAGCCCGACGCCAGCACACAGGAGCCTGATGCCACCACACAGGAGCCCAATGCCAACACACTGGAGCCCAATGCCAACACGCAGGAGCCCAATGCCAACACGCAGGCCAGCCCACAGGAGCCGGCTCTCCACCACGTGGCGCAGGGCACTGGGCGCGGGATCCCTCCATGCTGCTCGGCCACTGCAAGCAGGGCATCAGATATGACAGGGCCATGGAACAGGACAGCAGACATGGCAGGGCCATGGGGCAGGGCTGCGGTGGCCTATCATGGCCGCCACCCCTGGGCACCTCGGCCTGCGCCTTCTACAAGGCTGGCCCGCCCGCCCTCGTGCTATGAATTCTGGACAGATCCTGAACCTCCCGGGCTCCCTGCCAAAACTGGGCACCCTGGCCGAGATCCTTAGCTCCGGTCTGAAGGCAGACAAGCTGGAATACACAGAGATTCGTGCAGAGATTGCAACCTGCAATTCCTTGAAGTGGAGCTGTGCGGGAGGCCACCTCTGGATGGTGAACCCTCCCCCACGTTGGGCGCCATTTGTTGTTAAAATTCGGAGGCTCTAGCAGGCCGGGCTAGCTTCACGGGTGGGTAACAGAGATGACCAGAGACATACGGCTGGGCCAGGAAGCTGTATTTCTTTATTCAAGAAAAACGATTCATAAACTAACCCAAACTAATCACCAAACAGAACTCTCTTGCCTCCCCTGCGGCAGCGCCAAGAACTCTTGAACTCTGGAACTCTGGAACTCTCTCGGGGTTCCTTGGGGCAGGGACAAGCGGGCCCGTGAAACTAGCAGGACTGAACCAATTTTCTTGGCAGGGGGAGAGCTAGAACAAACCAATGTAAAGCATACAACAGACCACTGTCCTGTGTTGACTTTTGAAAGCCTCCATGCTCTCTAACCAGTCACCTGCCCTACCCAACACCTCTGGGGGACACAGGACTGAGATGAGAAAGCAGGCTTCTGGGTGGATGTCCATTCAGCAGCTTACAGACTCTGGGTGGATAATGGAACCTTTTCTCCAAAACTGTTGTGCAAACCCTTGTCTGTATATTGGCCCAGTGACAAGGAGCCCAGAGACCCATTCCCAGCAGCATGGGCAGGCGCCATGGGCTCGGGGCCAGCTGGGAGGGTGGCGTTAACATTCCCAGGATGCATCTTGTGCTGAGCAGCCACTCACTTCATCCTCTCAGGGGACCTGGGGGTGGCCACTGTTGTGCCCCCTCCTTACAGAAGTGAAAATAGGCCCCAGAGAGGGGAGATCAATAAACCTCCTTTACAGACATGGAAATAGGACCCAGAGAGGGAAGTTCAGTAACCCAAGGACACAGAGCTAGGGAGTGGTGGGCAGGAACTCAAAATCATTCTTTCTCCACCCTCAAGCCTGTGCTGGAATCATTCTTCCAGGGAGGTTCAGAGAGAAGGCCCTTCTGTGTGTGGGCCGGGGGGGGGGGGGGGGGGAAATATACAGGCTGATGGCCTGAAAGGAGAAATAAAGCAGAGAAGGTGAGGAGAGCGTGGACATAGAGCCACAGTCTGTCTGAGGATCAGCAGGGCCCTGCCACCCAAGATGCAGGCAGATCTCCAAGATTCGGACACAACTTGAGGGCACTGTGGAAGCAGAGGGGAGTCACAGAGAGACCTCAATGTCCCTATAAGGCAGAGAGAGAATGAGGGAAGGGAAGACGGAGGAGGGAACTTTATAATGCACAGAAACGTTTTGCTTAGTGACAGACGCCAGACACAGAAGACCGCATGCTGTGTGATACCATTTCTACAAAATCCCAGAAGATGCCAATCTATAAAAGCAGACAGCAGATAAGTGGCAGCCCACAGGCTGAGGAGAGGAAGCGGGAGTGACTGGATGGACAGGGGGTTTCTGGAGTGCTGGGGGTGACTGCACAGCACTGGGAATAAACACCACTGAAAGTACACTGAGTTTTCTTTTTCCAGGAAGCAAAAGAGAAGGGGAAAGACATCACGGCACAGAAGCTTCCTCCAGCACAGTAAGGACTGGACTTGAACCTGGGCAGCACATAACAGAGCAGTGCACTATCCACGTGAGCTATTTTGCTGGCCTGAATTATACATTTCCAAATAGTCAGAATGGCAAATTTTATTTTCAGTGTCTATTACTGGGATTTTTAAATGCAGCTTCCTGGTTTCACTATCCACTTAGCAAGCACGATGCCTGAATGTGCCGAGCCCTATTCTGGATGCTGAACACAGAACTAAGAACAGACACTATTCAGCACTCACAGAGCTGACAGCCCAGTGGGAGGAAAAGGAAATAAGAAAGATAAACACTTAGATGAATATGAATTTGGCAAGGAAAATGGAAGGGGAGCAGGAAGGTGACAGGAAGTTGGAGAAAGTGTGGGTATCCTTTGTTCAGATGGGGGGCTGGGAGCAGAAGGGAGAGCAGACCTGTGGGTGTGCGGGGATGGCATTCCAGGCTAAGGGGAGACCAAGCGCAAAGGCCCTGAAGAAAGAGCAGGCACAGTCTAATCACACACAGAGCAGAGGTCATCAGGACTGGTGCAGAGAATGAAGATGAGTGACTGGGGTCTTACAGGGTCTTGTGGGGCACTGCTGGGGGGCTTCCACTTCATGACTTGGGGAGCCAGAGCAACACCTAAGGTCTAAGGTGAATTGACCCTATTTTTTTATAAGTAGATAGATGACAGATATATAGACTGATTGATTGATTTAAGAGAAAAGGAGAACCATAGTATCATGCAGCATTGCTGTGCCAGGGATTAAACTCAGGACCTCACACCAGCAAGTCCTTTTTTGTACCTGCTGTGCCTCCTTCTAGGCTGCTTAACTTCCTTTTAAAGATATATTTATCGGGCGGGGGAGACAGCATAGTGGTTATATAAAGAGACTCTCATGCCTGAGGCTCCCAAGTCCCAGGTTCAATCCCCTGCACCGCCATAAGCCAGAGCTGAGCAGTGCTCTGGTAAATAAATAAATAAATAAATAAATAAAATTTATTTATCTAAAGGAAAAGCCAGAGTATCATTCTGGCAAATGTGGAAGCAAGAATTGAACTCAAGCACTCACCCCTGCAGGTCCTGTGCTTTCCGTCACCTCCCCTCTACTCTGTGCAGGCCCAATGCAGGAGGCACAAGGAGACATCACTGTGACCCGAGAGGGTGACAGTGGTGTCCTACACAAGCTGGGGCTGAAGAAAGGACTGAATTTGGGGCTGGGTGGTGGTGCACCTGGTTAACCACACCTGTTCCTATTTACAAGGACCCGGGTTCAAGCTCCCGCTTCCCACCTGCAGGGGGAGAGCTTCACAAGCAGTGAAACAAGGCTGCGGGTGTCTCACTGTCTTCCTCTCTATTTCTCCCTCCCCTCATGATTTCTCTCTGTCTCTATCCAATAAATAATAAATATAAGGACTAGATTTGGGGGATGTTTTGAAGATGAAGCAGTTCACTGACTTTTTAAGAGAGAAGCCCAGCAGCCAGCACTTCCAACAAGCTTTCAGAAAAGAACATGTTTCATTCCAGGGCTCTGGGGGATACCATGCATCTTCGTCCCACCTCTCTGTTTCACTCCTCAGGAAATTATGTGCACACAGGTCGGACTGCCTGGCTGGCGGGAAACAACACCAGCTTGGCATCAACTAGCAAGTGCTGGGAGCTCACAGTGAACAAGCAAACAGGGCTGCTTTGATCAATGAGCCTTGCATTTGATGAGGGAAATAAACAGTATTTGAAGTCACTTACAGCTCAGCGAGGTAAGAATGATGGTAAGGGCTGGCACTGGCAGTGGGGTCCCACAGACAGGCACTGAGCCTAGAGCCAGGGAGTCAGAGACACTTCCCCTCCAGATGTCCCCTAAAGTGGAGACTAGAAGGTGACTGAAAGGACTTCCTCCACCCTCCTGCTTGGTAAGGAAGAGGAGAGGGCGTTTCCCAGAAGAGGACAGACCCGGCAAAGACAGAGATGAAACAGTGTTTGAGAGCTGAAACTCACAGAATCATGAGCATAAGCAGCAAGGGCCATAGAAGTCTGGCTGAAGCATAGGTGGAGGGAAGAGGACCAGATGGTAATAGCCCAAGGGAGTCCCTATGGTGGGAGAGGAGAGAGTGTGCTGACTGGATGGAGGAAGGGGGAACAACGCAGGGTGGCATCACTTTTTTTCAAGTTTGGTGAATGGAGCACAGAGTGGTGAGTGGGGCCTGATGAACCGCAGCTCAAGAGGAAATGGAGAGAGAGAAAGCGTAAGCTGAGATCTATGCCAGCAGAGGAGACCAGTCAGCAGATGGGTACACAAGAGGGAAGTGATACGAAGTTGTGAATGTAAATGAAGATGCACAAGGGCCAGGCCGTGGTGCACCTGGTTAAGCACACAGATAACAGAGCACAAGGACCCAGGTTCAGGCCTCTGCTCCCCACCTGCAGGAGGAAAGCTTCACAAGTGGTGAAGCAGGGATGCAGGTGTCTCTCTGCCCCTTCCCCCTCTATCTCCTCACCCCTCTCAATTTCTCTCTGTTGTACAGGTCCTAGAAAAGGATGACAGAGGACCTAGTGGGAGCTGTATTGTTATGTGGAAAACTGAAAGATGTGGGAGTCAGGCGGTAGTGCAGCAGGTTAAGTGCAGATGGTGCAAAGTGCAAAGACTGGTATAAGGATCCTAGTTAGAGGCCCCGGCTCCCCACCTGCAGGGGAGTCACTTCACAGGCGGTGAAGCAGGTCTGCAGGTGTCTATCTTCCTCTCCCCCTCTGTCTTCCCCTCCTCGCACCATTTCTCTCTGTTCTATCCAACAACGACAACATCAGTAACAACAATAATTTTAAAAAAGCAAGGGCAACAAAAGGGAATAAATAAATAAATATTAAAAAGAAAAGAAAACTGAGAAATATTATGCATGTACAAACTATTGTATTTATTGTCAACTGTAAAACATTAATCCCCCAATAAAGAAATTTTTAAAAAAAGAAGAATGGGGAGTCGGGCGGTAGCAGGGCAGGTTAAGTGCATGTGGCATGTAGCACAAGGACCAGCATAAAGAGCCCCTGGCTCCCCACCTGCAGGGGAGTCGTTTCACAGGCGAACAGGTCTACAGGTGTCTGTCTTTCTCTCCCCCTCTCTGTCTTCTTCTCCTCTCTCCATTTCTCTCTGTCCTATCTAACAATGACGACATCAGTAACAACAACAACAATATCTACAACAACAATAAAAAAACAAGGGCAACAAAAGGGAAAATAAATAAATTTTAAACATTTTAAAGAAGAAGAAGAATATACACAAGTAGCTGGATCATACACAGATTTATGTATGACAGGCAACCTAAATCTAGGTTGGGTAGTTACCACATGTGATTGAAAAAAAAAAAAAAAAAAAAAACACTGATTAAAAGTAAATACTTTTAGGTCTTAAAGACCTTTGATAAAGTTACACTTAGACACAATTTTGGAGCCAATATAGTGATTCAGAGACAATGCATGGCCTGAGCTCTGCAGGGAGGCTGCTTCAAAACTGGGAAATTCCGGCTGAGGGTAGGAAATCTGGGTCAGTAGTGGGATAGGGAAAAAAAAAAAACAGTAATCCCCCAATAAAGGGAAAAATATTCTCTCTGTCTCTATCTAATCATAAGTAAATTTAAAAATATTAAAAAAAAAAAACCCAGGACAGGAGTAACTGAGTCCCCCTGAGAAGGTGAGAAGGAATAAGAATAGAACCCAAGGGAAAGGTTCAATCAGCTATATTCCCAAAACCACTGATTGCAGATAGCCTCCATAGAATTGTTCAAGACCACAACTAAAGATCATATTCCAAACAACTAGGGAAGTCTCAAAATATTTAATGCTGCTTTCAAAAAAAAGTGGAAAAATGTAAAAATAAAAAACAGAAACTCAGCTACTGCGCAGACTCTGATGTAATTTTCCAACAAATGTCTATAAATGACAATACACTCTGACTGGAGAAGGTGTCAGAGAAGTGTAAGAATCCAATTCCATTGTCTGTAAGAACCTCTCTGCCAGGTACCAGGCCCTAATCTAGTTGAAGTGATTTTCTATGGGTTAAGAGGCTGGGAACGCACAAGTTGTTGGCTCTGGAGCTTCCCTTCCCCCAGGTCTTGATGCCAGCTGTGAATAATTTTCAGAGTTGAAGAGCTCCCAACCATCAAAATAAAAATGACAGTCGGTCACATAGAAGGCAAATTATAGGTCACTCGCCTTGATTATTTTTTAACTGTGCAAAGCCATTAAAGTTACTGAATAAGCAAATCTGTTTGCATAACCAGATTTTTATAGGCTGCTGGGAATCAAGGTTTCCCTAAGTGGGATGATTTGTACAGCGATAGCCTTTGGGTCTCTGGTGCAACGGCTCTGATGAGGAAATGTTCCTTTAATTATGTGGAAGGCCAATTACCACGTTATAGCCACATTGTTTTGCAGATTGCATATCATTTTGCCATTTCCATGGCTTCAGCACTATAATTCTAGAGAAAATGCAGGCACCAAGAAGACACTTGAGGCACATTATGCTGGAGATGAAGATGTTTTAGCGAATTCAATTTAAGCTACAACATTAAAGTTATTTTGTTGAATAAAACATAATGCAATAATGAGTTTGTGTATGTCAACTCTATAGTGGAAGTAATAATAGCTGGAAAGAACGTATCCCTCTCTCCCTTCCTCCTGCTCATTAGAGTAATAGATAACCCGACAGAGAAAACCTTTCTCTAATATGTGCTGCATCTCAGGTTAAGTGTGTTCCTGCAACTATGCTTCACAGAAGTAGGGGGGGAAAGGGAAAGAGACTAATTTGGTGCCATTCAGAGAAGTGATACTACATGATTTTTTTTTTTTAATCCTCTTGAGATTTCTTGTTCCCAATGCCAACCAGGAGAGGACTTTCTTTAGAAGCTCAGATTAATCACAGTCTTAGCCCTGGGCATTGTAAGAAGAAATTGAGGAAATTGGTAGAGTGAAGATGAGAAAGAACAGCATGGTAGCAGAGAGACACCTTCTAGCAGTGCTGGCCTCAGTTCAGCCACTAATTTGGGGACCATTGACTTTGCCTCTCTAGGACTCAGTTGTTCTTGTCCCTAAAATTGAGAGGAAGGGTCTTCAAGGTGCCTCCCCCTACCTCTGAAACACTTCTTCATACTAATAGAGATTTTGACAACTTTGCCGAGAAAACACAACAATCGCCAAGATGAATATGCCAGGCAAGATAGCCTCTATCTGTGTAAACAAGTAACTGAGAATGTTACATGGAACAAACCCACAAAACAGTCAGAAATGACTATCACCTCCTCAGTGTGCCAGATCCAGCACCAGTTCACCACTCCAGTGCTATTCTTGGACATGCAGGAAGACTACATTTCCCAGTATCCCTTGCAGATACGTTGCTGTCATATGACCATGTTCTCACCAATAGAAAAGTGAGAAATCAGGGAGCCTGACAGTGGAACTCATATCACCTTGACCAAGGACCCAGTTGAAGCCCCCGCTTCCCATCTGCAGGGCAGTGCCTCAGGAGCAGTGAAGCAGGTCTGCAGGTGTCTCTCTCACTCGCCTTCTATTTCCCCTTTTCAATTTCTTTCTGTCCTATCAAGTATAACACGTACACAAAAAGGAAAAAGGGCACCAGGAGGGATGGATTCATAGTGCCAGTCCTGAGCCCCAGCGTTAACACTGGTGGCAATTAACAAAAACAAACAAAAAGGTAGGAAATCATTTGTTACTTCTGGTTCCAGATAGCTAAAAGCCAGTGGTTTCTCCATGCTTCCTCTTTCCCACACACATTATTTCAAGTGAAAAACTCTGAGATAGCAAACAGACTTAAGATGGAGATTGCCAAGCTCTCTGAAATGCTGATAGAAGACTAGCACTGGGCTATAATGCAAATGATACGCAGAAGGCTCTGTGTGAAGCCTCAGAGAGCCCAGGATCTGTCACCACAGCATTTTCTAGTGTTCCCCCGCCTAACACAGAAAGTTCTGAGCAATCCAGCTGACAGGAAAGGATGTCAGATTTCAGTTACTCTGATAACCCTGGTTTACATTTAAAAACAAAAACTCGCTCTTACTTATACAGGTTATCCACATTCCCTCTCAAGTGTACGTGGGTGTTTACAACAATGTGATCACCTAGCAGGCTCTCAGGAAACCTCAACAAAATCCACAGTATAGTTGCCATGGTACAGACCACACTTTCTTATCACAATGCAAGAAAATTGAAAATTGACAGAGGAAAAAAAAAAAGCTCAACATAAGCTTACTCTAGATGTTAAAACATCCTCTGAATAACCAATGAGTTAAAAAGGAAGCCTCAACAGAAATTCCTAAATGTTTATAACTGAGAGACAACAGAAGTGTGCACACATATGCCTCTTGTCCTGTGGATTCCACTAGCTACTTTTGCCGCCACATGGAACTATCTCTTCCAGAGCACGAAATACTGAGCTGAACTCTGCTGCACCGCCACCAGGGAGAGTGGTAGGAGCATGCACACACTTGCAAACACGCAATGAGGGAGGCAAACAGTCGCTTGAGTAGTTTTTTGACTCTGCAAGCATCCACACTGAAACTGAAAGACAATCATGGGCCCGTCTCAGTGTATTTTAACCTTTGGCTGCAGGTGCAATGGAAAGAAAGAAAATGAAGTAGTGAGAATGTAGGCAAAGAGTAGCACTATCTTTCCCTTTCTCGGGCCCCTCTCCCCCTACTTCCCCTCCCTCAGAGCACGTGTGAGTGGGGAGAGTCCGAGGCCTGCTCCTCTACAAAGGTAGATGAATGGGTCCTTAGTGCTGTCTCCCAGTTTATCCTTTCTGGAAGGCCTCAAGGGACCTCAGTTCTGCAGGTGACTTCCTGGAACTCTAATCTCAAACAAAGGGATTTAAGGATGCAGGAATTAGCTGAAATGCTTTCACTCAGCAGTGGTAAAAGGGTCAATGACTAAATGCCTTCTATATGTTAATTCAGTTCAACTGAATTCTCATACTGAGATAAGTAATATAACCTCCACTTGACAGATGAGAACACTGAGGCACAAGGCTGCTAAATAACTTGGGACGTGGAGCCAGGACCCAAGTCCCATAACTATACCTATGATGCACTTTGGAGATAGCTCAGTGAGCAGGCTGCACACCTCGCCATGCACAAGGCCCTGGGCGCAAGCTTTAGCACCATGTATGAGCACTGTGGGCAGCACCAGAGAAGCTTTTATCAGGGTGGAGCAGTACCAAGGTCTGTTACTTGTGCTCGTTCTCTCTCTCTCTCTCTCTCTCTCTCTCTCTCTCTCAGAAAAAGATTCAGGGAAATGTGCAGCAGTAGCATCGAGGAGTTGCATACAAGATTTCTCAGAATCAATCTCTGGTATCACCAATAGCCAGAGCTGAGTGGGTCTCTCATCAAGAATAAATAAATAGTTCAGCAGAGAAGCAATTACAGAAGCCAAAACTCCCACCTTCTGCACCCCATAAGGAATCCTGGTCCATACTCCCAGAGGGATAAAGAATAGGGAAGCTTCTAATGGAACGGATGGGACACTGAACTCTGGTGTTGGGAACTGTATGGAATTGCACCCTGTTATCTTACAATCTTGTTAATCATTATTAAATCACTAATAAGGATTTTTTAAAGAAGAATAAATAAATAAGACTCAAAGATATAGCTGAGTCTGTCAGAGCACCAGCTTACATGCCTGAGGCCCAAGAAGTCCCAGGTTCAATGCCTAATACTACTTTGTTCCAGAGCTGAGCAATGTCCTGATTCTCTCTCACTCTCTCATAATAAATAAATAGATTTAAAACTAGTTAATTAATGAAAGTTGGACTGAGAAGACCACTCAGAATGGTATAGTGCACATGTGAGGCTGTGGGTTCATCCCCAGGTCCACAAAGAAAACAAGGAAAAATATTAACAAATAAAAATATAGAAGCATCTGTCCCTCCCTGAGAGCACCACCCTCATGACCTAATCACCTCTCCAAGACTCACTTCCTACGACCATGTTCTCAGAGGTTGGGATTTCAACAGAAGAGTTGGGTTGGCATGGGAGAGGCACAAACATTCTAGTCACTATAAGGCGAGTCAGGAAAAGCAACAGTCACAGCTAAACGTCATGTGTTCCTCCTGCACACCAGCTACTCCCTCTAGACAGTGGTCCCTCTCAGAGGCCAGGACCCCAAGGGGCAGCCTTTGTCCTCTGTGGATGCCAGCTCCTGTACCCAGAGCAGCCTGACATAGACATACGGCTCACCCTTTACCCAGGCTGCACCTGGCACCTGGGAAGTGTGACAGCTGTCACCCAGAGGCAAGTCAGAGCTCTCAGGGCCAGACTGGGTGAAAATGTAAATGATGAGAGGGTCTCTTGGTGACTGTCCCTGTAGTTCAGAGGAATGGAGATGAGGCCAGCTGGTGCCAGTGTAGGGAAGAGAATACACCACTATGCTAAGAGGACTGTTTCTGGTTGAAAGCCGTCATTGTCCAAATGACTCAACAAGAACCTTTGACCTTCCTCTGAACTGTCCCTGAGGATTTAGATGGAGGACATGTCCCACAGATGGCTGCGGCATGATAGGAACTAGGAGCGGTTCACAGGGAGCAGCCCACAAAGTCAGTTCAAATTCCTCTCTGGGTCCCTGTCCCTGAGCAGACATTTACTTACCAAATGGGGCTCTTCCTGTGAGCCATAATCCTGCCCTGTGAAGGCCCAGGCCCTGCTCCCTCCCCAAGCTTAGAATGGCAGAAAGACCCCAGTTGCTTGGCAGTCGGGGAGCCCCAGGTCTCTGTGAGGTTCCCATCTGTACAGGATTAAGTTGTTTTGCTCCTGTTAATCTGTTTTATGGCATTTTAGTTACTAGACCAGGCAAACAACCTACAAGGACAGAAGGAAACCACCTCCCCACATACCAGATAAAGAAGGAAATTGCCAGGAGAATATCAGAGTGTCTAGAGGAACCCCAGAGCCACAAGGTCCATCAGCAACCAACCATCCAGCCTGGGTTAGTACTCAGTCAGCCTATCTAGCTAGCTAGCTAGCTCCCTGTCAGTGCCGTGCTGGAGAATGCATTCAGTGTCTTTCTGCACCACTGCCATGCAGGGGAGAGGAGAAAGGGTGAAGCAGGATACTACAGCACCACTTCATCATCCCTGGAGTGCCCCCAGTGTTGTTCATGCCAGGGCCTTGCAGAGTGCAAGACCTGTGATCTCCTGGGTGAGCTACCTCCCAGTCCAGCGCTGAAAGCCTTACATCCTCCCAGGGAAGCTCAGTCCCAGGCATGCTTGCTGCCCTGGGATGGCCTCACATGAGGCTGGAGCCCAGAGCCAGATAGGCCAGAAGCCCTGCCATATCCTTTCCGCACATCTCCTTTCATCCAGGCTTCAGCACCCACCTTCCCCAGGCTCCTCTCACATGCGGGGCCAGACGGTGGAGCCTAGGCTTCTGCTCCCCTCTCTCTCCTTCAGGCACCACTCAGAGGTAAATCCTGCCAAGACCAAAGCCAAATCCCCAGGGTCTAGAAGCAGATTGGCCATGCTGGGTTAAGTGTCCACCCAGATCTCTACCAACTATGGCCAAGAGAAGGACATCATGGTGGGGCAAAGGGGCACTGATCATGCTGGACACAGAAACGTTAAGAGAAAACACACACGCATACAGTCAGACTGAACAGAAAGGTACAGAAGACTGAGACAAGCATGTTAGAAAAACGCATTAGCCTGCTATGACTGCAGCCTTTGTAGCATAAACAACACAAACTTTTTTCCTAATAGTTCTGTAGATTATAATTACAATTACAAAATGGACCTTGCTGGGCTAATACCAAAGGGGTGACAGGGCTGTGCTCTTTCCAGAAGCTCTAGGGAAGAATCTGATTCCTTGTTTTCTCCAGTTTCTTCAGACTGACCCCACCCCTCGGCCCATCTTCAGAGATGGCACAGGTGGGTCAAGTCTTTTTCATGCCAATTGTTCTGATTCTGACTTCTCTGCCCCTCACTTCCATTTGTTTTGATTTGTCCTCAGTGGGAGTTCACTGCTCTGGTCTGAATTTTTCAGACAGAAAGTGAAACAGAAAGACAGTAACAGATGGAAAGACACTACAATTTCCCCCAGTGTGATGGTAGCTGGGCTCAAACCTTAGTCGAGCTTGTGGCAAAACAGGCACTTTTCCAGGTGAGCTGTCTTCTCGATCCTCTCTCTTCCATTTTTGTGATCACATGGGGTTTGCCCAGATCACTAACAAGAACCTCTCCCATGTTAATGTCAGCTAATAGAAGCCCTCACTCCATCTGTGACACCAATGGAATGTGACTTCTTTGCCATGTGACCCCACATATTCAGAGGTTCCAAGGATTAGCAGGTAAGAATCTTGGTTGTGGTTGTTGTCTGGGGGGTTTGGGGGTGGAAAGACTGTTCTGCCTGCCACAAAGTAATACTGGAGCAAAAGCCGGAGACAAGAAACCTGCAATGGGAATCCATAGTTCAAATGCAGTTGTGGAAAATATTGGCAACGGCAGCAGTTACTACAAATACAGCTGGGAAATGACTCGGCTGCCAAAGTATGGGACTTCCATGCCTAACGACCCCAGTTCAGCCCATGGCACTGCGTGTACCAGAGTGGCACATACACCAAGTATGAAAAAAAGCCTTAACACATCCTGAATGCTGATGCTGTGGCCCATTCTTACAGGCGCAGGGAGAAGGAGAGAGAGTCCAGACCACACGGATCACCCGGAACCAGACAGCTAGCTCTGACAGCACCGTAGCCATAGAGGACCCTGGATGCTACCGGAGGTGACATCAGCATTCATGTCCACAGCAAAAGTAGCCATCTTAGCACACCAAAGGGCAAAGTGCAGACTTGCTCCTGGGGCACTGTGTTCCAAGCATCTGAGGGCACAGGTCCTGCCTCCAGGTCCTTCCTGGGAGCCACCAAGCAGGTTAGGCCTTTGTGACAAGCAGGACGTATATGCGCAGGAAGGGTTTGAAAGGAGGTTTCCTCTGGGACAGTGGGAGGTAAGAGAGGGTGGCTGGCTTATATATCATCTGTGATATTGTTTCTTAAGAACCAAAAAGGGATGGAATGGAAGGTGGTACGGTGACTAGAGCGCTGGAATTCTGAGTTCAATCTCCAGTATTGCATGTTCCATGTGCTAGATTAAATAGAGACGGGAAAAGGGTACTAGACATGATACACCTGGTAGAGTGTACACTTTACCATACGTGAGGATGAAGATTCAAGCCCTTACTCAACACACAGGAGCACTATTAAATAGGGAGCATCATGGGTGGTAAAGCAGTGCTGTGGTGTCTCTCCTTCTCTCCCCTTACCCCACTATCTTAAAAAAAAGAGTCCACCAAAGGCTAGAAGGTGGTACATTCAGTTGAGCACACATTATCATGTGTCAGAACCCAGGTTCAAGTCCCCAACTCCCATGTGCAGAGGCCAAGCCTGACAAGTGACAAAGCAATGCTGCAGGTCTCTCTTTCTCTCCTTTGCTATCTCCCCCCTTGACTCCTCTCTGTCTCTATCAGATAAATAAAATATTTAAAAAAAAATAAGGGCGGGGTAGATAGCATAAAGGTTATGCAAAGAGACTCTCCTGCCTGAGGCTCCAGAGTACCCCGGGTTCACTCCCATGCACCATCATAAGCCAGAGCTTGGCAGTGCTCTGGTAGGAAAATTTTTTTTAACATGTTAAAGAAAATAATAATGAAAATAATATTATAAAAATTTAATATATTTTTTAAAGAGTCCACCAGTAATAGTGGAATCATGTAAGCATAAAGCCCCAGCAAAAAGTCTAGTAGAAAAAAAAAAGGTTTAATACAAATATATTGCAAAATGAAGTTGTTAATATGGATTACTTGTTATTTCTTCTTCTTCTTCTGAGAAATAGCCATATTTCTCAGTTAAGAACAGAACAATAAACTGCAAGAAAAAAACACCCCCCAAAAATCTAAATCTCCTCTAGGTGACATCCAGACTGACTTTGAAGTTGCCGAGAGGTTGAAAGCATACCCAGCTGGGAAGGTGAGTGAGAGCTGCAGTGAGAACACTGGGGACTCACCCAAACATCTGGGAGTTTAAGTCTAAAGTGTCTGGTTTCATATGTGACGGTGAAATCCATAGCCAGTGTTATAGACAAAGCTGAAATGGCAGGTGGAAGATAAACCCCAAAGGTAAACCCCTTGCATCCCCTCCAACCACTGCTGTCAATGGGGAAAAGTGTACCCCCCACCCCTACACACATCAACCCTTCAGAGTGGTGAGAATGAGCCTAAAACATTTTCAGATCCATCCAGGGCATCAAAGCACAATCCCCTCCATATCTAAAAAAAAAGCTCATCACATGTTTTCAACCTCGACTGGAATATTTCTATGCTCAGAGACTTTAATTCTCACTCAGAACTGCTCATTTACTCACCCACACATTTTTCCCTTTTAGGAGCCAGTTGAGTTTCTGTTTTGTTTTGTTTTGTTTTGTTTTATGTCTTGTTTTGTTTTTTACCTGACTCTAGGCCAGCAGGGGGTGGTCAAGCCCTCTCCACACGCCCGCAGGATGAAGGCAGTGGGTGAAGAAACAGAAAAGTTGGAGTCAGGTGGTGTGCACCTGGTTAAGAGCACATGGCTTAAGGACCTGGGTTCAAGCCCTAGGTCCCCAGTTACAGGGGGAAAGCTTCACAAGTGGTGAAGTAGTGCTGCAAGTGTCTCTCTCTCTCTCCTTCTCTATCTCCCCCTTCCTGTCAATTTCTGGCTGTCTCTATCTAATAAATAAATTAAAATAATTGTAAAAATTAAAAAAAAAAACAGAAAAGTTTAAGGCCAAGTCTCTGCCCTGTCCCCTGATGTAATAATAAGGAAAAACCACACTGACCAAGGAAACAAAAGTCCCTCTAAACTTTGCCTCACTACAAAATAAGTCATATGAACAAAAAACAAGATGCCTGAGATCCTGCATTCAGAACCACAGGCCCTGTCCACTCCAAGATGTGTTTGCTAGATCAAAACTCCTCAACCAGCCCTGAACTCAAACATCACTCACAAATTGTCTATGGAGTACCTACTGTGTGCCGGGCACCACGTTATATACTAAAGTCACTGTATCCTGGCCAAGACAGACAAACATCAGACTGTCGTGGGGTCTGACTAGTGGGTCTGGACTAGTCAGCTGATTTATTAGCACGCATGACTCACATCTCATTTAGGGAATGTCTTCATACTTGTTATGTATGAAAACATAACAACAAGCACATAGTAATGTAGTAGCAGATGGAGAATGAGATGATTGAGACACAGGGACTGACTAGTGAGGCAGCTGCTTCCATACTGAGTTGCTTCCTCACATCTCCAACCCAGGTTCAAGCCTAGCCCCTGCCATATCAAAGGAAAATTCAGTGTTGTCATCTTAGTCTCTCTCTCTCAAAAGACATTTATATACATTATATGAAATACATCTATATTTGTAGTTAGCTAGTTAGTTAGAAGTGCTAAGAGGGAAAGGAAAGTAAGACAGGGAGCTAGGTGTAGGGAAGTAGATTGTAGTCTCAGTCAGAGACCAAGCTGCCCCCTTCATGATGAGCCTGAAGGCCAGGCTAGGGACCCAGAGTGGAGGGGCAGTGCCTGGTCAAGATGTTAGCTGAGGGTAATGGAGCTGGGTTTCACCAGTGCTGGAATGGTGGGGTCCAGGAACAGGATGCTCAGGTGAGAATCAGGACAGTGATGGTGCCAGAAGGCAGGCACTGACCACAGGAATGGTATTTTTCCTGGGTTAACTCACATCCCTGTGCCTTCTTGAGTTTTGCTCTGGTTATTTCTGTGTATGTGTGTCTCTCCCATTAATAAGTAAATCAATCCTTCAAAAAGAAGAACCTGGGCACCAGTTCACCTCATCGCTTCCCAGATGCATTGTTCAATTCAGTGAGTGAAGGAAGAGGCCCCAAGACTTAGAGAGAAGGAACAAGTCCCAGCCCTACCATCAGACACATACTGTGCCCCCCAATCCCTGCAAGTCCATCCTGTGTTGAGACCCGGGTGCTGAGAACTGAGCTCCACCCCCTACCCCATCCCCACCTGCCGAGAACCAGTTTCCTCAAAAGCCCACCCCCACCTGAACCCTTTTTTATTACTCTTGGAGAAGTGGTGTGAAAATTTGATAAGGCAAGATATCAAAGTTCTGGTGTTGTGACAGAGAGGGCTCTCGCTGGCTGATAATCGCAGATATGGCAGGTCAAAAAGCACTTTTTTATTGCTTCCAGGCCTTCACTCAGTATCTGAGTTCCTAAGTGACTGCTGACTCAGCTCATTTCAACCACTCAACCGTCCAGAACATCATCTCCACAAATCTGCAGTGCAGTGCTGATTGCTGAGATTATCCTCGGGCGAAAGGGAACCCTCAGGGCGGGGTGGGTGGGTCACTAACTCATCACAGGTTGATAACGACAATGATAATGGCAGATGGACATCCTTCCCCTCCTCTAGGTGGAAGGGCACCTTCCTGGGAATACAGATGCCCCCAATGTGACAGCCTGGATGGGCTCTGCTCCTAGTTCCTCCTCCTGCCAGGAAGACTAGCATTCATAGACGCCAGTGAGTTCAACTCTCTACCTCAGAATAAATTGTGTCTGGGTTTTGCTACTGAATAACTAATGCTGAGTGGTCCAAGAGGTGGCACAGTGGATCAAACATTGGATTTTCAAGCATGAGGTCCCAAATTTAATCCCTGGCAGCACATGTACCAGAGTGATATCTTGTTCTTCTCTTTACCCCTCTTTCTCATAAAAACCTTAAAAGAAAAAAGAAAAGAAAAGGAAAGAAAAGAAAAGAAAAGAAAAGAAAAAAAGAAAAGAACAGAACTAGGGCTGGTGGGGGGAGAGGGCATGAGGCAGCCCACAGAGGTGTCAATGGAACCAGACTGGTCATGAGTTATTGTTGACTTGTGCGATGGGTACATGGCATAAATATAGTCTCTTTTTTTATGTATCTGAATTTTCTTTTTCTTTTTTTTTTCTTTTTTGCCTCCAGGGTTATTGCTGGGGCTTGGTGCCTGCACCATGAATCCACTGCTCCTGGAGGCTATTTTTATTTACCTTTTGTTGCCCTTGTTCTTTTATCATTGTTGAGGTTATTATTATTGTTATTGATGATGTCACTGTTGCTGGATAGGACAGAGAGAAATGGAGAGAGGAGGAGAAGACAGAGGGGGGAGAGAAAGATAGACACCCACAGACCTGCTTCACCGCTTGTAAAGAGACACCCCTGCAGGTGGGGAGCTGAGGGCTTGAACAAGGTTCCTTACGCTGGTCCTTGCACTTTGTGCCATGTGTACTTAACCCACTGCGCTACTGCCCGACCCCCATTCCCACCCCTCACCCCATCCCACCCCACCCCACACACACAGGAAGTCTAGATTCTAAACCCCAGAGTCTGGGACCCTGTTGCTTCACATGATGAAGGTAATTTGACAGTGGTGATTTAGTGAAGAATTGTGAGATGCTGAGGTTGTCTGGATTATACAAGTAAACCCAGTGTAAGAAGTAAGGAAGTACAGCCAGCAGGTTTGAAGCCCTCCCCACTCCCAGCAACACATATGATGGGACAGAGCTCTGGTCTCTTACTCTTATAACAAATAAATGAATGGATAAGCCTTTGAAACATGCACAAGCAGGGAGGAAGAAGGCTCAGCATCAGGGAAGGATTTGAAGACGCGACTGCTGACCTGAAAAACGGAGAAGGGACCAGGAGCTAAAGCAGTCTCTCTAGACGCTGGAGACAGCAGGCAGGCATCTTGACTTTAGTCCAGTGAGACTTATTTGGGATTTCCAGCTGCAAGGCTCTAAAGAAACAAATGTATGTGAGACTTTAAGCATTATGTGTGTGGTGACTTGTTATAGCAGCCACAGGAAACCAAGAAATGATATAAATGGAAAAACCAAGGGATAAAGCAATGTTTACTGTAAGCTCTCACTTGTGACCATGAGGACTAGCTTGGCCAGTAAAGCACAAGACCTGCACACCTAAGTGTCCAGGCTCAATCCCTGACACCACTGTACTGAAGTAGCACTCTGGTTCTGCGATCTGTCATCTAAAACTCTCTCTCATATGATTCGTGTGTGTGCAGAGCTGGGACCCTGCACATATGTGAGCTCACTTCTCCCAGGCAGAATTTTCATTCAGACACAGACACAGTGGGAGTGGGGATGGAGATGGGGGGAGTAAACCACAGTACAGGAGCTTCCCCTGCTGGCATGGCATTTCCATGTGGTGCCAGGATTCACACATGTGGCACTGCATGTGTCCTGCCTAGCAAGCTCTCGATCAGCCTTCTCACATGATTTAAATTAATCAAATGTCAATCTTTACAGCAAGGTACCTTTCATGGGAGACTGGTAAGGATAGGCATAGGCAAACTGGGGGCCGGGCAGCGGCGCACCCAATTAAGCACACATATACGAAGCACAAGTACCCACTCAAGGATCCCAACTTGAGCCCCCGCTCCCCACCTACAGGGGGAAAGCTTCACAAGCAGTGAAGTAGGTCTGCAGGTTTCTATCTTTCTCTCTCCCTCTTTATCTTCCCCTCTCCTCTCATTTCCTGTCCTATCCACTCAAATGGAAAAGTTAAAAAAATAAGGACCGGCATAAGGATCCTGGTTAGAGCACCCCCGGCTCCCTACCTGCAGGGGAGTCGCTTCACAGGTGGTAAAGCAGGTCTGCAAGTGTCTGTCTTTCTCTCCCCCTCTCTGTCTTCCCCTCCTCTCTCCATTTCTCTCTGTCCTATCTAACAAGGACAACATCAATAACAACAACAATTTAAAAAAGACAAGGGCAACAAAAGGGAAAATAAATAAATATTTTTTTAAAAATTTTTTAAATGGCCACCAGGAACAGTGGATTTGTAGTGCCATCACTTGAACCCCAGCAATAAACCTGAAGGCAAAAAATAATCATCATAAATAAATATAAGTCAGCTCAGTGGGAAGAACAGAAACTGTGCACAGGTTGTCCTAGGGAGGAGGGTGGGTGCACCCCCCTTGTATCAGGGGTGGGGAGGAAGACTGATTGGCTAATTGCACACCTGTCTTAGTCCACCTGCTCTGACTGCTATGACAGCATACTGCAGACTAGGTAGCTTAGGGAAAAAATAGTGACTTATTTCTTACAGTTCAGAGCCGGGAAATCCGAGCTAAGGTGGTAGCAGGTTTTGGTGTCTGATGAGAACCTGTCGCCTGGTTCCAAGTCCTCTAGCTGTGTCCTCACAGAGACTGAGCTCTCTAGGGATCTTTCTTCATCAGAACACTGATCTCATTCATGAGGGCTCAGCCTGCAGACCTACTGGCCTGCAAAGTCCCCGCCTCCTGGTAACATCATCTCAGATTTCAATTTATGAAAGTGGAGAGGACACAAATACTCAACTCACAAATATTCAACCCTTTTGTACCTGTAAAGTTTGATGCCATTCGGAAATATTTGATAGAGAAAACAATAGATATTCTTTTTTAATATTTTAATATTTAGTTAGTTTTGTTGCCCTTGTTGTTTTAGTTGTTGTTATTGATGTCATTGTTGTTGGACAGGACAACAAGAAATGGAGAAAGGAGGGGAAGACAGAGAGGGAGAGAGAAAGATACCTGCAGACCTGCTTCACTGCCTGTGAAGTGACCCCCCTGCAGGTGGGGGGCCGGGGGCTCGAACCGAGATCCTTAACGCTGGTCCTTGCGCTTTGTGCCACATGCTCTTAACCCACTGTGCTACCGCCTGACTCCCAATAGATATTCTTTTTTATGCATCCAGGGAATGGACCAAGGACCTCCCACTAAGTGGCCTCCCTGTCCAGTCTTTCGAATTCTATAACCTTAGAAAGAAAGACAGAGGGGGCCAAGTGGTGGAGCACCTGGTAACACACGTTAGTTACCATTTGCAAGGTCTCAGGTTTGAGCCCCCACTCCCCACCTACAGGGGGGACATGTCACGAGTGGTGAAGTAAGTCAGCAGGTGTCTCTCTGTCTATCTCCTCCTTCCCTCTCAATTTCTCTCTACCTATCAAATTAAATAGAAAGAAAGAAAAAAAATGGCCACCAGGAGTGGCGGATCCATTGTGCCAACACTAAGCCCAGCTAACCTTAGTGGCAATGAAATAAATAAATAAATAAATAGAAGGAAAAAGGGAAGGAAAGAAAGAAGGAATGGTGGAAGGAAGGAAGGAATAAAGGAGGAATGAAGGAAGGAATTGGGAAAGGTGAGAGACAGAGACATCTCAGCACCACTCCTCCCTGGTATCGCCCACAGTGCTCCCATGTGGTGCACAGATCGAACCTAGAGTCTCAGACATGGCTACAGAAGCCAGACCTCCCACCTTCAGCACCCCATGGGGAAGTTTGGTCCAGACTCCTAAACAGGGATAAACAATAGGGAAGCTTCCAATGGAGGAAACGGAACACAGAACTCTGGTGGTGGGAACTGTGTGGAATTGTACCCCTGTTAGATTACAATCTTGTTAATCATTATTAAATCACTAATAAAAATTTAAATTTGCAGTCTACCCACTGAGCTGTCCCCCAGCCTGAAAAATTTAAAACTTTTCATTAAAGTAGACCTCCCTTGGGTGCTGTGACAGATTCTCAAAGTCCAAACTGCTTAAGATATGTGAACTCAAGAAGCATAGAAACAGAGTGAGGAAGGGGCCAGGTGGTGACACACCTGGTTGAGCACACATTGCAAAGCACAAGGACTCTGGTTTGAGCCCCTGGTCCTCACCTACAGGGGTAAAGCTTTGCGAGTGGTGAACCAGTGTTACAGGTGTCTGTCTCTCTTCCTCTCTGTCTCCTCTTTCCCTATTTCTGTCTGTATCCAATAAATTTTAAAAAAATACAATAAAAAAGAAAAAAAGAAATTTCTTTTTAGAAATTTAGGGTAGATAACATAATGTTAATGGAAACAGACTCATATGCCTGAGGTTCCAAAGTCCCATGTTCAATCCCCAACCCCCTACACCACCATAAGCCAGAGCTGAGTAGTGCTCTGGTAAAATAATAATGATAATAATAGAGAGTGAGGATGATCACCCAATGGTCAGGGGACCTGGGAGATTTGGGGTACCTGGAAGGAAGAGAAAACACGGAAGAAAATATGCCTGGACTTCAGTTTACCCAAAATTGATCATCCAAGGAGGTGGCCAGCAGCCCCCTTACAAATCTCAGTCCACTTGAAAGGAAATATCCTGCCTCCTCCCCCCATGCACTCCCAAACAGCAGGAGAACAAGCTGCAGTGGCATCACGACTTGGTCTGTTCTTCAGTGCTCCCAGTAGGCCACAGCTAGACTCTGCAGCTGGGCCCTAGCTCCACCTAAAAAGCCTTTGATTCTGCTCATTCCTGCCATCAGCAAGGAAGTAGCGCAAGCCTATAAAACCCCCAGGCAAAAAGGCTTCCAGACCTACAGTGATTTGCTTTATGGAAAGTATTATGCAAATTCATGACCATTTCAAAGCTATTCAGCCTTGAGGAGACAGACCTAGCAGAGAACAGAGAGCAGAATTCAAAAGTTTTTGATTATCCAAGTTCACTCAGATTCTAATCTGAATATTGAAACTCCCTGACACTGCACCATGCACCATCAGATGCTCTTAAGCTTTAACTTTCTGTCTAGTTGAACTTGAGTTCTGTGAAGGAGGTGAGGAATAAAGATTGGTGCTGGGGTGGGGTCCAGGGGGATAGCTCATCCAGTAGAGCAAATGCTTTACCATGTGCAAGGACCAGGGTTCTAGTCCCCTGCACCACATGGAAACATCTGTACCAAAGGGAAGCTTTGAGAGTGGTGGGGTGGTGCAGTGATGTCTCTCCTCTCTGTCCCTCTTTCCCTCTCTCTGAGACTGAAAAGAAGAAGTCAGCACAGGCTCAAGGATCCCTGGGTGGGAGTGGGGGAGATGGTGAGTGCTAGGGTCATTGGTACCTGATGGGGGATGGGGGGAGTAGAGTGACAGGGCAGGGTCCGCCCTCACCTCTGGCCCAAAACCACAGCATCAGCCTCATCTCACCACTTTCTCTTGTACAGCAAGGAGAGGCAGCCGCAGACAGGCCCACACTCAGAGATGGTGAACGGGAAGCCGAGTGAGGTCTCCAATAACCAAGAATCAGGAAGACATTTACTGAGCACTGGCTACAGCTAGACATGCTCTGAAATACATCACTTTCTAAAAATTTATTTCTTTATTGGGGGGATTAATGTTTTGCAGTTGACAGTAAATACATTAGTTTGTACATGCATAACATTTCTTATTTTTCCACACACAATACAAACCCCACTAGGTCCTCTGCCATCCTGTTCCAGGACCATCCTCTCCCCCCACACCCACCGCAGGGTCTTTTACTTAGATGCAACACACCAATTCCAGTCAAAGTTCTGTTTAGTGTTTACTCTTCTTTTTTTTAATATTTATTTATTTATTCCCTTTTGTTGCCCTTGTTATATTTTGTTGTTTTTTTTTTCTCTTCTAAACAGCATTTTATTCCACTATTGACTTTTTAGAAAACATTTATCCTCTCAAATTTTTTAACTTGGATTTTTTTTCATTTCTTTATTGGGGAATTAATGTTCTATATTCAACAGTAAATACAGTAGTTTGTACATGCATAACATTTCTCAGTTTTCCATATAATAATACAACCCCCACTAGGTCCTCTGTCATCCTTTTTGGACCTGTATTCTCCCACCCACCCACCCCAGAGTCTTTTACTCTGGTGCAATACGCCAATTCCAGTTCAGGTTCTACGTGTGTTTTCTCTTCTGATCTCGTTTTTCAACTTCTGCCTGTGAATAAGATCATCCCATATTCATCTTTCTGTTTCTGACTTATTTTACTTAACATGATTTCTTCAAGCTCCATCCAAGATGGACTGAAAACAGTGAAATCACCATTTTTACTCTGAAAATGTCCAATAGTTCTAGTTTATATCTATCTCTTCCTTTAGCTTCCTTGTTTCTTTATTGATTTTCTGCCTGGATGGTCTGTCAAGTTGAGAGAGTGGTGTGTTGAAGTCCCCTACTATTACTATGCTGCAGTTACTATATTGCTGTAGCTCTTTCAGTAGATGTTTGATGTATTTAGATGGCCTCTCCTTGGGTGCATAGACATTGATAATCATTAAGTCCTCTTGATTGATTGATCCTATGAGCACTAAGTAATGTACGCCCCTATCTTTTTTAATTTTACTTATTTTAAGGTCTCTCATGTAATATGTGAGCATAACTGTTCCTGCCTTTTGTGTGTGTGTGTGGTCCATTGGCTTGTATGGTAGTTTTCCATCTTCTCACTTTGAGTCTGTGTTTGTCTTGTTGAGTTAGGTGGGATTCCTGCAGACAACATATGGTTGGGTTGTGTTTTCTGATCCATCTTCCTACTCTGTGCCTTTTAATAGGTGAATTCAGGCCATTGACATTTATTGATATTATAGACTGAAGATATTTTAAAGTCATTATTGTAGATTTTTAGAGTGTTCTGATATACAGCATGTTTATGGTGATCTGACTGTTTATAGGAAACCTTTCAGAACTTCTTTCAGGGCAGGCTTGGTGATGGTTGATTCTTTCAAGTGTTGCTTGTCTGAAAAGCTTTTTATGCCTCCATCTAGTCTGAATGACAGTCTAGCAGGATATAGTAGTCTTAGATGAAAGCCTTTCTCATTGAGCACTTGATAAATATCTTGCCATTCTCTTCTGGCCTGTAGTATTTGTGTGGAGAAATCTGCTGCTTGATCTTATAGGTTTTCCTCTGTATGTGGCTCTTTGTTTTTCTCTTGCGGCCTTCAGGATCCTTTCTTTATCCTTATTCCTTTTCATTTTAAATATGATGTGTCTTGGTTCTTTAAATCTGGATTTATTCTGTTTAGGACCCTCTGGGCTTCTTGAACCTTTGTCTTTTATGTTGTCTAGACTAGGGAAGTTCTCATCTATTATGTCCTATAGAATGCTTTCTTCCCCTCCCTTTATTTCTTTCTCTAATAGGACTATAATGCATGTATTATTTCTTTTGAAGTCATCCCATATGTCCCAGTTGTTGTTTTCAGGAGGTGAAACAGGTCTGCAGGTGTCTAGCTTTCTCTCCCCTCTCTGTCTTACCCTCCTCTCTCCAATTCTCTCTGTCCTATCTAACAACAACATCATCAATAATAACTACAACAACAATAACAAGGGCAACAAAAGTGAAAATAAATAAATACATTTTAAAAAAAAAAAAAAGACTGGAGGTGGCTCCTCAGCTGGCAAACTGCCAGACTGTTACCAGCCATCTGGGAGTAGATATGGGCTTTAGCCTCAGGAATCTCTCCTTAGACTCCTCTTTGTCCAGAAGCCACTTGTGTTTTCACTCACCAGTGACTTGGTGGTTTCCCAAAGTAGTCCCAGTCTCATCTTATTGCAGTCTCAGGTGATCTTTGATATGCCTTGTACTTTAAAGAAGTTTCTCAACTGGGTAGAGCTGGAGGTCTGGGCAGAGTTGTGGTCTCTGGATGCTCTGGTGATCTGGTGGGTTCCCAAAGCAGTTCTAGTCCTTTCTGGCTGCAGTCACAGGTGGTCTCCAATACATCACACTTTAATTCATTCACTCCTCCCAGCAACCCTTCAAGATCCATATCCATACAACTGGTGGGGAAACTGAGGCACAGCTAGAAAGTGGCAGAGCAGGAATTCATCTAGCTCAACCATCACCATCTATTGATACTTATTCTGTGTGTATCTCCTCCTTAATCATGGGGATTTTAAAAGGTTTATTGAGAGAGAGAGGACAGCAGCACTCTAGAGATCAAACTGAGAGCCCCAGGCATATCTATTCTTCAATCTACCAGCTGAGCTATTGCTCTGGCAATAGAATCTGGAATTTATTTATATATGTCTAATTAATTATATTTAGAGCTAGTCAGTGGGACTCACCTCAGATGATCCCAAGACTACTGGCAACATGCAGGGCATCCCAGTCAGGAGCCAGTGGGATGCTTCATCCTTCCATCAGTTCTGATCAGGCAGCAGACCTTGGCCACCTCAGTACCAGAGAGTTTCATCACAACCTGTTGGATGCTTGTTGGCTTGGCATTCACAGTGAACTTGGGTGTACTGTCTTCTGACTTCTTTGTGGCTGGCTCAGGGGTCAGGGGCTCTTGAGAAAGATAATAGTCAAGCTTATTTCTCCTGAGGGGGCTTGCCCCAGGATATTGGGGCTGCCTTTGGAGTCATAGTGTCTTGAACTGTCAAAAGGTGGGTAGACCATAGAAACATATCAGCACTGCTTTCTTGGTCTTCAAAGCTTCTGCCTTAAATTTGGCTTGGGGAGGGGCAGGAACTTCTTTCATTGCTTTCAGCACTGTATTCATGAGAAGGCAGAATTTGGGATTTCTTAGGGGGCATATCCTACTTGAATAGACAACGGTCATGCCATGATGGAATCCAGCAGGGGGTAAAGAACATGAGTTCATAATACTTGTCATGAATAGGAGTCTCCTACTATGATTCTTACTAAATCTCACTCACCCTCTTGAGCTCCCTTTTTCCTTTTGTTGGTTTCTTAAAGATAATATAATTTTTTATTATTTTCTTTCCTTCATTTGATAGGACAGAGAGAAACTGAGAGAGGAGTGGGGGATAGAGGGAGGAAGAGAAAGAGAGACACCTGTGGCCCTGCTTCACTGCTAGTGAAGCTCTCCCAAGTTGGTGGGGACAGGGGGCTTGAACCCAGATCCATGCACATGATAACATATGTGCTTAACCAGTTGAGCCACCACCCAGACCCTGTTTTTTGTTCTTGACCAAAGGTGCACTGTGGTTTATGATGGTGCCACAGGTTGATCCTGGGACCTCCAAGCCTCAGGCACCAAAGTCTATTGCATAAACCACTGTGCTGTCTCCCTAGCTACACTCACCTGCTAGAAACGGTTGTAAGTATGTCCACATAGTTGTACAGCCATCCCTACTATCTAATTCTAAAATGTTTCTGTCACCCAAACCAAAACCTCAGTGCCCACTGGCAGTCACTCTCCATTTCTCCTTTACACCCCTACCCATTCGTGCCCATACCAGCTTGCAGTAATTGTCTTAAATTTTTTTGATCCAAGTTGGACAAAGAACCCCAACAGTCCATGTAACCCCAGAAGCTGCAGTGCCACAGTGTGGGCAGGTGAGCAGGAAATGTTTGTGAGGAAAGGTCGGCAGTAATCTGCACACACAGTGTCTTCTACACATGGCCTTGAGCGAAAGGGGCCAGACACAAATCTCTACATGATTTCAATTACATGTCAATTACATGAAGTTCAAGAATAAGCAGACTGCATCCGAGAGTGTCACTGAGTGGGGAAGAAGCGCCAAGGAAATGTCTGGGTATTGAAACATGTCTATGTCTGCATATCGCCAGTGGTGGCACATGTGAATCATAGGACTGCCATAATAAAGTGCCACAACGTGGGTG
Organism: Erinaceus europaeus; assembly: GCF_950295315.1. Taxonomy (NCBI): domain Eukaryota; kingdom Metazoa; phylum Chordata; class Mammalia; order Eulipotyphla; family Erinaceidae; genus Erinaceus; species Erinaceus europaeus. Next base: position 3,479,219 of record NC_080176.1, read on the forward strand.
GCTAAGCCCAAGAAACATGTTATCTCAAGGCCTGGAGACCAGAAGCCTGAGATGACAGCATTAGTAGAGCCATGCTTCCTCCGGTGACCACAGGGGGCATATCCTCCTGGACTGTGGTGGCTGCTTTCACCTGTAGATGCCTCAGTTCACCCTGTGCCTTCATCTTCACATGCTTTCTTTGTGTGGTGTCTGTGTCCAAGGTCCTGAACTAAGGGGTCCACTCCACTTAGTAATGACCTCCTCTTACTAATCCCATCTGCATTTGGAGGGGCAAAGTCTACTTCCCATCAATGGCTGTGTCTAACTGCACATTTAGAAATGAATGTATTTCGGGCATTGGATGGTGGTACACCCAGATAAACACACACATTTCAGTGCATGAGGACCCATGTTCGATCCCCCTGCTCCTCACCTGCAGGGGGAAGCTTCACAAATGGTGAATCAGGTCTTCTGCTGTCTCTCTGTGTCTCTCCCTCTCTATATCTTACCCTCACAAATTCTTTATGTACTATCAAATAATAAAATAGAAAGTAAAAACTGGCCACCTGAATGGTGGATGTGTTGTGCTAGCACTAAGCCCCAGAAATAGCCCTGGGGGGGAAAAAAGGCACTTCATTGTATAAATAGCATGCCTCAATAATAACAGAACAAGTAAGCAATAGCCAGGGAGTCCCACCACTCTGTCAGCATCTAAGTGACACCCCCATTTATGGAGAAGGCATTCAGTATTTATAAAGACATTTTAATTTCCCCCTCACTTATGACATCACATACATCTTTCCTCCCCAGAACACCTGCAGAGCTCATGGACTCTGCTCTTCCAAAGGTCGGGGAGACTGATGGTGAAGCCGGCTCAGAATTTGCAAGACCAGGCAGCTGCCCGCTTCTGCCTTCTGGAACTGTCCTTGGCAGACCAGAAGGAATTTTTAAAGACTGATTACACATTCTTTTTTATTGGTGCCACGTTTGTAGTATTTGTTGTTCCCCAGCTGGTGCCGCAGCAGGTGATATAAAGCGATGTATGAATAATGTATCTAACAGCTCCCAGTCATCTGAAAACGTCGCTGCCAAAACAGGGACAGCACAGCAGGTTGGAATAACGGAAGAGAAATGCACATTCCTGTTGTTTTCCCTGAGGACTGAGGGTCATGGTCAGCTTGAGGATGAGCAAGTGGGGTCTGCTCCAGACACTGGAGAAAGCTCCCAACAAGGACATGCCACATCTGGAAACCCAACCTAGCAGAACACCATCTCAGAAGAAAGCATTTCTGGACAAGGATGTTCTTCTCAGCACTTGTCCTCACTGTGGGTGTGAGAGAATAAAACTTCTCATTTAATAGGGTTTCTCCAAAAAATCTTCTTCCTGGAGGGAGCATGAGATTTCTAAACAAAAGTCACCTTACAATGAGACTGTCCCTGATCATACACTGATGCCTGTCCACCTGTAGCGATAAGCTTAAGAGACTTGCTGTACCGTGGGAGACTGAGAGTAGTGAAATATAGGAATTGATTGAATTCGTAGGTAGTTTATTCGGAAAGTTTGAGGGTTGTTCAGTCCATGGATAGAGACTTCAGTCCTTTCTCCTTTGCTTCCATTACAACAGTTGTACAAGAGATGCTTGCTCTCCCAGACTCCCTGGCAGCGAGGCTGGCCAGGCAACCCAGTCTTGACAGGTGAGATGTAAAGGAAGTTCTCCTGTATGCACATTGATGTTCACTGTGGCACTATATGCAAAGCCAAGACATGAAGACAACTGGGTGCCGAGAGACACAGGAGCAGGTAGGGAAGCTGTGGCCAGTGTATGCAGAAACGATACCCAGAAATAAGAAAGGATAAATATTGTCCTTTGAAACAGCACAGAGCTGGTAGAGACCATACTAAGCAAAATAAGTAGGGGGGGCGGGGCTGATCCCACTTATACGTGGAATATAAAGAAACAAAGCAAGCAAACCCCAGTATTCTGACTGGGAACTGAGGTCATCTGAGGAGGAGGGAAGGATAGTGGGGACAGCAGAGGAGGAATTCCGGGACCATCTCGGTGCACAAGATGTGGGTAATATGCAACCTGACAAGGAGGAAGTCATACACTTAACGTTTACGATCTTGTAAAACAATTTCATTTTAATTAAATAAATAAGTACATTTGTGAAGGGTTGTGCTCTTGGAAAGATATCTCCTCCTTTAACCAATCCCCTCTTTTCTCCTTTATCCTCTCTGTTCACTTCTCTTTTACACACACACACACACACACACACACACACACACACACGTCCACCCAGACCTCAGAGTGTGAGTTTATTTGGAGATAGTCTTTGCATCACTTCTCGGCCTTTTGGCTAAGATCAAGTGAAGGTGTGGAGATAGTCTTTGCAGATGTCATCAATGTAAAAGCTGAGATGAAATCACTAGGATGGGCTCTAACTCCACTAAGAGTTCACTGCAAGAAAGGGAAAAGGATAAACAGCTTTGAGGGAGGAGGCCACCTAAAGACAGAGAAGAGACAGAGACCACAGTGATTTGGCCACAATGCCAAGGTCACCTGGAGCTCCAGAAGCTGGAAGCAGTAGGAGTGATTCTCCCCTAGAGCTTTGGAGGAAGTAGGACCCTTTCAGTACCTGAATTTCAAACGAGCGGCCTCCAGAATTGGCAGGTAACCGCAGAAGCCCTGGAGAACTGTCAAGCTCATTCTAGTCTGTTCTGAATTCTGCTGGGACCCACTGGGAAAGCCTCCTCCCTCCCTGACCAGAGGAGGTGACTCACACCCTTCTTGTGGCTGCTTGAGCTATGTTGTGGAGGTGTCCACCCTCTCCACCTGTGACCAGCACACCTCCTTCCTTCTTCCCCACAGGGTCTGCAAGTGGCAGAAGGCAGCAAGAAAGCATGCTTTTGTTTTACTCATGCTTAATGAAAAAAACAACTTGGGGGCCAGGCAGTGGCACACCAGGTTAAGCACACATAGTATGAAGCCTAAGGATCCTGCTTTGAGCCCCCAGCACCCCACCTGCAGGGGGGTCACTTCACAAGTGGTGAAGAAGGTCTGCACGTGTCTTTCTCTCTCTTTCCCTCCCCTATCAATTTCTCTCTGTCCTCCCCAGAAAAAAAAATTTAATGTCCACAAGAGCAGTAGATTCATAGTGCAGACACTGAGCCCCCACCATAACCTTGGAGGCAAAAAAAAAAAAAAAAGGAAGGAAGGAAGGAAGGAAGGAAAAGAGAAAGACAAAAGGAAAGAAAGAACAGCTTTCAATTAATTCCACACTTACAGTTATGAAATGTATCTTCACCCAGAGTAAATAAGACTGGAATATCCATCAGTAGGAAACAAGCTGAATAAAGTATGTTGTGTTTATTGGTGGAGAATTGCACAGTCACTAAAAATAAATGAGGTTTACTCAGTTAAAAATGCTCTAATACCATGTTTGGGATGGTCGTCAAAATAACCTGGAAAGTGGGAAACTGGTAGGAGGGAAATATCTGTATGAAATATGGTTAATTATGATTGAAACTGGGTGAGTGGAGGTTCATTTCACTATCTTTTCTACTTCTGTACAGCTTTGAAAGTTTTGAGCTTAAAGAGGGGTTTTTTTTTGGTATATGTGTGTGTAAGTCAGATTTCTATACATTCCTCATGCAGGTATGCTTAGAAAGAGATTCAAAGGGGGCTGGGCAGTGGTGCAACAGGTTAAGCACACATGACACAAAGTGCAAGGACTGTCGTAAGGATCCCAGTTCAAGCCCCCTCCCCCGGCTCCCCACCTGCAGGGTAAGTCGCTTCACAGGCAGTGAAGCAGGTCTGCAGGTGTCTGTCTTTCTCTCCCCCCTCTGTCTTCCCCTCCTCTCTCAATTTCTCTCTGTCCTATCCAACAGTAGCAGCAATGGCAACAATAAAGATAACAACAAGGGCAACAAAATAAGAAAAATGACCTCCAGGAGCAGTGGATTTGTGGTGCAGGCACGAAGCCCCAGAAATGGCACTGGAGGCAAGAGAAAGAGAAAGAAAGAAAGAAAGAAAGAAAGAAAGAAAGAAAGAAAGAAAGAAGAGAGAGAGAGAGAGAGAGAGAGAGAGAGGGAGGGAGGGAGGGAGGGAGGGAGGGAGGGAGGGAGGGAGGGAGGGAGGGAGGGATCCATGGGGAATATAACTTTTATAGACCTATTAACTTTTCCAAAATGGAGACCCCAAATCTCATCTGCTATATTCTTGCCTTTAGGTTCCAGATTATTAAATAATTTGCTCTTCTTTATATCTTAATGCTTTTTCAGACACCAAGTTGCAGATGCTACCATGATGCCATCCTGACTTCACCAGGCAGACAACTTCACCAATGTGTCCTGGAACCCAATCTCTCCAGAGCCCTGCCCCACTAGGGAAAGATAAAAACAGGCTGGGAGTGTGGATCCACCTGCCAACACCCATGTCCAGCAGAGAAGCAATTACAGAAGCCAGACCTTCCACCTTCTGGACCCCATAATGATCCTGGGTCCATACTCCCAGAGAGATAAAGAACAGGGAAGCTTCCAGTGGAAGGAATGGGTCACAGAACTCTGCTGGTGGGAAATGTGTGGAATTTTACCACTTTTATCATATGGTTTTGTCAATATTTTCTATTTTTTATTTTTTAAATAAATTAAATTTAAAAGAGACAGAGAAGTCCATGGGGGCCAAGCAGTGGTACACCTGGTTAAGTGCACATATTATCATGCACAAGAACCTAAGTTCAAGCCCCTGGTCCCCACCTGCAGGAGGAAGCTTAGTGAGCAGTAAAGATGCTCCTGTTTCCCTAGCTCCTACTGTCTCCCTATCTCCTCTTTCCCTCTTGATTTCTCTCTGTCTCTACCCAAGAAACAAATAATTAAATATCTTTATTTAAAATCAAAAAATTCACCTATTGTGTAGAAGCAAGAAAACAGGTCAGAGATGGGAGGAATGGCCCCACCGATGTGCAGAAATAACCTTCTGAATCTCTTCTGGGTCTGTCATTCCCCCACGTTCCTATGCCACAGGGTCACAGAGGGAGATGACAGAAACACAGACCCCTGAGCTACAGCACCAGAAACTCTAATACTGTAGGTGTCTGGAAGGGCCCAGGAATCTGCATTCAGCGAGCGTCTCAGGTGATTAAGTGCAAGTGAGCAAAGACCACATCTTGAGAAGGATGGAGGCTAACAAAACCCAAGTTAACAGAACCCAGGCTTGTCTGGTAACAGAATCTAAACCTGTAGAATCCTGACTAAGAGAACCCAGGCTTGTCTGGTAACAATCTAAACTAGTAGAATCCTGACTAAGAGAACCCAGGCTTTTCTGTTAACAATCTAAACTAGTAGAATCCTGACTAAGAGAACCCAGGCTTGTCTGGTAACAATCTAAACTAGTAGAATCCTGACTAAGAGAACCCAGGCTAGTCTGGTAACAGAATCTGAACCAGTAGAATCCTGACTAAGAGAACCCAGGCTTCTCTGGTAACAGAATCTGAACCTGTAGAATCCTGACTAGCAGAACCCAGGCTTGTCTGGTAACAGAATCTAAACCTGTAGAATCCTGGCTAAGAGAACCCAGGCTTGTCCGGTAGCAGAATCTGAACCAGTAGAATCCTGGCTAAGAGAAACCAGGCTTGTCTGGTAGCAGAATCTGAACCAGTAGAATCCTGACTAGCAGAACCCAGGCTAGTCTGGTAGCAGAATCTAAACCAGTAGAATCCTGGCTAAGAGAACCCAGGTTTCTCTGCTAACAGAATCTAAACCAGTAGAATCCTGACTAGCAGAACCCAGGTTTCTCTGCTAACAGAATCTAAACTAGTAGAATCCTGACTAGCAGAACCTAGGATTGGTGATGAGAGAAGCCAGGCTGATAGAGTCCTAGCTAATAATACCCAGGCACGAAGACAATAGAACCCAAGGCACTGGTTTTACAGACCTTCTGGCAACACCAGGTAGGTGGAAGGCACTTTCAAGAGGTCACTATTCCATGCGTGTGCATGAACACTCACACAGAACACTTTTCACGTATCAGCACAACCGACAAGCAGGGCTTGGAATGTCAACTACACTTGCTCAAAAATATAAATGACACCCCCCCCCACACACACACATGCTCCAGAAATGCTCAAAGAATAACCCACCGCCACTACCAGCTTCCCTCCAACTCCCCAAGCAAAGAACCTCTTGAGTAGGAATCAGGGTTAATGAGGCTGCTAGTTATCTGCTGAGTAAGTGCTGGCCATGCACATTAAACTGCCTAGAGGGAGATTAAATTGATGGGTCCAATTTTTCCAGGAGGGCAAAGGAAAATGTTTGCATGAGAAGAGAAGTAGGCACAGCAGGTCTGGTGAGAGGGGCAGGACTGCACCAGGTCACGCTCGGAACTGGGCTGCACGAGGGAGAGGCAGCTGGCTCTCCAAGGGCCTTTGGTTCCTTTCTTTCAGACTCCCCTTTCCAACTCCACCCACTGAGCCAAAGGCAGCAATCAGGATGAGAGAGACAGCTCACTGGATATGGCACATGCCTTGTCATCTGTGGCTCATGTTTGAGTCCTGGCACCACATGGAGTTGCCCTGTCATTACAGGAAGCTCTGGTGCTGTGATATCTCTCCTGCTCATGTGTGCTACTGGTGTCTCTCTATCTCTCCCTTGTCTCCCTACTCCTCTCTGTCTATCATAATTAGAAATAAATAAAGGATTTTTTAAGAGTAGCCCAGAGTTGTGAGGCCACAGAGCAGCAATCAGGATTCGTCCCCACTCTGTCCTGAGACAGTGGGCAGAAGGCAGGTTCGGTAAGGGTCAGAATAAAGCAAGTTCCCCTGATGGTAAGGGTGGTAGCGAGGTCCTTGTAAACATGTTGCTCAAAGTGGGGTTCTCCCCTCGGGGGCAGCAGAATGGGCACCACCACCAATTCAAAGTTGGTCAGAAATGCAGAGGCTCAGGCCCAGCCCCAGGTCCACTGGATCAGAATCTGTATTTTCATAAGATCCTAGGAGACTAGTGTGAAGTCCCCTACTGAGTAGAAGAACATCTCCCTAGGAAAGTCGTGGGAGGTAGGGGAACATGGGTCCCCTGCTGTATGGAGGAAGGCCATTCCCCCTCTCCCTGGAGACAACAGAGTGTAGGAAAGGAGGCTGAGGAGACAGCATCATGGTTCTGAAACAGACTTTTATGCCTGAGGCTCTGAGGTCCCAGGTTCTGGTCTTTCTCTCTGTGCCTCTCTCTGTTTTAAAAGTAAAATAAAATATCTTTTTTAAAAAGACAAGTATATGCATTTTTTGGTCATTCTTATGCCATTCCAAAACAAACATAATTGTGTTTGGCAGTTTCCATAGGTAATTTCAAATACTTTTACACCTCTCTCAGGAGGCCACAGACAGTCAGACTACAGTCCAAATCACATCTACAGATCTCTTTCATTTTGCCTGCACTATGTTTTAATTTTTGGCAGTTATTTGCCAATATTTTATTTTTACTTTACTCATTTATTCATTCATTTATAAGAGAGTGAGAGAGAGAAAAGAGGAAAGAGAAACAGAACATCACTCTGGCACATGTGATGCTAGGGGTCAAACTCAGGACCTCATATTTAAGAGTCCAACTCTTGGGGGTCAGGCAGTAGCGCAGCGGGTTAAATGCATGTGGCACAAAGCGCAAGGACCACCATAAGGATCCCAGTTCGAGCCCCCGGCTCCCCACCTGCCAGGGAGTTGCTTCACAGGCGGTGAAGCAAGTCTGCAGGTGTCTACCTTTCTCTCCTCCTCTCTGTCTTCCCCTCCTCTCTCCATTTCTCTCTGTCCTATCCAACAACGAATGACATCAACAACAACAATAATAACCAAAACAAGGCTACACAACAAGGGAAACAAAAGGGGGAAAAAATGGCCTCTAGGAGCAGTGGATTCATGGTGCAGATACTGAGCCCCAGCAATAACCCTGAAAGCAAAAAAAAAGAGTCAACTCTTTACCCACTGGGCCACCTCACGGGCTGCTGCCAAGATTTTTTAGACAGAAAAGAGAGTGACAGAGACCACAGCACCAAAATTTCCTTCAATGCCGTGGGGGCAGGGCTCAAACCTAGGTCCCACACAAGTCCAAGCAATGAACTATCCAGGTGAGCTACTTCACCAGCCCGGTTGCTGATACTGGGATTTCACACAACTGGTGGGGCAGTGCTGTAGTGTCTCTTTGCCTCTCTGTCTCTCTCTCACCCTCTATCTGGAAGAAGAGAAAGGTGAAAGTCTGTTGGGAGTGGTGGAACTGTGCAGATGTGAAGCTCTAGAGAAGAAAATAAAATAAAATGAGGATCTTCTGAATTATTTTTCAGCACTTCACCTACCACTAAACATAAACTCTGAAGGGAAATGATGTTTCATTTGTCCATCATCTTAACTCGAGTGCCCACTGCTTTGAGGGTGGCAGTAGGCACACAGAAATGTAGTAAATGAATGAGAGCAGGGAGTAAACGGAAGGGAGAAGGGTTAGGGCTAGGAGACGACAGCATAGATCGCAGCCCATATTTACAGGAACATGTGCTGTGGCAAGAGACGGCTTGGACAAAATGCAGCTGTAGCCCTAGCTTGTCAAAAGCCACTCAATGTTTTACTTCCTGTTAATCAATACAGCCCAACAGAGGCGCTTGCCCTGTCTCCTTAACATTTATCACCAGCACTCACTGTATGAAGCGTGCTCTCTCGCCACTGTTTACCCACTCTGTACCTCAGAGCCCTCTTACCAGTGGGAGAGGACAAAGGCTCCCTCTAATCTGTATCCCATTGAGTAGTTCCAGCTTTATCAATGTCATGCAAACGCGGGCTGGCAAGGGCCTGCCCTCCCTCTCTGGCACCATATCCATTCTGAGAAGCCTTCATAATACCAGCTGGCACGCCGACTCACTCCATCATGCTACCTTTTCTGCTGACAGTGGAGGGACCCTCTGCATCCTGCCAGGCAGTGATGTACAAGCCCATGGCTTCCGCCTTTTCTGCAGGGCAGATGTTGACAAGTATTGAGAGCAATTTCAGAGTGCAAGACAAAGGGAAGGGGGTGCTCAGAGGCTGCCCCTGCAGAGCACCTGCCTGGTTATTTCCTGCAGTTCCATCTGGGAGCTATGGACACTTGGCACTGGCCCTGAAAGGGGTCTCAAAGTGATCCTCTCAGCTCACCCCTCTCAGGCAGGAGAACGGCTCGATACTTTGAGAAAAGAACCCAGAGACTTCTGGGTGAGTAGTGGCTTCTGTCTCTAGTCAACCTTGACCTCTGTCTTGCTTCCTCTCAAGTGCTTACCACAGCCTCATGAAGAGACTGTATGGTGTACATATCAATGACATCAATAACAACAATAATAATAACTACAACAACAATAAAAATCAAGGGCAACAAAAGGGAAAATAAGTAAACATAAAAAATAGATCATAACCCATGCTTTGTGTATGAGAGACCTCAATTCCATCCCCAGAAAGGCAGAAAAGAAAGATAAAAGCAAAAATTTAGAACATAAATGACATAGCAGTTATCTGTTCTCTATTCCTCACTCAATTAAAAAAAAATGTCAAATGTCACACAACTAAAAAGCATTGAAACAGCACTTGAATTAGAGTCCTGCTTCTAACCATTGTAGCACTCCATGCCCTAAAAAGTATCCCTCTAACACTCAGAGGTAGAAAGAGGAAATAGCTCAGCTGGGAGAACATAGTACTTGCATCCCTGCAGCTTCCAGTTTGACCCCTAGTGCCACCTACACTACATGGTACTCTGACTTCTGTCCTTCTCCCCTTTCCCTTCTCTCTCCCACTCATGTGAAAGGTTCTCTCAACCTCATAAATAAGAAGTAAATAAAATAAATATCAAAAAAAAAAAAAAAGACAGAGAGCAGTGTCTTGGAAATGCACACAGAGACTAGGATCAGTGGACTGCAATTCACTTCAGAACCTGGGACTAGCACAGGTGAGGAACAAGTCAATGCTGTCTTCTGTGTAAGCAGAGACACACAGGGCTGTTGACAAATGTTTTGGTCCACTTTCCAGGGACATGGAGCTTGAGCATGACCTTGTCATTTGTCTGGTCCAGAGAAACTGGGCAGAAGTAACTTGTGTCACATCCAAGTGGAGAGTGAAGAGCCCATGTGATTCAGTTCACTCCCCTTCGTGATGAATGTCATGGGGACAGATACTCTATGATGGATGGTGCTTTCAATAGCCTAGAAATGGACAGGCCAGGGGTGAATGCGCACCGGGTTAAACACACATAATATGGGGGCCGGGCAGTAGCGCAGCGGGTTAAGCTCACGTGGCGCAAAGCGCAAGGACCAGTGTAAGGATCCTATTCAAGCCCCCAGTTCCCCACCTGCAGTGAAGTCACTTCTCAGGCAGTGAAGCAGGTTTGCAGGTGTCTATCTTTCTCTCCCCCCCTCTGTCTTCCCCTCCTCTCTCCATTTCTCTCTGTCCTATCCAACAACAATGTCAATAACAACAATAATAACTACAACAATAAAACAAGAAGGGCAACAAAGGGGAAAATAAATAAACAAATATTTTTTAAAAACACACAATACAAAATGCAAGGACCCACACAAGGATCCCAGTTCGAGCCCCCATCTCCCCACCTGCAGGGGAGGTCGCTTCACAAGTGGTGAAGCAGGTCTGCAGGTTTTTTCCTTCTCTCCCCCTATCTACCCCTCCCATCTCAATTTCTCTCTATCTTATCCAGAAATAAAAGGCAAAAAAGAAAAATAGCCACAGGAGCAATGGATTTGTAGCGCAGGGACCAAGCCCCAGCAATAACCCTAGAGGCAAAAATAAATAAATAAATAAATAAATAAACAAATAAATAAAATGGGAAAAAAAGGAAAAAGAAATGGGCAGGCCATTCTCATGGTACCCTGACTCAATGCAGACAGGTAACATGACCAAGAATAAACCTGCAGTGTTAAGCCACTGATGCCAGAGCAGCAACATTACAACAGCATAACCCCAACCATCATAACCAATAACATTGCCCCAAAAGGGACTCTTCCCAAGAGCAAAGACAATTGCAAAGTTAACAACATTATAAATAGAAGAGCAAATAGCAATCTAATCTGCCACTATGTCGGGCTAGCAATCCCAAACAAAACCAACAGCCTAAGTTAAAAGAAACGAATCATTCCGCTGAAAATAGAGCTGTCAAAACAGGCGTAATTGACTAATTTAGTGATTGGTGATGAACATCAGGCAAGACACAGATGTCATCATCATCATTTACTGTGGGCTCAACTGCACAGCAACTACAAAAGGCACAAAGTGTTTAAGCTCATTGTCTGTAGTTCAGAGAAGTTTCTGTGTTTACTGCTTGCTCAAACCAGATACTTGGTGAGCAGCTCTCACATTTGAGGTACTGGTGACACAAAGATGAAAGAGGGGTGTGGTGGCTAAGGGTTATTGGGAGAAACAACAATAAAAACCAAGAAAATAATATAACATTTAAACACACAAAAGGAGCTGGAAGATTGCTCACCTGTTAGGTCTCCCATGTTGACATGCCCAGGTTCAAGCCCCAGCATCTCAGAGGAAGTGACAAAGCAATAGAGGAAGCTCCAGTGCTGTGATATATATATGCCTGGAAGCACTGAAATCATGCAAACATATTGCCTAGCACCAAATAAAATAAAATGAAAACATAGAAAGTCCCAGGAGTAGCAAGAGAATAAAGTGCCCCCTTTCATAAGACAGCTAAGGAAGACTTCTCAGAAGAGATGACATTAGGCTAAGTCTTAGAGAATGCTATAGGGTGAGTTTGGAGAGAAGAGAGAAAGCTATTCCAGGCAAGGGAGTTGAGTGGGAAAAGGCACATTGGATATGAAAGTCCAAAAGGAAGCTAAGGTGACTGAAGTTGACTATGCAAAGGGGAGGGAGGCAGGATGAGAGGGTGGGTGAGCAGGAACCCTGGGCCTCCTCTGTTCAATTCCCCATGCAGTGGGAAGTCAAAGCAGGGATGCTAGGACCACTTTGGATGCAGGGGAAATTGACTGCTGAGAGCTGAGGATCCTGGGAGTAGGAAAATCAGCCCAGATGCTAGAACATAGCAGCGCCCTGGGATAAGACAGGGAGTGAAGACGGAGAGATTGGAGAACATGACAGAATACTTAGGAACCCAAGACTTGTTCCAGGGTGGGGAGTAGGGGAGAAAATGCAAAATGGGATGTCTCCTGGTGAACTGGTTTAGACAGCTGGGGTGCTGGTGATGCCCCAGTTGAGGAGTGGGGGAGGCCCAGAGAAAGCACAGGGCAAGAGGCACCAGCTGTGAGAACACTTGGGATGTGTAAGTTCAAAGAGGAGTCTGACCTGGCAACAGACATTGAGCCATTGGCCAAAGAGTGACATTCAAAGTCACAGACATGGATGGGCTCACCCAGGGAACAGTCTAGAGCGCAGAGTGATACGACTCAGCTGTGACGACAACCTGCACCCCCAGGAACACTGGGCCTACAATCAGATCAAAGGGGATTATAGTTAATGGTATTTATATACTTTTCCCATATTTGATAGCTACTCTTTGCCCTGACCCAGCTTTCCAGTCCTATTCCCAACTCTAACACCATCTTCCCAGAAAATACTTTTAACCCACCTACATGTTAGCTGTTGGGCCTTTGGAATATATATACCTAATAGACTTCCTAACTTTTTCCAGCATGAAGACCCCAAATCTCATCTGCTATATTCTTACCTTTAATTTCCTACTTACTAAACAATTTGTTTTGCCTTATATATATTTTTTTTTTTTATTAACAAAACCATAGGGTAGGAGGGGTACAACTCCACACAATTCCCACCGCCCAATCTCCATATCCCACCCCCTCCCCCGATAGCTTTCCCATTCTCTATCCCTCTGGGAGCACGGACCCAGGGTCATTGAGGGTTGCAGAAGGTAGAAGGTCTGGCTTCTGTAATTGCTTCCTCGCTGAACATGGGCGTTGACTGGTCGGTCCATACTCCCAGTCTGCCTCTCTCTTTCCCTAGTAGGATGGGTCTCTGGGGAAGCTGAGCTCCAGGACACATTGGTGGTGTCTTCAATCCAGGGAAGTCTGGCCGGCATCCTGATGACACCTGGAACCTGGTGACTGAAAAGAGAGTTAACATACAAAGCCAAACAAATTGTTGAGCAATCATGGACCCAAAGCTTGGAAAAGTGGAGAGGAAGTATTAGGGAGGTACTCACTGCAAACTCTAGTATACTTCTGCTTTCTTACTTTGGTGCCATACTCCAAACTCAGTCAATTTCTGCTTTGCGTTTCTACTTCTTTTTTTTTTTTTTTACATGCATAACATTCCCCAGATTCCCATTTAGCAATACAACCCCCACTATTTCATTCATCATTTTTCATGGACCTGTATTCTCCCCACCCACCTACCCACCCCAGAGTCTTTTACTTTGGTGTAATACTCCAATTCCATTTCAGGTTCGACTTGTGTTTTCTTTTCTAATCTTGTTTTTCAACTTCGGCCTGAGAGTGAGATCATCCCATATTCATCCTTCTGTTTCTGACTTATTTCACTCAACATGATTTTTTCAAGGTCCATCCAAGATGGGCTGAAAATGGTGAAGTCACCATTTTTTACAGCTGAGTAGTATTCCATTGTGTATATAGACCACAACTTGCTCAGCCACTCATCTGTTGTTGGACACCTGGGTTGCTTCCAGGTTTTGGCTATTACAAATTGTGCTGCCAAGAACATATGTGTACATAGATCTTTTTGGATGGATGTGTTGGGTTCCTTAGGATATATCCCCAGGAGGGGAATTGCAGGATCATAGGGTAGGTCCATTTCTAGCCTTCTGAGAGTTCTCCAGACTGTTCTCCACAGAGGTTGGACCAACTGACATTCCCACCAGCAGTGCAGGAGGGTTCCTTTGACCCCACATCCTCTCCAGCATTTGCTGCTGTTACCTTTTCTGATGTGTGACATTCTCACAGGAGTGAAGTGATATCTCATTGTTGTCTTGATTTGCATTTCTCTGACAATCAGAGACTTGGAGCATTTTTTCATGTGTTTCTCAGCCTTTTGGATCTCTTCTGTGGTGAATATTCTGTCCAATTCCTCCCCCCATTTTTGGATGGGGTTATTTGTTATCTTGTTGTTGAGTCTGGTAAGCTCCTTATATATGTTGGTTATTAAACTCTTATCTGATGTATGGCATGTAAAGATCTTCTCCCATTCTGTGAGGGGTCTCTTGATTTGGGTAGTGGTTTCTTTTGCTGTGAAGAAGCTTTTTAATTTGATGTAGTCCCAAAGGTTTATACTTGCCTTAGTCTTCCTTGTAATTGGATTCGTTTCATTGAAAATGTCTTTAAAATTTATGCGGAAAAAAAGTTCTTCCAATATTTTCCTCTAAGTATCTGATAGTTTCTGGTCTAACATCCAAGTCCTTGATCCACTTGGAATTTACTTTTGTATTTGGTGAAATACAGTGATTCAGCTTCATTCTTCTGCATGTTTCAACCCATTGTTTCCAACACCATTTGTTGAAGAGACTCTGCTTTCCCCATGTAATAGTCTGGGCCCCTTTGTCAAAGATTAGATGTCCATACCTGTGGGACCTCATTTCTGGGCTCTCAATTCTATTCCACTGGTCAGTGTGTCTGTTCATGTTCCAGTACCAAGCAGTTTTGATGACAATGGCCCTATAATACAGTTTGAGATCTGGCAGTGTGATGCCTCCGGTTCTGTTCTTTTTTCTCAAGATTGTTTTGGCAATTCTAGGTCTTTTCTGGTTCCAGATAAACATTTGTAGCATTTGTTCTATTCTCCTAAAAAATGTGCTTGGGATCTTGATGGGGATAGCATTAAATTTGTAGATGGCTCTGGGTAATATATTCATTTTGATGATGTTAATTCTTCCAACCCATGAGCATGGAATATCTTTCCACTTCTTTGTGTCTTTTTCAATTTCTTTGAGTAGTGACTCATAATTTTCAGTATACAAGTCTTTCACTTCCTTGGTTAGGTTTATTCCTAGATATTTTATTGTTTTTGTTGCTATAGAAAAAGGAACTGATTTCTGGATTTCAATTTCTTCTAACTTAGTGTTTGCATAGAGGAATGCCACTGACTTTTGAATGTTAATTTTATAGCCTGACACATTACTGTATTGCCTGATGATTTCCAAAAGCTTCTTGCTAGATTCCTTAGGTTTTTCCATGTATACTATCATGTCATCTGCAAATAAGGAGAGTTTGACTTCTTATCTTCCAATCTGTATTCCTTTAATTCCTTGCTCCTGCCTGATTGCTATGGCAAGAACTTCCAACACTATGTTGAATAGTAATGGTGATAGTGGGCAGCCCTGTCTAGTACCTGATCTGAGGGGAAATGCTTCCAGTTTTTCACCATTGAGTATGATGTTGGCTGTAGGTTTGCTATATATAGACTCCACTATCTTCAGGAATTTTCCATCTATTCCTATTTTTTGTAGTGTTTTGATCATAAAGGGATGTTGTATTTTGTCAAAGGCTTTCTCTGCATCTATTGATATGACCATGTGGTTTTTGGTCTTGCTTTTGTTGATGTGGTGGATCACATTGATTGATTTACGTATATTAAACCAACCTTGCATGCCTGGGATAAACCCCACTTGGTCATGATGAACAATCTTTTTGATATACTGCTGTATCCGGTTGGCTAGAATTTTGTTCAATATTTTCGCATCTATGTTCATCAGAGATATTGGTCTGTAGTTTTCTTTTTTGGTTGTGTCCCTGTCTGCTTTTGGTATCAGGGTGATGTTGGCTTCATAGAAGCTGGCAGGGAGTATTCCAGTGTCTTCAATCTTCTGTGTCTATCTTTCTCTCCCCCTCTCTGTCTTCCCCTCCTCTCTCCATTTCTCTTTGTCCTATCCAACAACAATAATAACTACAACAATAAAAAACAATAAGAGCAACAAAAGGGAATAAATATATAAAACTTTTTTAAAAGAAGAAGTCAGATCTCCCACCTTTTGCTCCCCATAATGATCTTTTGTCCATACTCCCAGAAGGATAAAGAATAGGGAAAACTGGGAGTCGGGCGGTGGCGCAGCGGGTTAAGCGCATGTGGCGCAAAGCACAAAGACTGACGTAAGGATCCCGGTTTGAGCCCCCAGCTCCCCACCTGCAGGGGAGTCGCTTCACAGGCGGTGAAGCAGGTCTGCAGGTGTCTCTCTTTCTCTCCCCCTCTCTGTCTTCCCCTCCATTCTCCATTTCTCTCCGTCCTATCCAATAACAATGACATCAATTACCACAACAATGTTAAACAACAAGGGCAACAAAAGGGAAAATAAATAAATAAATATAAAAAAAATTTTAAAAGAATAGGGAAAACTTCAATGTAGGGGATGGAACATGGAACTCTGGTGGTAGGAATTGTATGGAATTGTACCCCTCTTGTCCCACAATCTTGTTGATCATTATTAAAATCACTAATAAAAGGAAGAGAGGAAGAAAGAAAGAAAGAAAGAAAGAATAAACCAGGGTCCTTCTGGTTCCAGGGTCAAATCCCACCTGCTGTATGTGTAAATAAAGTTTTATTGGCACTTAGCCATATCCATTTGTTTACAGTTTGTCTGCGACTGCTTTTCACACCACATATGGCAGAGATGAGTAGCTGTAACAGAGAACATGGGGCCTGCAAGCTCTAGAATATGTAGTTCTGAATCAGCACAGAAAAAGTTTGCCAACTGTGCTCTGAAAGGTAAAGGAAGAAAGGAAAGAAATAGAGAGGAGTAGAGGAAATAAGATGGTCACATTCAAATATCTGTGATGAGAAGAGGTGGACTTGCTCAGCACGGCCCAAGATATCAAAGGAGGAGCAACACTCGAAGCTTTTTGTTGATTATCGTTCTTGTAGTTATTAAGTTGTTGTTATTGCTGTCATTGTTGTTGAGTAGGACAGAGAAATGGAGAGAGGAGGGGAAGACAGAGAGGGGAGAGAAAGATAGATACCTGCAGACCTGCTTCACTACTTGTGAAGCGACCCCCCTGCAGATGGGGAGCTAGGGGCTCAAACCGGGATCCTTATACCAGTCCTTGCGTTTAGTGCCATATGTTTTTATAACCTACTGTGCTACTGCCCAGCCCCCCCAGTAACTGACTTTCACTTACAGTCCATTGGTCATAACTGACCTGGGCCCATCTAACCAGTAGAGGTGGGAAGTGGGGAAACACACGGCTCACCCAGGAGCAGGAAGAGTTCCTAACATTATTCATTAGCCCATCAGAACCACATGGCTTTGGAAAATACATTGCTATTTCTTTTTTCTTTTCTTTTTAACTAGAGCACTGATCAGCTCTGGTTTATGGTGGTGCAGGGGACTGAACCTGGGACTTCGAAGCCTCAGACATGACAGTCTGTTTGCATAACCATTATGCTATCTACCCCTGCCCTACATTGCTATTTCTACTGAACAGAGAAGGAAACACAGGCCAGAGAGGTTGTGGCTGATGCCCCTACACTGTCACAGATAGTAAGCAGCCGTGATGAGATGTGAACTGAGGTCTGGCAGGCTTCAAACTCTGCACTAAAATGCTGCATAATCATCACAAAATCTCATGAGAAACACTGAGAAAGCAGAAGACCGTGTTAATTAATAGGAAATGCCAACTCGTGCAGCTATAGAATGGAGCTCCCTTGGCACTCCACCTCCTCACCCACCCCCAAAAATTCAACCTAAGCAAATACCGGGACCAAAATACTTGGTAATTTCAGCAAGAGGGAAGTGAGTCACCTCATCTGAGCCTAATAGCCAGCCTTCAGTCTACTCACACCAAGACAAAACCTCTCCAAGACTTCACCTGAAAACCTGGGCATTCTGGGAAATACAGTGTAGCATCTTTACACATTTCACAAGTCTTCACATAAGTACAAAGACAAGTGTCATCCACATATCCACACACAGATCTGAGGCAGAAACTTTTCCTTTATGCAAAGGAATGGTGAATATTTTAGTTTGGGGGACCTTATTTGTTCTCTGTCAAATGTCTTTTTTGAAAGGCCTTTAAAAATGTAAAAGCCAATCTTAACTCTAGAATCAGACAGAAACGCGACATGGGCCAGATTTGGCTCACAGGCCATAGTTTGCTGACTCCTGAATTCCTATATATCACCTGGCTACAGGCATATCTTCCCTTTCATCAAAATTCAAACTGTCTTACAGATTAAATACCTAAATTCTTGAGAGTTCAAAAAAAATTCCAGGGTAAAGACATTAAAAATCATAATATGGACGCCAGGAGATAGCTCAGAGAGCAGAGCATGTGCTTACTGTGTACAAGGCCCTTGGTTCAACTCCCAGAACCACAAGGGAGCACAAGGACAGCAGCAAGAGAGTTGCTCTGAATGACAGAGCAGAGTTTGGGGCTTCCTCTTTCTCTTCTCTTTCCCCTCTCCTCTCGCTTTGGCTCTCACTCTCTCTCTAGAATAACAAAATTAAAATGAAAAGCCTGATCAGTAGTATCTGTCACAGGAAAGGCCCTTGCTTCATTTCCCTGTGCCACACAGTTAAATAAAAGGGCTAGGCAGTGGCACACCTGGAAGTCCATTTATAAGCAAGCCAGTTTTATAATTTCAACGGAGTCACATGGTTTGGATGGAGTGGACACCAACTATTTAAGTGTCAGCATGTTACCCAGGCCTCACCGGATGGAATACTCCAATCTCCTGGCCAAATTTCTATCTCACAGTTGATTTGGGTGGGTACATGGCCCACTGGACCAAGCAAAATCTCCCCTGGAATTTCTGTTTGTGCTCTCCTTAAATAGTCGCTCTTTCCCCTGGGCAGGACCAGCAGAAGTCATAGTGCTGTTAGAGATGTAGGCACGCAGATCTGAGACATGGAGAGCAAGACAGAGTCTGCTGATGATAGGACCCTAGATTTAACTTACAGTCAGTTACACTGCAACTCACACTCCTCACTACATAAATCACTTTTGAAACATGCTTGAATTGAGTTCCTATAATTTGCAACTGAAAACTATCCTCTCTAATACATCACCATATGTTCATATTATAAATAGTTACTGAGTATTAATTTCATGGCAACAAATGATACAAACTGAAAATTTGAAAATGACAATTAATAAAACTAAAACACAGGGGTTGGGCAGTAGCACAGCGGGTTAAGCGCACGTGATGCTAGGTGCAAGGACCAGCGTAAGGATCCCGGTCCCAACCCCCAACTCCCTACCTGCAGGGGAGTCGCTTCGCAGGAAGTGAAGCAGGTCTGTAGGTGTCTTTCTCTCCCCCTCTCTATCTTCCCCTCCTCTCTCCATTTCTCTCTGTTCTGTCTGGCAACAATGCTAACAACAATAATAAAAATAACCACAACAACGACAAAAAAAAATAACAAGGGCAACAGAAAAAGGGGGGGATAAGCCTTCAGGAGCAGTGGATTCATGGTGCAGGCACTGAGCCCCAGCAACAACCCTGGAGGCCAAAAAAAAAAAAAAAACTAAAACATAGCATTTGGTCCCTAACACAACCCCCTACAAGCAGGTTCTGTCTTGAAGCCCTTATTGTAGGGGGACTGAGGGTTAAGCAACTTCCCCAAGGTCACACAGCTAGTATTTGATAGAGCTAAGATTACCCCATCCTGTCCACCCTCACCCACTTCTCCAAACACCAAGCACCCTGGCCCAGCTGAGCTGCAGGTGAAGATACTGATATTTAAGGAATCACTTCAGAAAACTTTAAAAAGAGGGGTGCCCAGGCTTTTTCAGACTTCAACATATGTGAGTATCATCTGGACTTTTGTTTAAAATTATAGATTCTGATCCAGATAATCTGGCCTGAAATACTGACTCTCCATCAGGCTCTCGAGGGCAGCCAATGCCACAGACCAATGGACCTTCTATGAGGATCATGGGGCAGGCCAGCAAAAAAGTTAGTTCACCTGGGTAGTGTGCTTGCTCTGCTATGTGCTGCACCCCAGGCCAAGCCTGGCTCTAACACACAGAGGAAGCTCACTGCTGTGTTATCTCCCCTCCCTCTGCAACATATATTTATTTTATCAGTGAGAGAGAAGAGAACCAGAGTACCACTTTGGCATGTGTCAGGGGTTGGACTCAGGACCTCATGCTTGAGAATCCACAGCAAACTCCTCCCCAGGCTGGTGTCTTTTTCTACCTGGAAAAAAACCGCAGTAAAAGGGACCAGGGTGAGGATGGGGGAGTGGGTGAGGGAAAAGATATCTTGGGGGTAGATTATCCATGGGGATGTAAAAGGAAGCACCACCAGGTAATTAAAGACAAAGCTGAAAGGGAATCCTCTCAGAAGGGCACAGCCAA
Organism: Erinaceus europaeus; assembly: GCF_950295315.1. Taxonomy (NCBI): domain Eukaryota; kingdom Metazoa; phylum Chordata; class Mammalia; order Eulipotyphla; family Erinaceidae; genus Erinaceus; species Erinaceus europaeus. The sequence goes on from NC_080176.1 coordinate 3,499,489, forward strand.
AACTAGAATAGAATGGGGCCCTGTGAGTAAAGGCTGCTTCCCAGCTGATGAATGGATGGGCAGGATGTCATCTGTGCAGTCAGTGGGGTGCTCAGATGAGAAATGATACATCTAGTCTTTTCTGTCAGAGGGTAGTTTTTAGGTTTTTCCCTTTCAACTATGCTGGTGGTCACATAGCCTCAATGCAAGAATGCAGAACTGGTCCAGTTTGATGCCTGCTGGTGGTCACATAGTCTTTTATGAAGTAAAATGGCTCATTTTCAGGGCCCGGCAGTGGCACAGCCAATTAAGCATACATGGTACAAGGACACGGGTTCAAGCCTCTGCTCCCCACCCACAGGGGCGGGGGCGGGGGCGGGGGAGGCTTCACGAGCAGCAAAGCAGGTCTGCAGGTTTTTCTCTCCCTATCTCCCCTACCTCTCTATATTTCTCATTGTCCTATCCAATAAAATAGGGGGAAAAAGAACAAAACAAACAAAAAAAAATGGCTACCAGGAGCAATGAATTCATAATGCTGGCCCTGAGCCCCAGTGATAACCCCAGAGGAAATAAATAAATAAATAAATAAATAAATAAATAAATAGATTGGCTCGTTTTCAAAGTCAGAAGAGTAAGAAAAAGACACCTGCTATCTTAGTGTTTCATTCCCACCCCCCAGATGTCTAAGCTAGGGCATGCGCTCAGCAAACTTATACAAAGTGCCCATAAAAGTGTGGCTGTAGGTCCAAAGTACTATTTAAGGATAAACATTCTCCCAGCCTCTTATCTCAGGCTGCTAAAGAACCCTCAGATGGCTGTGTGACAATATGTGCAGCAGAACATGGTCAGTGGCCTGAGAGGAAAGGGTTCCTTCCCTATCTCTCTTAGCCAAATGCCCTAAGTTTGTGAATCACTGCATCCAATCCGCAGAGAACAGAGGAGTTTCAAATCCGCAGATAAAAAGCTGGACAGAGGGAGTTGGGTGGTAGCACAGTGGGTTAAGCATACGCAGTGCAAAGCGCAAGGACCAGCATAAGGAACCTGGTTCCAACTCCCCACCTGCAGGGGAGTTGCTTCACAGGCGGTCTGTCTTTCTCTCCTCCTCTCTCTGTCTTCCCCTCCTCTCTCTATTTCTCTCTGTCCTATCCAACAACAACAATAATAACTACAAGAACAATAAAATCAAGAGCAACAAAAATAAATAAATATTTTTTTAAATCTTTTAAATAAAAAAATTTAAAAAGCTGGACAGAGTGCCCACCGGGTGTGCTGGCCTGCTGGGTTTCTGGTAGGTTTGCGCCTTTTTGGTAAAAGTAAAAACTGCCTTGCTAACGCATAACTCCCATATGTGCACCTTTATTTTGGCGAATCACCTGTTTCTAAGTTTACTCACCGGTTAAAAGGAATGGAGCCTGGTACAAGAATCTTAAAAACATGATGCTCCCTGACTTCCCTGGGCAGATGACCTCACCAATGTGTCCTAGAACCCTATCTCTCCAGAGCCCTGCCCCACTAGGGAAAAATAGAAACAAGCTGGGTATAAGGATCCACCTGCCAATGCCTATGTCCAGTGGAGAAGCAATTACAGAAGCCAGACCTTCCACCTTCTGCTCCCCATAAAGAATTTTGGTCCAGGGGGCCGGGCAGTAGCACACCAGGTTAAGCACACATGGCGCTAAGTGCAAGAACTGGCATGGGAATCCCATTTTGAGCCCTCAGCTCCCCACCTGCAGGGGCGTCAATTCACAAGCAGGTGTCTATCTTTCTCTGCCCCTCTGTCTTCCCTTCCTCTCTCGATTTCTCTCTGTCCTATCCAACAACAACAACAGCAATAATAACAATAACAAAAACAAAAACAAAACAACTAAATGGAAAAAATGGTCACCAGGAGCAGTGGATTTGTGGTGCAGGTACCGAGTTCCAGCGATAACCCTAGAAGGTTATCCATACTCCCAGAGACATAAAGAATAGAGAAGCTTCCAATGCAGGGGATAGGACATAGAACCCTGGTGGGTGGTCGGATTTGTATGGAATTGTACCCTTGTTAGCTTACAATCTTGTCAATCATTATTAAATCACTAATAAAAAAAATTTTTTTTTAAACATGATGCTCAGTGAAAGAAGTCAGATGTAAAAGGTCACATTGTAGGATTTCATTAGTAGGAAATACCCATAATAAGCAAATCCATGAGACAGGAAGTAGACTCTAAGTGTGGGGGGGGGGAGGCAGGGGCAAGGGAAAAACAGCACACAAGGTGGACAGATTTCCCATTTGGGGTGATGAGAATGTTCTGGAAATAGTGGTGGTAGGTGCACAGCTCTGTGAATGTAGTCTCACTGATTTTGTACATTTTTCAGTGGCTAAAATTGTCCATTTTACCTACACGGTATTTGACTAAAATATTTTTTTTTAATCTTATGGACAACTCTCAATAAATGAACTCTCTGGAGACTGAAAAAAATTAAATGGGCAGAGGACCTGGTGAGGGTTGTATTGTTGTGTGGAAAACTGAGGAATGTTACACATGTACAAACTATTGTATTTACTGTTGACTGTAACTGTAAAACATTAATGCCCCAATAAAGAAATTTTAAAAAATTAATCCCCCAATAAAGAAATAAAAAATTAAATGGTGAGATGATGTACATATAATTTCCAACCCTGTAATCCACAGAAGCTGTTTTCATTGTCATAATGAGCAAAAAGTCATTCTCCCTGAAAAATAAAAGGGGGATACTATGCAAAGGAAAGCACTGATCAGATCTGCTCCCCACATCTTCCCCAGCAGACTTGGTATAAGAGTTCTAAACATTTCAATGTGGGGGGGGGGGGATGGCAAACCCGGATAAATGCACATAGTACTAAACATAAGGACCCACGCAAGAATCTGTGTTCCAGCCCCCAGATCTCCACCTGCATCAAGTAAGCTTCACGAGCTGCAAAGCAGGTTTGCAGGTGTCTCTCTTTCTTTCTTTCTCTCTATCACTCTATCCACTAAATTTCTCTCTGTCTTATCTAGTAAAATGGAAAAAAAAATACCACCAGGAGAAGTGGATTCATAGTGTCGACACAGCCCCAGAGACAACCCTGGAGGCAAATAAAAAATAATAATAATGAGGGTGGGGGGTAGATAACATAATGGTTATGCAAACAGACTGAGGCTCCAAAGTCCCAGGTTCAAGCCCCGCACCACCATAAGCCAGAGCTAAACAGTACTCTGGCAATTAATTAATTAATTAATTAGTTATTTAATTAAAATAAGCATTTCATCTAGTTTTGCTGTTTCTTATTTTGGTCAAGTACTCAAAGCAAATTTTTTATTTGTGATTAACAGTGAGTTACATGATTGTAAGATTACAGTTTAATGTGGTAGCGCAGCGGATTAAGTGCAGGTGGTGCAAAGCACAAGGACCAGCATAAGGAACCTGGTTCGAGCCCCCGGCTCCCCACCTGCAGGAGAGTCACTTCACAAGTGGTGAAGCAGGTCTTCAGGCATCTATCTTTCTCTCCCCCTCTCTGTCTTCCCCTCTTCTCTCTGTCCTCTCCAACAACAACGACAACAATAACTACAACAATAAAACAAGGGCAACAAAAGAGAATAAATAAATACTTTAAAAAAAAAAAAAGATTACAGTGTCCACAGCCACCGCCAGAGTTCTGTGTCCCCACCTCCCACCTCCCAGAGAGAACCACCAGAGTTCTCACAAAGTCTTAGAGACAGTTTGCTTTACAACATGATTATTTGTTTACATGAGCCAGACATGCAAGAGGTCAGCTCATCTCCTCTGACCTCGGGAGACAGAGTTCACCATCTTTACCACAGTTGAGTGACATTGTGTGCATTCATGGGTTGTACAAGCCTCACCACCATCCACTTCCAGAACTTTTTCATAGCATGATACACAGCAACTTGTTGCAGTCCAGTGTTTAGATCCACAGCAGAGCTGGGGAAGAATTATCAACCTGGACTTTGTTCTACTGCAGATAAAAAGAGGGGAAAAGCAGGAGTGGGCCAGGAGCCCTGCTGTGTGTGCGTGAGGCACCGGCAGCAGCATGATGGGGCTTGGGGCCCTGGCACTGCTACTGTCCATCCTGCTGGGCTGGGCTGGCAGCCACCCCATCCCTGAGAGGAAGAGCTTCAACAAGCTGCTGCTCATCTCCTTCGATGGCTTCCGCTGGAACTACGACCAGGATGTGGACACCCCCAACATGGACCGCCTGGCCCGGGAGGGCGTGAAGGCCAAGTATCTGACACCACCCTTCGTCACCATGACCTCCCCATCCCACTTCACCATCATCTCAGGTAAGCTCCTTCCAAGGCTGGCGAAGGCCCAGGGTCTGTCATTCTCTGAGATAGAATGGATTCTCTGCTCTGGAAAGACCTGGGTGACTCATGCACCCTAGGGCCACCCTGAGGTGGGGAGCACTAGCTTTGATTACCCTGGGGTGCTCAGGGTTGTTGCTGGAACCCCACGGGCAATGAAGCCCCAGACTGAAGACAGAATTAGAACCATGGCTGAAGCCTCCTGAGGAACTTCCTCATCCTCAATTCCACCCTCACCTGGCTCCCTGGCTCGACACTGGTTGGGGAAGGTTTTCAGTAAATAATTAAGATAATTTTATAAGGGTTTTTTAAATCTAAGGAGAACACTCAACATATTAAACAACAGGACTTGCATGCCTGAGACCCAGAGGGCCAAGGTTCAACCCTCTGGCACCATCATTAAGCTACAAATGAACAGCACTGGGGCTGGGTGGTGGCACACCTGGTTGAGCACACATGTTACAATGTCCAAGGACCAGGGTTCAAGCCCCCAGTCCTCACCTGCAGGGTGAAAGCTTTGCAAGTGGTGAAGCAGTGTTACAGGTGTGTCTGTCTGTCTGTCTCTCTCCCTGTCTAGATTCTGGCTGTCTCTATCAAATAAAGATAGAAATAAATAAATAAATAAATAAATAAATAAATAAATAGAGAGATGAACAGGACTCTAGTCTCGTCCATCTGTCTATCTACTTATTTCTCTCTCTCTCATAAAAATAAATAAATAAATCTTTTAGAACCAGCAATATAGCTCACTTGGATAGGATGACCCAGGCTTCTGCCCAGCCCTTACTACATTGAAAGAAATATTGTTGCTGTTGTCTCTCTCTCTCTCTCTCTCTCTCTCTGCCTCTGCCTCTGCCTCTCCATATACATTAATAATAATTAAATTACATTAAATAAATATTTTTAAAGGAATTTTTTTTTTACCAGAGCACTCTGTTCAGCTCAGGCTTATGGTGGTGCAGGGGATTGAACCTGGGGCTTTGGAGCCTCAGGCATGAGAACCTCTTTGCATAACCATTATGCTATCTACCCTCTGCCCTAAAAGAAATTAAAAAAAAAAAAATCAATGAAGTGTAAAGAACTCAGAGCAGGTAATTACCTACAAGTTGGAGGGACACCAAATCTCTCTAAGAAAATTCAAGTTTTGTCTTTCTGTGGTCCTGAAAGTCCCCATGCCTGACCCCTGGCAAGTTCCTCTCCAGATCTCAAAGCTCTCCTCCAAGCCCCTCCTGCCTTGGGCCCTTTACACATGCAGGTGGCCTCAGCTTGCCTGGAGCCTCTAGTCCAAGCAGGAAGAGACAGCAGGAAAACAAACACACTGGTAGACCTCTCTACAAGTCAAGAGATGCAACAAGAAGAAACAGGAGAAATTTGAGAGAATGAGGAACAAAAGGATTTGACACTGGAGAGGCAGGAAAGAGCCAAGAGTGAGACACCCGAGCGGAGAGCTTGGAGAAAAAGAGGAAGAGAAGCATTCCTGGCAGAGGAAAGAGCCTGCTTGAGGTTCCTGTGACAGGAAGAAACAGTCAGCCCAGAACCCCAGTTGCCATTAATCACACAGATTCTGGGGCAGCTGGGAGACAGTTCACCTAGTACAGTGCACACCTTGCCATGACTGTGAGGACCCAGGTCCAAGTCCCTGGAGTACCAATAAAAAGAGGAAGTGGTGGCATAGCATCTCACCTCTCTATATCTTTTTCTTTGTCACCCTCTCTGTTTCTCAAGTTCTATCTGGGGGGGGGGGGGAGACAAATAGAAAAGTCAACCAGAGTGGTGGAATTGTGTGGCATGACACCTCAGCAGAGCCCTGCTGGAAAGAAAGGAGGAGGGAAGGAGGAAAGGAGGGAGGAAGGGTAGAAGCAGAAGATAAAATAAGCAAATGATTCTGATCTCAAAAAGATACGAAGGCAGCAGAGATGCACAGGAAGCCCCACAAGAGCCGTTCCCAGGGCTCCAACATGAGCCTGCCACAAGCACTGTGCCAGGAGCTCTGCCCCCGCTGCCTCCAACACAATTCCAAGGCGAGAAAACCGCACTAAGTGACCAGCCCTCAGGTCAAGAAGTGGGGAACCAATTCTGGAACCAAGAGTCTCTCGTTACACAGAGCTGGTCCCAGCCAGCCCCTCTCAGGACAGCGAGAGGCCTTCTTCCCCCACCCCCACCCCCATCTGGACAGCGGATCTCTGAGGTCTGCAGGTGGCCCAGGAGAATGAATTCATCTGCAAACTGCATCTCTGTGGGGAGAGGAGAAGGTTTGCTGGCTCTCACCTATCTCTCAAAAGGGCCCTTGAATCCAAAACTTAAAAAAATAAAGCTGAACAGTCGCTCAGAGGGAGATTTGCTGAGAAAAATTTTCCTACATGTGAACTCCGAGAGGCAAGTCATTTGGGAACTATTAACGCCAGGAAGCAAGAACTAAATAGCCCTTCTCAAGAGAGTGAACGCCACGTCCCCACGGCTATCACTGCAGAACACTTAAAAGATCTCCCGTGGGCTGGCTGCAGGTCCCTGAACACTGAAAACTTGATGAGCACAAGAGATTAAAGGCACTTTCACCTTTTATATATTCCCAGAAGATTTTGATGAGAAGACATAAACCATGAGAGCAAATTTTTTTTAATTACAAAATTGTCCTAACTCCTGTCCAATGTCCCTTGCCAGTGGGGAGTGGAAATTTGGCGACATAATTACAAGTGTGTAAACTTCCTTACTTGGCAATTCCACTTGTAGGACTTTATCCTCCAGATAAGCAGTTATTCAGTGGGAAAATGACATGCATAAAAAGTTATTTACAGGGGGTCGATGGGTAGTCAAGCAGGTTAAGCACAAATGGCCCAAAGCCCAAGGACCAGCATAAGGATTAGGTTCAAGCCCCGACTCCCCACCTGCAGGGGGGTGGCTACACAGGCAGTGAAGCAGGTCTGCAGGTGTCTATCTGTCTCTCCCCCCTCTGTCTTCCCCACCTCTCTCGATTTCTCTCTGTCCTATCCAATAACAATGACAGCAGTAACAACAACAATAATAACCACAACAATGGTAAAACAAGGGCAAAAGGGGGGAAGCCTCCAGGAGCAATAGATTTGTGGTGCAAGCACTGAGCCCTAGCAATAACCTTGGGGGCAAAAAAAAAGTTATTCATATACTACTGAAATTAATGAGAAAACAAACAACAACAACAACAAAAAACCAGAAACTAAGTATCCCTCCAAATGGGGTATGGCTGAATCGATGAATCCAATACCAGTCACGCAGGGAAGGGCGTCCTCTGTGACCTGTCAAAAGAAAGAGGAAATTCTCTGTGCCTGATGGGAAACTCTCTAAGATGCACTGAGTGGCAGAAGCAAGATGCAAAGAACGTATGAAGCATGTGTGTATGTGTGCATATAACATGTGAGGGTATGTGTGCATGTGTTAACGATGCACAGAATACCTCTAGATGAATATGGAAGAAATCGGTATCACCAGTTTCTCTAGGTAAGGGGCAGAGTGGGAGGGAATCCCTGTACTGTGACTTTGTGTTACCTGTCGATCTTGGACTGCATGAAGGTGCTGCTTCACAGTAACAATGTGCTGAGCCAGGAGGAAGCTCACCCTAGATCGAATGCATGGCTTACTTTGTATGGGGCCCTGGACTTCATTCCTGGCACCACATGGGAGCACCATGGACAACACCAAGGGAACTCTATGGATAGTGGAAGAATACTTCTGTGTCTCTCCCTCTCTATCTCACCTCTCTCACTCTCTCTAAACATATAGGATAAAAACACTGGGTGGGACAAGCACGCATGCAAGAGGTCCCTGATTCATTCTTAAGCCTTGCATCACACTTTAAATTCAATGGAGCTGGGCAGCAGCACAGCCAATTGAACACTCATGGTACAGTGTGCAAGGACCAGGGCTCAAGCCCTGGGCCACCACTTGCAGAATAAGGGGACTTCACAGATGGAGAAGCAGTGCTGCAAGTATCTCTCCCTCTCTCCCCATCCCCCCTCAATTTCTCTCTGTCTTTATCCAAAAATGAATTTAAAAATTTAAACTAACACAGGTTTCTCACCCTCAGCACTACTGATATTTGGGACCAGGTCTTTTTCTTTGGGGGGGGGGAGGCATTTTATGCATTATTGGGTGTTGAATAGCTTCCCTGAATCCACCAAATCCCAGTAGTTCTTCCTCCCACTGTAAGTCAAAATGCCCACTGGGAGTGTGAATGGGCCCCAGCTGAAGGCCCATTCCTTGAATGGCTAAACCCTGTGCCCAGCTTACAGAAATGCTCAGCTGGCACCATGGTCATCACACACTTCAGTTCTCATTACAGAGATGGGAAGTCACCCTCCAAAAGGGAAAGGGTGGCATGGCCCAGGCTCACAGCTTTCCTGAAACCCACCCCCTCAATTGCCAAGGGGCAGAAGCAGGATTCAGATTCAGTCCTGGATGAATTCCAGACTCCAGGTAGCCCATCCCAGCCTTGGATATGTCCACAGCCCCAGGATGTCTTTGACGACATCAAGCAATCTTTCCAAGTCCCTTTGAATTCTGTCCATCCTGAGCCAGAGATCACAGGGTCTCTATACTGAATATATTGTATAAATGAATTAGAACACACACACACACACACACGCCCACTTCTGCCTGGCCCAGAAGAACCACTAGCATTTGTCTTCATGAGCTGGGACCCAAGCTGACTTCTGCCTGAGTCTCACATGGAAGAGAATCATTCGTAATAGAAAAAAAGAAAAAAAATGGGTCCTGCCAGAACTTAAAGACCTCATCAGATTCTAGGGAGGGAGGCTAGACACAAGTGATGTTCAAAGGGACTCTCTTGGCCCAACAGCTAATTAACTGGTGTTCTTGTGAGCAGCTCCAGGCCATTTAGCACAGGGAAGGTGGTGCCAGGGAGGTGGTGCCACTGCACATGTGTTTGCAGCACCTGCAAGGCTGCAAGATAGGTTCAGGTCCAAGAAGTCTCATGACCACTCTGCCTTCTCTGAGCATCTTAGCCAGAGTCCAAGAACCAAGAGCTGGATAATCCCAGGCATAGAGAGGCCAGGAGAGGCCAAACCGCAGACACAAAGGCCAGGGTCCAGAAGCCCTAAGACTTAGCCGGCCTGGATACCTGCTCAGATTGGTGCTCCCGCCACCCCAGGGCAGGCTCCACCTCTGGTCAGCCAGCCCCAGGGAACCTCTCCAGATGACTGCAGGGGTCCCAGGCACACACATGCCACCATCTTCATTTGATGGCATGACTCTCATCAGTTTCCCTGCTGCTGAAGAAGGAATTTCTTCTGGAGTGTTCAGAGGGATTCCACCGAATCTGTTCTTGCACTTGGTGAACACTGTTTGAGTATCTCTGTGGGGCCAGACAGTGGGGACAGTGGCCAACTACACACTTATGTGTCCCCAGGGTCGTGTCATCTTTGCAGACTCCATACTGCTCTCAGATGTCACAGATTTTTGAGGGAATGGGAGTTTCCACTTCTCTGTACCTCCACCAGGGAGAAGAACCAAAAGCCCTTTCTCTGACAGCTCAAGGAAATGGGGGGCTTTGTTCCTACTCACTGTGAGTCCCCCCCCCCAACATTCTGTATTCCCCAACTCCTCTGCGTCTCCCCCTAAGAGGCTAAGCCGATGAAATTCCAGAGCCAGAGAAGGAATTTTTGTCTCTTCTAGCTCCATACGCTCTGCTGGCCATCTCAAGTGTTCCTGGAATTGTCGATGTCTTGCCCCAATCCTCCATCCAATCCACAGGGTTCTGTCTGCTTCTCTGTCTTCTATGGCCAGTTTCCAGTCTTTTCTCTTTTTTCTTTATTGAGTCATGTTGTTGAGGGAAATGATGGTTTACTGTTGTCACAGGTACACCGTTTCTTACCTCCCCTTGACAGGTGTCAGCACACCTTGTCCTCCACTAGTTTGTCTTCCTCCTCCAAAATAGGACAGCCACTTTCTGCCCCTCTCTACCTCTTCCCACTTTTGAGTCCTCAGATCAGCTGGAGTAAATCATACTAACTAAAGCGGTTTCTGAGAGAGATGAAGAAAGAGAGAAAGAAAGAAAGAAAGAAAGAAAGAAAGAAAGAAAGAAAGAAAGGATGGGAGAAAGAAAAAATGAACTAGGAAAGAGAGGAAGGGAAGACTTTAGCAGCCATATATAAGGCTCAAACCAGTAGAGCTCAGGAGTGACATGCCTGAGACTTCCAGTTTGATCTCTAGTGCTGCATGTACTGGAGTAATGCTTAGTCCCTTCCCTCCCATGTGAAACTCTGTCTCATCAAAAGATCAGTTTATTCTCCATTCAGCTAGAGGCTGAGAGAGAGGGAGGAGAGACACCACTACACCACACCACCCTCTGTGGAGCTTCCCCAAGCATGGTGTTCCCATGTGGTGCTGAAAGTTCAAACACAGGTCCTCACACATGTTAGAGTGCTTTCTCTGCTAGGTGAATTCTCAGTCTTTATTTATTTGTTTGTTTTCTTTTTTAATATTCTGTTTATTTATTTTTAATGAGAGAGAGAGAGACCAGTGCATGTTCAGCTCTGGCTCATGGTGGTGGTGAGGACTGAACCTTGGACTTCAAAGCCTCAGGCGTGAAAGTGCTTTTGCATAGCCATTATGCTATCTCCCTAGTCCTACTTATTTATTTTCATGAGAAAGAGAGACAGAGAAAGGCCAGAGCATTGCTCAGCTCTGGTATGTAGCGGTGCTGGGGGTCAAACCTGGCACCTCTGGAGCTTCAGTCATGAAAAGCTGGTGTATACCATTGCTCAATCTCCCTACCCCTCCATAAACACTTTCTTATAGGAAACAGTCTTTTGGATGAGGGACTACCCTCTCCCAGTGTGGCCTCACCTCTGTAATGGCCCCAAGGCTAAGGACATAGTCTAAGCTACTAGGGTTAAGACCTCAACATTTTTTTCTTTTGAGAAATACAAGGCTACACAGCACATAATTGATAGTTACAGGCATGGTTATATATGCAGAACCAATCTATCTCACTCCTTCCTCTCCTCGTTTCTTTGACCACAAAATTCCCAAGATTGACCTCGTTGGACCAAATTGCTTCTCGGAACCTATTACTATGTCCCTGAAGGTTGGATGGTGCTGAATTCCCAGACTAAGCTCACATGCCCAGCCCCAGGTCAAGAGAGGAGGTGGGAAGTCACACACAAAACCATGCGTGCTATGGGGAAGAGAGGCTAGTGGGTCTAGAGAGACAGTGGGCAGGGGGCAACTATAGCAGCCAGGCCTACCAGCCTGTGCCCCTATGAGGAGCGAATGAGCTTGGAACCCTGAGACCCCACACTCAGTGCTAGGAAATGGAAACCCCGTAGTGTGTCCCAACTATGCCTGGGCTCTGGAGGACTCACCAGCCACATGTGCACACAGCCGCCTCTCTGTCCTGTCCCTCCAGTCCCCCAACCTGCCACAGTTCCCCTCAGGCCTCCCCGAAATGAGAAGCAATTTTCCAAGGGTGAGCAGCTCATTCCACTGGTTTAAATCACCTGACTCTCCCTCTCTCCAAAAGCCTGCACTTACAGCTCCATCACGGGTAATGACAGTGAGCATTTCTGCAGTTTTCTTCTTTTTTTTTTCTTTATCGCAAAGTGATTGAGGACCAGAAGGAATAAGTTATGTTGCTGAAACCAAAGAACCCCCCCCACCCAAGTCTATAAAGGGTAGTTAGGAAGATGTCTAGCGCCAGCTTGTATATTCTCCCCCAAGGAGCCAGTGGAAAATATGAAAGCCATCACTGCCATGTTCCAGACAAAAACTCAAAAGCAAAGCCACAGTATCGCCATTTGACAATTATATTCAATAGATCTCATCAGATGAGCATGGCCCAGGGGGAAAAAAAGAAGGGGGGTGCTTCATAACTAGACATTAGCCAGAACAACAGAAGTAAGGTTCTCTCAATACATTTTCTTCTTCCCTGAAAAAGCACACAAATGGTGTGTTCAGGGGCTGTGGGAGCCAGAAGTATTGTCTCCCCAGTGAAAGAACTCACAACCAATCTGCAGTGTCCTGCACAATGGGGCAGCAGGGTTATGAATGTCACGTGGGCAGTGGCCCCTGGTGGAGCGCAAATCACAATTCACACAGGTGGTCAGTGGCTCACATTTGATCCCAAAATCAACCCACAGGTGTTGTCATGGGTGAGGAGTCGCCTCACCTTTCACATGAGACAGGAAGTAAGGGAGCGTGGTCAGATACTGGAGCATTTAAGACAGGCTCCGGGTTTCTCAAGGTCAGCACTCTTGACAGCTGAAGACAGATTGCTTTCTGTCTTAGGGGCACTACCTTGAGCACTGTGGGCAACTTCGCAACCTCCTTTCCCCCAGTATGACAACCCAAAATGTCTCCAGACGCTGACCGAGGCTCCTTTGGAGGCAAAGTCACTCCTCAGTGGAGAAACCTTGAACTAGATGTATAATGTACAAAACAGAGAGCCAAAGATCACACATGGAGCACTCTTGACAATTAATAGAAAAGAATTGAGAAGAGATACACAACGATGGAGCTTCAGTCCTGTTGGTGATAAGTAAACAAGAAATCAGGGCCAGGTGATGACACGCCTGGTAGAGCACACACATTACCATGCACAAGGACCTGTGTTCAAGCCCCCAATCCCCACCTACAAGGGGGAAACTTCATGAACAGTGGAGCAGTACTGCAGGTGTCTCTCCCTGCCTCCCCCCTCCACCATTTCTCTCTGTCCCTATCATTAAAGAAAATGGCAGATAGGAATAATGGAGTTGTCATGCAGGCACCAAACCCCAATGATAACCCTGATGAAGAAAAGAAAAAAAAAAAGCAGGAAATCAGAATATGCCCAGAAACTCAATCAGCTCTCATATTTGAAAAGTCTGGGATGGGGGTGGGGGTGGGAGGCAAATTTGGTTTGGAGATGTTTGTTTGTTTTCTTTACTTTGTTTTGTTTTTTTAAGGCAACACAAATGTTTTTATTTTACTAACTGTTTACAGGGACCTTCCTACAACTGTGGTAAAGACTAGAGAAGATTTTTTGTTCTTTTCATTGTTTGTTTATTCATTTATCTTTTTGTCACTGAGGCTTATTGCAGCTACACAACTCAATCAATTCCCTGCAGACGCATTTTCCTAGATATGAGATAGAGAAAAAGGGAGAGGAGACACCAGTGCATAGTGCTCCCATCTGAATTCAAATCAGAGAGATTGAATTCAGGCCCTGGCATACAGTGAAGTGTGTACTCTACCCAGTGAGCCATCTCTAAGTAAGGCAATAGTTACAGGTTCGAAGAATGAGTATATGGGAATCTCTCCTTTTTGAAGGGGTGGGGACAGAGACTACTACATTAGCAAGAAGAAAAAACAAAGTGAGAAAAAGATTTAGCAGAGCAAATGATAGCTCTCTGTGGCAGTGACCAGTAAGACAGCCAGGCTAAAACCACTTGTCCATGGAGTTCCCAGATGGAACTCAAGTGCAGCCGTCTGCTTCCTGCTACTCCTTGAAGAATGTTTCTGCTCTGACAGCACATTAAAGGAGGAGGCAGGGAGGGAGGGAGAGTATTGTGTGTTGGCCTAGTTCCTAAGGAATCGTGTGCCTGTGGGCCATTCTCCATTCTTGTTCAGGGATGAGATGATTTATTGATGGCCGTAATTAAAAAGCAATATCAAAAATAAGCAGACTCAGCATTTTGTGTGCACTTAACACATAAGCAAAAGCAGTTTTGTAAAGTGGGCACATCTGGGGTTTGCTTTCTCTATCCAAAAGAACTATCACTGTGGGCTGCTGATACTGGGATGAACCTCCTTCATACAGCAGGAAGTAGCAGATCTTAAATGGCATTGGTGCACTGAGTTCCCTGTTCTAACTTCCCACCCTGTCGGTGTGTCTGGTGGCACTCTGGAGAGACAGGTTTAGAGTGAGTGTGGATCTGAGCACCTCTGCTTCAGGATGCTTTTTTCATTACATAGAAACAAGAGAGAAGGAGGGAAAGGGGGAGACACCACAGCACTGACCTTCCCCCTGGTGCCATAGCACCTTCTGTATGGTGCCAGGCTCAAACCTGATCTTTACAGAGCTAAGCTGGTGCCCTACCCAGTGAGCAATCTCTCCAGCCCAGATATTTATTGCTTTAGTTTTGGGAATCTGCACTTGGTAAAGTGTTGATGCTCATATATGAAAGAGATAGGAACTATTTGTAACTTAGTAGGTCACTTAGAGTCACAGGTTGGTTCAAATTCTACAGGTAACTTATATAGGTATAGGTAAGTTAGTTCAAAGGAATTCATGAATGACACTAAGTTCAAATTATCACTAAATAAACAGATACTTTAAAGTGTGTTTATACCTAAATGTACTACTTGGGAGTCAGGCGGTAGCACAGCAGGTTAAGCATGAAGCACAGGGACTGGCATAAGGATCCTGGTTCGAGCCCCCAGCTCCCCACCTGCAGGGGTGTCACTTTACAAATGGTGAAGCAGATCTGGAGGTGTCTGTCTTTCTCTCCCCCCTCTGTCTTCCCCTCCTCTCTCCATTTCTCTCTGTCTAACAACAACAATAACTACAACAACAATAAAAAACAACAAGGGCAACAAAATGGAAAATAAATTTTAAATAATTTAATAAAAATAAATGTACTACTTATAAATATCAACTGGTCCACTGAAAATTAACATAGGAATTGAGTAGATGTAGTTGTACTGTAATCTCTTCAAAGTTTTCTTTCTTCCTAGTTCACTTTGGACTAAAGCAAGCTCTGATTCTTATTTGTTCAGAGCACAGCTAACCATCTGCACATGGGACAGACAGTGGGAAGGGGTCTATTCAATTAAATCAACAGACATGCCTACTAAGGTTAAGACCCAGTGCTTTGTGCCAGGGAGATGCCAAAGTACGTATGGCCCAGCCATATTCTTGGGAAATCTGCAAACTACTGGAGAAAACAGGTTTGTAGACAAATATCTGAAATACAAGAGGAAATGAGACTGATGTTTAGTGGAAAAGGAAGCAAGATGTTCAGCACCCAGGCTTTTAGCTGCTAGGAGCAGTCATCAAGAAGCCTGGCCTCCCTTACCTACTCGCCTCCGCTCCCAACAGCTTCCACAGCCCCTACTCCTCCACCACCCCTGCAGTGATGTCTGCTCCAGATGTTAGATGCCATTAGTTTTCCTCTGTAGTAGCCAAAGTGTGTACTTCCACAAAAACAAGCCCAGAGGCCCTAGAGTGACTGCTCACAGCAACAGTCCTCCCAAGAAGAAGTAGACTGATCAAAAGGATGTTGAGAGAGGTGATCTCAAGACAACACTGACCCCCCCCACTGCCACCCCCATCATAGCATCTGTTCTGGGAACTTACCAGTCCCTTCTTTCTTCTGTCCAATAGGTCGCTGGATTGAAGACCACGGAGTCATTCACAACATGATGTTTAACACAGAGACAGGTTGGAAGTACTCCTTCAAGACCACACAGAACAAGACTGAGTGGTGGGACAATGGTGTTCTGCCCCTCTGGATCACAGCACAGAGACAGGTACCACCAGAAACAGAAATTTCCTCTAGTTACTGGTTCTAAAGAGTTTAGGGGAACTCTGCAAAACCCAGCCATCAGGATTTGCCTCTGGGAAGTACCAACCCTTGTTTTAAAAGAAGTAACTTAAAAGGAATAGCCACACTGATGCAACAGTACACTAAGGGAGAATAATGAACCTAATAAAGCCAGTGATTTTCCAATTGCTATTGCTTCTGGAAACACTGATTATGCTAATTAAAGGGTAGAATAGTAAATACCCACTCTTTTGCATCCAATTAAGTGCTCAGATTATTGCTCAGAAGTATTTGTTGAAAGTAGCACTTTTGATTATCATGGACCCCAAATAAACAAGTCAAGGTGTGTGTGTGTGTGTGTGTGTGTGTGTGTGTGTGTGTGTGTGTGTGTACAGTTGAGCAAACATTTCTTTGAGTCTCATTTCACAGAGCAGCACAACTCCTAAAATTCCTACAGGACCAAGTGAGAAAAATAGTTTCTAACAACCACAGCTTGGGATATCCTTGCAGTGGATGTGTGTTAAAAACACAGTATGAGAAAAATATAAGAGGCTTAATAGTCAAGCATCAGACATTTAAGAGGATATGCAGGGCTTCCTAGTCCCTCAGAATGGCAATGTCAGTTTATCCTAAATAATAAAGTTGCCATACTATGTCTACAAAATGGTGGTAGTTTCATCTTTCTAGCCAACTCCATACTTCAGTGAATAGTCAGTTATATGTAAGTTAAACAAAGTACCTTTGCTAAAAGTGGAGAATCATGTCTAATGCCATTCAGAAATGCAATAAATAAATAGTAGAGGATTTGCAAGTTAAAGCAACCATAGAAATTTTACTATCTGAAATTTAAGTATGTTTCCTATAAAGGTTACAAATAACATGCTAGGGCCCAAAAAGAAAATTTCTGTAACTATTTCTATAAGTTAATGAGGAGTGAAAATGGAGTAGACTTGGCACCCAGCGAAAGAGATGTCATTCGTGCATTCATTCCACATGCATTGAGTGACAGTGAGCAGGTACCCTGAGTCAGGCCTGTTGTAGGCTCCAGATAAAGATTAGTCAACACACGGCCCTGGACTCCTGGAGCTTTCATTCTAGAGGAGGGGCATAAAAACACAAACTAAGGTACTTTTAGATTGAGACACTTGCTTTAGATAAAATAAAAGTGGATCACAAAATATAAAATTAATGTCTGGGCTGGGTAGTGGCAGATCTGGTAGATCACATGTGTTACAGTACATATGGACCTGGGTTCAAGCCCCTGGTCCCTACCTGCAGGAGGAAAGCTTCATGAGTCGTGAAACAGAGCTACAGGTGTCTCTCTTTCTCTCTCCCTCTCTATCTCCCCCTTCCCTCTCAGGTTCTCTCTGTCTTTATTTAAAATAAATAAAGTAAAACAAAAAAGTAAATGCTAAAGGCAAAGGAGACAATATTTTATCTACATCTCTGGATAAGAAATCTCCAGGAGCCTTGAGAAGTACTTAGTATTATGACTTTTGTCTGAGGTGAAAATCTCCAGACAGCAGAGTCTGAGCAGGGATTTAGAGCAAGTAAGTCTCTGAGAGAGAGTTTTGATATAGACCAGCTTCAGTTTGATCTCACTACCTTCACATTATCCCACAGTAAGGCCAGGTAACTGGCCTTCTCAGCTCCCATCAGTCAATCACTGGCCATCGACCACTGGGATTGAAGCAGCACAGGACAGCTCCCCAGGGGAGGCATCACTTCTATTTGATGCCTACTGGGTACCTAGTCTGAGCTAATGAAATACTTTACATAAACAGAATATATTTAGTGAGAGGTAACCACCTTGCTAACTTGTTGATAAACATTCATAAAATTATTTCCTTTCCTACCACTTCTACCAAGGTTTTCCAAAAATTGACTTTCTGTTGGGTAGCAGATTACTTAAGAATATTTCACTTAGGTATGGGGAGAAAACTTAATGATTAAGCAAATAATTTTCATGTCTGAGGCTCTGAGATTTAATCCCTAGCACTACCAGATTTAATCCCTAGCACTACCATAAACCAGAGCGAAGCAGTGCTCTAGTTTTAAACAAAGTATATTTCATTAATGCAACTACCTGAACTGTTAAAAAAAAATTCTTTCCTAGTCTACAGAGTCAGCCCTGCTTATGGCAAAAACCTTTATCACGTATCAGATTCAAAGTTCTCTTCCACCCTCTTCCCCAGCTCCCCAAGGTGTCTCCTCCCTTCAATACAGAACCAGCATTGGTGACCTAGCAGCCTGGAGTGGAAGGAGCTTGACCTGTGGTCTACTCTCTCTGACATGCCCAACCCCCCAACCCCTTTTCCTGGCTCATCCTCAAGGGAAGAGAGGGAAGAAATGCCAGTTCCTCCCAGGACAATTTATAGGAGGAGGGCACAGCCCTTTTCCCCTGGTTTATACTCTACTGCCCTACCTGGTTGCCTGAAGCCCGGCAAAGAGCAGTGAATGTCACCTGGCCCCACTGACAGAGCTCTCTGGTCAAGCAACAATCTCGGGTCCTACTGGGGCCTTACAAGTCTAAACCACTTTCAAGACTGAGCTGCCTCATTCCCCCAGTGTAAGGAACCAGGTATCCCAAACTGCAGCATCGCTGCCATGGTTGCAGCCCCTAGTCTCATATTCCCCCTGCAGTCTCCAGTCCTACACTACTTTCAGGAGATAGAAACAACAGGGACAATCCTTGTCCTCTTCTCTTGCCATGCCACATTACCCAGTGCTCTTTCTCCCTCTGCAGGAATAAAAAGGCCAAGCTCACAGAACTCTAGCATGTCCCACTACAGTTAGTGCCACAAGGTGGCGTTATCACCCTTATTCCACAGTTGAGCAAACATCATCTGAGTAATCTGTATCCAACTAATGCAGAAAGGAGAAAAGCAGGCAAGCCTCTTAACTGCCACATTGTTCTGCCACTGGGTAGGTTAACCCAGCCGGTGAGCAGACATCTGTGCAGAGAGTAAGCTGGAAGTCTCACCTTCTAGTAGATACCCACACATTTCAGAAGCAGAGGGATAAGACCCAGCTGCTCAACTTCACCCCCTTCCAACACTGCATCTCATTAACTCTTACTGGGACTTGGGCCCAAGGCTGAGACAACAACTATGACCAAAGCATGCAGTGTCCTCTGATGTGGTCAGAGACACACTATCTCTGAAGCCAGATTTCCCAAGCCAAGCTTGGGGCAGGACCAAGGAAGAGTCTCAGAAGTGTTCAGGGTGTTCTAAACCAGCAGACAGGGGAATGGGTGCTGAAGAGACAAGCACACTTAAGAGCACACACTGGAGAAGGGTGTAAAGCCCTGTTACAACCAGATGTAAAGAAAAGAATGCCCATTCTGTACCAAAACACGGTACTCAGCACTGATAGTTACCTTTCTTAATCCTCACAACAACTCTATCAACTTTCTGGCATCTTACAGGTGGAAACACAAAGCTCTGAGACTAAAGGATGAATTCCTCTCCCCTTCATTTAAAGAAACTTTTCTCCATTTTTTCATCTCTGAAGTTGAATTGTATGGTATAGTCTCTGAGAGTTCCTGGTTTAGTTGCTATCATTTTTTCCCCTAGTAGCACATAAAATAACAGCATGTCAGGAGTTGGGCAGTAGCGCAGCAGGTTAAGAGCACATGGCGCAAAGTGCAATGACTGGAGTAAGGATCCCGGTTCGAGCCCCCAGTTTCCCACCTGCAGGGGAGTCCCTTCACAGGCAGTGAAGCAGGTCTGCAGGTGTCTCTCTTTCTCTCCCTCTCTCTGTCTTCCCCTCCTCTCTCCATTTCTCTCTGTCCTATCTAATGACAACATCAATAACAACAACAATAATAACTACAACAACAATAAAAAAACAACAAGGGCAACAAAAGGAAAAATAAATAAAAATCTTTAAAAATTAAAAAATAACAGCATGTGTTGCAATAACTGTTTTAGATTCTATGAGATTTTAGTAATGGCAGGCCAGAAAATACAACCCTGTTTGACTCCATAGCCCATGTGTTTTCCATTTCTCTGGAGACCGGTCAGGGAATGTGTTTTGCTTACTAGGAGAATGGTTCTGAGAGAATTTTCCTCCTGTTGTTGCAGGGGAGGAAAACAGCATCATTCCACTATCCTGGTGGAGGGGCCAAGTACCAAGGGGAGGCAGTCCAGCGATCTTTGGTGGAGTCCTACACCCACCCAGACAGCAACGAGACAGAATGGAGGGAGAACATTGACATCGTCATGAACTGGTTCACACAGGAAGACTTTGACTTTGTGACTCTATACTATGGAGAACCTGACAACGTGGGGCACCTATTCGGACCAGAGACAGAGAGGAGAAGGGTGATTATCCAGCAGATTGACAGAACCATCGGGTACCTGGTGGAAGCCATTGAGAGGCATGGTCTGACTGACCACCTCAATGTCATCATCACATCAGATCACGGCATGACCACAGTTAAAAAGAAGCCCAATGTCACTGAGATCCTACTGACCAATTATATCAAGTTCAGTGACTTGGTCAAGTTCCACATTGTGGACTATGGTGGCTTTGGGATGATTCTGCCTAAACCAGGAAAAGAGGAAATCCTGTTCCAAACCCTGAAGAATGCACACCCTCACCTTCATGTCTACAGGAAGGACGAATTTCCAGAACGCTTCCATTATGCCAAACATGAGCGGGTCCTGCCCATCTTAGTGTATGCCGACTCTGGTTACAACATCAATGCGGTAAGTTGACTTTGTAATGAACAAAGTCATCCTGGAGCTGGGAGACAGTCACTAGACAGTCCTGGAAAAAAAAAAAAAAAAGCAAAGCACAAGCACACAGCTGATGAGTTCCAGGCCACTGCTTTCTTAGTGGCCCCACACCTCACCTCACTGACCAAGTGTTCAGCACCATGCCAAAAATTTAACACACATTAATTTGTCTTTCCAACAACCCTAGACAACAGATAATTCTGATGTTCCCACATTTTGAAAAGAAAAAAAGTCAAAGTTTGAAAGAAGGGGTTGGGAACTCAGGTGTATGGCTGGGGTCTGTGTGGTTAATCATTATGCACAGATCACCAATAAGTTCACATACAAAAATTATCACTGATTCCCCTTTGTGCATACCAAGAATTAAGCAATCCTGTTCACACAACAATGCATACACAAATATTCATAACACCATGATTATAATAACCAAAGGGAAGGTAATCCAATGTCCATTACCTGATAAATGGATAAACAAACTATGGTCTATCCCTTCACTTGAATGTTATGTAGTCATTAAAAAGGACAAAGTAGGGGCCAGGTGGTAGAACAGCCAGTAAAGTACACAAGTTACCATGTACAAGGAACAGGGTTCTAGTCCCCAGCCCCTATCTTCAGGGGGGAAGCTTCAAGCATGGTGGAGTAGGTTGTAGATATCTCCTTTCCTCTTTCCCTCTTCCTCCCACTCTTACCCTATTTTCCTTTGTCTCCATCAAAATAAAAAAATAAGTGTTTTTTAATTTGAAAAATGAACACTGGGAGCAGCAGATTCATGGTACAGACACCAAACCCTAGCAATAACCTAGTCTTAGTAACAATAAAAACCAAATAATTTTAATAATTAAATTAGAAAGACAAAGTAGAAGCCCAGGAGAGGGTTCAGTGGCTAGAATACTAGACTTACAAGCAGGATGTCTTGAGTTTGATTCCTGGCATTACATGTGTTAGAGTAATGCTCTGGTTCTTTCTCCACTCTCTCAATAATAAATAAATAAATTTTTAAAAGACAAAGTAATGATTCATGCTACATTTGAATGAACCTTAAACACATTAAGTGAAATAGTCAGATACAAAGAACCACATATTCCAAGTCCATTTAAATGAAATGTCCAAAATAGGCAAATCTATGCAGACTGAATACATTGGTGCCAAGTGAGGTTGAAAGAAAGGCAGAGAAAGTTATTGATGACTACTAGTGGGCATGGTGTTTCTTTTTGAAGGGATATAAATGTCCTAAAATGGTGATTATGAGGGGGGGGGGTATTGTTGCAGCCGGTTACACGCACACAGTGCAAAGTGCAAGGATCCAGGTTCGAACCCCCAGCTCGCCACCTGCAGAGGGGTCACTTCACAGACAGTAAAGCAGGTCTGCAGGTGTCTATCTTTCTCTCCTTTTCTCTATCTTCCCCTCCTCTCTCAATTTCTTTATGTCCTGTCCAACAACAACAGCAGCAATTAAAACAATGACAATAACAACAAGAGCAACAAAAATGGGGGGAAAGGCCTCTTGGAACAATGGATTTGTAGTGTAAGCACCAAGCCCCAGTGATAACCCTAGAGGCAAAAAAAAAAAAAAAAAATTGTGATGGTAGTTGCACAACACTGTGAATATGTTAAAAAAAAAAAAACATGCCAACCGGACTTCCCTGGGCAGACAACCCCACCAATGTGTCCTGGAGCTCTGATTCCCCAGAGCCCCACCCCACTAGGGAAAGACAGAGGCAGGCTGAAAGTATGGATCCACCTGTGAACGCCCATGTTCAGCGGGGAAGCAATTACAGAAGCCAGACCTTCCACCTTCTGCATCCCATAATGACCCTGGGTCCATGCTCCCAGAGGAATAAAGAATAGGAAAGCTATCAGGGGAGGGGATGGGATATAGAGTTCTGGTGGTGGGAACTGTGTGGGGTTGTAGCTCTCTTATCCTATGGTTTCTGTCAGTGTTTCCTTTTTATAAATAAAAAAATTTAAAAAAAAACACAGATCTGGACATTAGTGCACCCAGTTGAGCACACATGTTACCAAAAGCAAGGGCCCAGGTTCCCCCCACCTGCAGAAGGAAAGCTTTGTGAGTGGTAAAGCAGGACTGCAGGTGTCTCTCTTTCTCTACCTCTCTATCTCTGCCTCACCTCTCAATTTCTCTCTGTTCTATCAAAAAAAAAAGTAGCAAATAATCATTAAAAAAAATTATAGATTCCAATCCCCCGCGAGAAAACTGCTCCTTAGTCAAGGCATGCTTATTGGATTAATGAAAAGTTTGAAACTTGAAGTGACAAGGAAGGCTACTTCTCTTCAGTGGTAGAGAGATGAGCAAGGAATTTAAGATCTTTAATGGAGTTTTTGTTATGATTACTTTCTAGCAACTTATCATTTATTTCAACAAAGGAGATCATGGATTTGACAATGACCTCATGGACATGAAGACCATATTCAGAGCTTTTGGACCAGATTTCAAGAAGAATTACCTGGCTGAACCTTTTGACAGCATCCACATCTACCCTCTCATGTGTAAACTCCTGGGGATCACTCCTGAGCCCCACAACGGCTCCCTGGCTATCACTCAGGAAATGCTCACAGACTCTTCCAGCCAGCAGCCAGGTGAGTACAAAAA
This sequence comes from Erinaceus europaeus, assembly GCF_950295315.1. Taxonomy (NCBI): domain Eukaryota; kingdom Metazoa; phylum Chordata; class Mammalia; order Eulipotyphla; family Erinaceidae; genus Erinaceus; species Erinaceus europaeus. Next base: position 3,522,659 of record NC_080176.1, read on the forward strand.
GTGACAAATAGAAAACTGGCAGATGCTTCTGCAGAAACGTAGTTAGATGAGTGACCAACTCACCAAGGAATTGAGGACTTTTTTTTTTTTCTTTCTAATTTTTAGAGATTTCCCACAACTCTTAGGCCCTACCCCTGTCCCATAGTCTATAGGTGTCTGGGGAAGGTGTTTGACTATCCACTATCAATAAGCAAGATATCCCATCAGCAGATTTTCAGTGAATTGGTTTTTAGCAAATTAAGCATTTGGCAAAGTGGCCATTAGGCAAATGGGTCATTTGGTGAATAGGTCGTTTAGTAAATCTGCTTTCAACGACTTGCCCTATGAGATTTCTCTACAATGAGCACTTCCCAGGGTTAAATGGACATCTCATTTCCATAATAAATATTCACTAATGTCTGGATGGGAAACTTCCCAGGGACCCAAGAGCAGCCAGAACAGCCTCTTAATAATCGGACAATTAAAAACTCTGATTTTGTAACAGGAGAGGAGACGCTGGGGTCATCTGTTTTCCGGAACACAGCAATTGGTCTAGGGACCTTCGTAGGAATTCTCACAGTTCTGTTTGTTATTGCCGTGACATACACAGCCGTTCAACGGAAAAAGAAGTGAGTAGCCTTTAAGTAATCTGTAGCTGGTCCCTGCATAATGTAATAAGTAATTTGTCAGGTCACATCTGAAGCATTTCTTGCATGCTACAAGGTCCCACACTTTAGAGCCCGGAAGACAGGGCCAATTTCGCAGGCTTGTGACCTGGGCAGTTGCACATGGCCCTCAGACTGCCTTAATAATCTATTGTCACTGTCTTGAAATTCTTATTTTTTTTTAAGTTATCTAATATTTTGTATTTGGAAGGACAGAGAGAAATAGAGAAGGAAAGGCAGAGAGAGAGAGAGAGAGACACCTGCAGCACTACTTCGATGCTCATTAAGCTTCCCCTTGAAAGGGAGGACTGGGGGCCAGGGATAGATAGCATAATGGTTATGCAAAGAGACTCTCATGCCTGAGTCTCCAAAGTCCAGGTTCAATCCCCTGCACTTCCATAAGCCAGAGCTGAACAGTGCTCTGGTAAAAATTAAAAAAAGAAATAAAAAAAAGAAAGTGGGGACTGGGGACTTGAGCTCAGGTCCTTTCGCATGGTAACGTGTGCTTAACCAGGTGTGCCACTGCCTAGCCCCATTCTTGGTTGTTTTTTGTTTGTTTTGTTTTGTTTTGTTTTGCTCTGTTTTGTTTTTTTTACCAGAGCACTACTCAGCTCTCGCTTATGATGGTGCAGGGAACTAAACCTGGGATTTTGAAGTGTCAAGCAAGAGAGTCTCTTTTCATAAGCATTATGCTATCTCCCCCGCCCTTGATTTTCTTTTTTTCTTAACAAAAGTCTCACATTTTCATTTGGGTCTCCCAAATTATATTGTTATTATTTATTTTCTAGTGCTCCCTTTACAAAGCACCACAAACTGGGACAGTTAAAACTATAGAATGTAGCATTTAAGAAACCTGGAGACTAGGAGTCCAAAATCATAGTGTTGTTGTGACCACCTTCCTCTGAACCCTGTGAGAGAAGACCCTTCCTTGCCTCTTCTAGATTCTGGTGGTTGCCTGCTATCTAGGGTTTCCAAGATTCAATTTCCTACAGGAGGAGGGAGGTCCCCACATATACAGGGACTCTACTGGACACCAACTGGGTGACTTACAATTTAACTCAAAGCTAACATTTTCCCAGTGAAAGCATCAGGCTCTCCAGATTAGGGGTTCACCCCCACAAGACTCCTTCTACCCCCACCCATCCCAATACAGATACCAACTTCAAGCCCAAATTGTTGCCTGTCCAACTGGCTATTAAGTCAGAAGTGCCTTCATCTCCCTCACTAGGTTTAATGTGCTAAAGTTGCTCACAAAACTCAGAGAAAGCTTTATTTAATAGATCACTGGCTTATTATAAAAGGATATAATCAAGAATATTTAAATATATGAGATATGCAGAAGGCAAGGCACAGGATAAGGGCTTAAAACCCCATGTCCTCTCCAGGCACACCACTCTCCCCAGAGCTCCTTATATCTACCAGTCCAGCTAGGCATTGAGTCATTCTGGAGTTTTCTGGAGGCTTCATCACACAGACATCATTGGCCATCCCATTGACCATTGGCTGCTGAACTCAATCTCCAGCCTCTCTCTCCTCCCTGTGATTCAGGGATTCTCCCCTCCCTGAAATTCTAAAGTTCCAGTTTATATACATACACAAACACACAGAGAGAGAGAGATTAGATAGAGACAGATAAATTGAGAGGAGAGGGGGAGATAAAAAAGGGAGAGAGACAGAGAGACACCTGCAGCCCTGCTTCACCACTCGTGAAGCTTAACCCCTACAGGTGGGGAGCAAGGGCTTGAACCCGGGTCCTTGCACACTGTAATGTATGTGCTTAACCAAGTGCACCACTGCCTGGCCCCAAGTTCCAACTTCTTTTTTTTTTTTTTTTTACTATTTATTTATTCCCTTTTGTTGCCCTTGTTGTTTTATTGTTGTAGTTATTCTTGTTGTTGTCGTTGCTGGATAGGACGGAGAGAGAAGGGGAAGACAGAGGGGGAGAGAAAGAGAGACACTTGCAGACCCGCAAGCCCCAAGTTCCAATTTCTAATCACAAGACTGGCTCCTATGGCAGCCCACCCTGTGATGTGGTGCAAAAGTCACCTCATTCACACAACAAAAGATGCCCTCCTCATTCTGGAAATCCCAAAGAGTTCAGTGCCAGAGACTAACAGACCAAATACTTATTTCTTATCATAAATCATAATATCACAGTGCATTCACTGGAGTTCCTCAGTTTATAGATTAATCTCACCAAGCTCTACTTCCACCATCACACAACAATCTTCTCTCTGTCTTTACATAACATTTTATTCTGAAGACACCTTCCATGGGCTTTAGGATTCCTCAACCCTACAGTGTAATCCATTAAGGCTTCATCTTAATTATATCTGAAAAAAATCCCTATTTCCAAATGAGGCCTACCCTTTGGGGAAACCCAGCTCACCCCATAAGACTAAGCATGCTATCAAAATTCTATGACTTTTTTTTTTCCTCTAGATAAAGACAAAGAGGCTAAAAGGCAGGGAGAAGGTAAAAGGGACCACAGCACTGAAACTTCCTGAAATGTGGTGAGGGTAGGGCTTGAACCTGGGTCACACACACGGTGAAGCAGCACACTATCCAAGTGTGCTATTTTGCTAGACCCCTCTAAGCCCCTGATGCACCTCTTTTACCACCTCAACAGTTTAATCATTCATTCGTTTGTTTGATTATGAGACAGAGAGAATGGAGAGAGAGCACAACTCAGTTCTGGTATAAAATGATGCTAGGAATTGAGCCCACGGCCTCTGCTCTTAACAGGCTGAGCTCTCTCCCCTATATTTCCTGGCACTCTCTGTCCTGACCATTTTTCTGCCTTAGCACAGCTCTGGCCTCCAGAGCAGTAGGCCTCCTGAATACTACATATACAGGCTAAGGAAAGTGAGACCTTTACTTAACCTTCACTCCATTACACAGCCCACATTTAATGTAACTTATATTAGAACTATAAAAATTTCCTATAAGTTGAAACATGACCTATAAAGGTCTCTACCCCTGAAGCAACATTTTAGAAAGAAATCAATTGGTCCTTTCCTACAGAAACCATTATCCATAGGAGAGATAAAGGGAAAATTCCAATGTACTGATTGAACAGCCATGCCCACAGCAAAATTTCTTTTATTTTTTTGCCTCCAGGGTTATTGCCGGGGCTCAGTGCTACAAATCCACTGCTCCTGGAGACCATTTTTTTCCCTTTTGTTGCCCTTGTTGTTTTATCATTGTTGTGGGTTTTTTGTTTGTTTTGTTTTGTTTTTTGTGGACACGCGGCAGGGCCCAGCTTTACTGGGCTGCAGGGCCGGGGTCAGGGTCAGGCCCCACTAGCCTCACGCTGCTCCTTCCGCTGCCCGTGCTGCAGCAGCCACTGATTGCGCTCGAATTCCTTCCATTGTTGTGGTTATTATTATTGTTGTTGTTGTTGCTGTCGTTGGATAGGACAGAGAGAAATCGAGAGAGGAGGGGAGACAGAGAATGGGAGAGAAAGACACCTGCAGACCTGCTTCACCACCTGTGAAGCAACTCCTGCTGGAGAGGTGGGAGCTCGAACTGGGATCCTTAAGCCAGTCCTTGGCACCACGTGCACTTAACCCACTGGGCTACCGCCCGATTCCCCACAGATAATTTCTAAAAGACAACCATTTCATGCAGTTAAAATCCACTCACTTATTACTATTATTGTTTTTGTTCTTATGAAGGAATGCCTTGAATCAAGAATCTGATTCTTCAATAGAGCATATGCACATATACATCTTCCCCCTGCCACCAAGACCATGCAGATGTCCTCATTCCTCTCTCTGTAGCAACAACACCTGGAATTTTTCACTTTTTGTTTTAAACAACAGTCTCAGTCTTCACTGAACACACTACATCCATGAACCCCTTGAAATACTGTTAAAAGTCCCTTCTGGGCTGGGGAAACAGCATAGTAATTATGTAAACATGTCTCATGTCTGAGGGTTTGAAGTCCCAGGTTCAGTCCCCAGCACCATCATAAGCCAGAGCTGAGCAGTGCTCTGGTAAAAGGAAAAAAGAAAGGAAGAAAGAAAGAAAAGAAAAGAAAAGAAAAGAAGGAAGATCCCTTCCATGGGGGCCTGTCAGTGGCACACCCTGTAAAGTACATCTGTCACCAGGCACAAGAACCCAGATTCATTCCCCAGGTCCCCACCAGCAGGGGAAAGTTTCACAAAAGGTGAAGCAGTATTGCAGGTGTCTCTCTGTTTCTCTTTCCCTCTCTGTCATCCTTCCCTCTTCATTTCTCTATCTCTGTTAAATAAAAGAAGAGGAAACATTAGCCACCAGGAGCATGCAGGCACTGAACCCTAGCAATCACCCTGATGGCAATTAAAAAAAAAAAAAATTGGGGGGAGGGGAGTCCGGCCGTAGCACAGTGGATTAAGCACACGTGCATGAAGCACAAGGACGGGCCTAAGGACCCCGGTTTGAGCCCCTGGCTCCCCACCTGCAGGGGAGTCACTTCACAGGTGGTGAAGCAGGTCTGCAGGTGTCTGTCTTTCTCTCCCCCTCTCTGTCTTCCCCTCCTCTCTCCATTTCTCTCTGTCCTATCCAACAACAACGACATCAATAATAACTACAACAATAAAACAAGGACAACAAAAGGGAATAAATACATATTTTTAAAAATTTAATTTTTTTTAATCATTTCAGTGCCTGACCCTTCCATATTCAGATCAGAGGTAGGTGACCAGTTAACTTTTGCCACTATCCCCACAATCCTATAAACCAAGAAAGAGATTTCCTTTATGGCAGGTCAGAGCTATGGTCTACTTAGGGTCCTGCTTCAGTCTGTGTTCCTATGGCATCAGGAAAGGTTAGGCCAGCCTAGATTCTCAATGTTGTACAGTTTTACCTACAACAGAGTCAAAAGTACATGCCCATTTCCTCCACAAAGAGAAGGTAATTTATACCTATGTGTGCTGACAAGCCCAGTGTATGTGCCTCACTTATCTGTTCCCACTGGTTTCCCTTGTCTACACTAGGCGGAGAACTGAACAGAACAAACAAAGGAAACCAGAAAAACAGACCCAGATGTGAGACTTTATTCCTACAGTACCAAGATCAGCCTGTGACTATGAAGACTTATGCAAATATTTGATCCAGAAACTCTGAATTTGTGAAGGAAGAAAAAAAAAAAAAGAGCAGCCTGACCCCTTTAAGCCAGCTGTGTTGAGGGAATAAAAGATAAACAACTTTTGTGTCATGTTCTGGGCTCACTTAGTTTTGGTGGGAAAACAACAGCTCGGAGAGAATGAATACATTCACTTAAAATTCATCCTCCTCTGCTTCTCAGAGCGGAGAGGCTGGCTCCAGCATTTCTTGTCTGTAAGGAATAAGATCTCTGTCTCCTCATCCACCACCTACAAATTTATTTAGCAAATTCGCTCTCCATGCTTTTCTTTTCTTTTTTGTTTAAGATTTTATTTATTTATTCATGAAGATAGAAGGACAGAAAGAGAAAGAAACAGATATCACTCTGGTACATGTGCTGCTGGGGATTAAACTCAGGACCTCATGCTTGAGAATCCAATGCTTTCCAATGCTTTATCCACTGCACCACCTCCCGGACCAGTCCAGGCTTTTCCAAATGGAGTTTTAGGAGGGATTTCTGAAGGCAAAGGTGTTGGACTTGAACACTGTTCGTGAGTTTCAGTCTGTCCACCCTTTTACTCGACATAATGTCCTAGAGGGTTAATTTACTTTTTTTTTTTTTTTACTTTATTAGAACACTACTCAATTCATAATTATGTTGGTGCTAGGGATTGATTCAGGGACCACTGGTGCCTCAGGCATGAAAGTGATTTTGCATAACAATTATATTAACCATCCAACCTCAATTTTTTCTCCCCATCATTTCTGTACTTTGAGGACATCCCCAGAAGCCCCTGACTCCTTTCCCTGCAAAGTCACAACTCCTACTATGTGCCCTAAGAGTCCCTACTGTGTGCCTTCATAATTCCTGTGCATCCTCATAGCTCAAACTGTGAGCTCCTGAAACCTCAATTATAACTCTGAAGCTCCCACTGTGCACCGTGTGACTCCTGTGCACCCAAAGGTCACCACGCCCCTATCCTCCAGTCTGCATGGTGCCCTGAGAGACAACAGGATGGCACAGCGAGGCTATACTCAGTGGGGAAGGGGTTCAAGCCAGGACAGAACAGAATCTCGTCTGAGGGGACCCCACCTGAGGAGACTCTGCCTGGGGGACCCCCAGCTGAGACTTCATGCTGAGGGGAACCCCCACCTGAAACCTCATGTTGAGGAGACCCCCTGCCTGAGGGGACTCCCATCTGAGACTTCATGGCGAAGAGAATCCCCACCTGAGAAGACCTCATGCTGAAGGGACACCCCTTGCCTGAGGGGACCCCCACCTGAAACCTTATGCTGAGGGGACCTCCTGCCTATGGAACCCCAATCTGAGACCTCATGCTGAGAATTCCCACCTGAGAAGACCTCATACTAAGGGGAAACCCCCACCTGAGGGCCCCCCCCACCAGAGAAGACTGTGCCTGCGGGGAATCCCCAACTGAGGAGACTCCACCTGAGGGGCGCCCCACCTGAAGAGACCTCATGCTGAGGGAACCCCACCTGAGGAGACTCCACCTGAGGGGAGCCCCACATGATGAGGAGCGCCCCACCTGAGAAGACCTCACGCTGAGGGGAACTCCGCCTGAGGGGACGCCACCAGAGGGGACCCCCCCCACCTGAGGAGACTCCACCTGAGGGGCGCCCCACCTGAGAGGACCTCACGCTGAGGGGAACTCCGCCTGAGGGGACGCCGCCAGAGGGGACCCCCCCACCTGAGGAGACTCCACCTGAGGGGCGCCCCACCTGAGAAGACCTCACGCTGAAGAGACCCCCGCCTGAGAGGTCACCGCCTGAGGCTGACTGATGTAAACGAGGTTCGGGAGGTCACCCTGACCGACGGTCCTGGCAGGAGGACACTCAAGAGACACTGGGACCGAGGAAATGGTTACCTGCCCCTCAGCCTGACGGGAAGCCACAGGGACACAAGCTGGACCCGCCCTGCACAAGACTCGGAGCCTAGTCGCAGGAGACCCGGCCACGCCCCGCAAGCGCTCTGACCCCGCCCTTCAGGAGAACTTGTCCCCGCCTCACCTGAGGCCCTGGCCACGCCCCACACGTGACCTGGACTCCGCCCCAGGAGGCCTCGGCCCCGCCCCACACAAGGCTTTGGTCCCCGCCGGGCTAGAGGTCATGACCCTACCCACACATGACCTTGGCTCCGCCCCACCGGAAGCCCTGACCTCGCTCCGCCCCGGGACCCGCTCCCACGTGACCCTGAACCCGCCCCCGAGACCTTGGCCCCTCTTCACCGGAAGCCCGGATCTCACCCCGCCCCGGCCCCGCCCCCAGATCCAGGCCCCGCCTCCCGAGAGCCGGTCGCTTCCGCCCGCTCGCCATGGCGCCGGAAGAGAGCGGCTCTCCGGCCAGCCTGCTGCGGACTTTCCAGCGCGGCTTCCTGGCTGCGCGCGCGCTGCGCTCCTTCCCGTGGCAGGTGGGCCAGGCCGGGGGCGCCGACCCGCTCCCCTCGCGGCATCCTCGCCTCGCACCCCGGCGCGGGATGCCTCCCACGTGGGACCGAGCGCGGTGGCGGGGCGCCGAGTGTCCCCGGGCCTGGGGACCGGCAGGGTTGCCCGGGAAGCCTGCCCTCCGCCCCACGGGCCTCGGACCCGGGCCCGGGAACATGGACAGCTTTGGGACGCTTATTTCCTGAGAGAGGAGCCACAGCACCACTAGTGTACGCGGGGCGGGGACTTGAACTGGCAGCCTCGGCCTCTGAGCTACCCCCCCACCGCCCCCAGTAGGTAACAGTTGCACATGCACCGCCTCGAGGTCCCTACGTGGGTGTCTCCTGGTGCAAAATTTAAACCTTCACGGCATCCACAGGCCCCGACATCGACTCAATCGCTCCTAGGAAATGAGCTCTTCATAGGAGGCCATCCGTGCACAGTGCCTTGCATGGGCTGACCCTGGCGCCCCTGAGGCGGGTGCTGTCATCCGCGTTCTCGGTTGACCCCGAAGGTGGGCTGAGTAGGGGAGCTGGGAGACAGCCGGGCGCCTCCGATGACTTTGCATCCTGCCCAGCCTGGTGCAGCCGCGCTGTGTGGCCTTGGGGTAAGGATACCTTGTAGATCAGAATTAGGTGAGTGAGCACACGGCCACCCAGAAGTTAGGTTTAGGTTTTGTTTTTTATGTTTAGAATTGTTTTATTTTTATATTACATGTCGACAGCGATTTGAACCCACACCATTCCCACCACCAGAGTTCTGAGTCTTCACTCTCCCCACTGCAACCCACCACAGTTCCCCTAAAGTTGTAGACATGGGCCAACCATCTTCTCTACAACAATCTGTCCACATTTATACATAGCTGCCCCTTCTTTTTCTGATTCACTCTGCTCTTCCCCTCTAAGCCACTCATAACATTGTAGCTACCTCCGTAGGTCCCTCTCCTTTTCCTTCTCTGGGTGCTGATGGAGCTGGAATACAGAGTCCTCTTATCTTCATCCTATCACTTCTCCCCCGCTGGGGGGTATGGATCAAGGTTGTTTTATGGAGAGCAGAAGGTGGGAGTTCTGGCTTCTGTAGCTGCTTCTCCACTGAGCCTGGGTGCTGACAGGTCGATCCAGACCCCCAGCCTGTTTCTGTCTTTCCCTAGTGGACCAGAGCTCTGGAGATGCGAGGGTCCAGGACACACTGGTGAGGTCGTCTGCCCAGAGAAGTCGGGGTGGAGTCATGGTAGCATCTGCAGCCTGAACACCCCCCCATCCCAGAGTCTTAACTTTAGTGCAGTACAGCAGCTCTAGTCCAAGTTCTGCTTTGTGTTTTCCCTTCTTATTTTTCAACTCTGTACATAGCTCTGTTATTTTTACTCAGGTGTCAGGCTGTGGCTCTGCCCCTGGCTCCTAGCTGACTGGATCAGCCACACACTGGTCTGGGGCCAGGGGTAATTAAGCAGCCAGGGCTAGTGGAAGCCTAGTCAGCCCTCTTGACATTCTCTCTCAGACCCATCCACAGGTAACCTTCTTAAGATCACAAGTAACAATCTCAAGGTCAGGCTGCCAGCTGCTTGTGGCTTCCAATTCCAGTTGTCCCTGAGGTGCCCAGGGAGCAATCACTGAGTGCTCTGCTATCATGTCCTATTGCTTGTTTAATGTTCCTGTGAAAACACCTTTGAGCTTTCCCTCACTCTCTTTCCAATCAGAGCCTTGAAGAGAAACTAAGGGACTCATCAGGTTCCGAGCTGCTGCTGGATATCTTACACAAGGTAAGAATTGCAGACTCCCTGGGTCGTGTCCCCTACCCCCCCCCCCCCCAATTTGCCTAGAAGCCCAGTGGGAGTAAGTGGGTATTTGCTTTTTTTTTTCTTTTTAAGAAAGAGACCACAGCTCTCTTGAGAAACCATAACCTTCTTAAGGGCCATGAACTCTTCTGAAAACCCAAAGCTGTGGACTGTCCCACCCAGAACAGAAGCACTACAGAAGAATACATCCCATGTACAGATTTTGTAGCCCACAACCACCAAGCCTGTTTAAGAAGCCCAGGTTAAGCAGTTCTGTGAGCAAGTTAAGAATTCCTAGAGCAGGGGCCGGGCAGTAACGCAGCAGGTTAAGTACATGTGGCACAAAGCACAAGGACCGGCATAAGGATCATGGTTCAAGTCCCCGGCTCCCTGCTTACAGGGAGGTCACTTTAGAAGCAGTGAAGTAGGTCTGCAGGTGTCTGTCTTTCTCTCCCTCTGTCTTCCCCTTCTCTCTTGATTTCTCTCTGTCCTATCCAACAATAATAGCAGTAACGAGGGCAAAAAAAAAAAAAATGGGAAAAATGGCCTCCAGGAGCAGTGGATTTGTAGCCTAGGCATTGAGCCCCCGCAATAACCCTGGAAGCAAAAGAAAAAAAAATTCCTGGAGCAAGGCTGGTGAGGTAGCTCACCTAGTAAGGCACCTGCCCTGGCATGCACACAGCTCTCTGTTGAGCCCCAGCATATACATGGGCGTACTACAGCACTGGGAGAAGCTTCCGTGGCGTGGGTTCTGTCTGTCTGTTTATCATCGTGGAATAGTCAGCCCAGAAATCAAAAATGGTACATGCCAAGCAACCCTGGAGCACCAAAAATGTTTTTAAATCCCAGGAAGGGCTGGAGGTTAGTGCAGCCTGTTAAAGCACCAGCTTGCACACTTTGGGCCCCAGAGGCCAGAGGTTCAAGCCACAGTACCACCTTATGCCAGAGCCAGCCTTTGCTCTGGTATCTCTCACTCTTTCATAGTAATTTTAAAGATCTTTAAAAAGAAGTGGGCAGGAGAGATAGCATAATGGTGATGCAAAGATACTTTCATGCCTGAGGCTCCAAAGCTTCCCATTCTGCCATGAGCCAGAGCTGAGCAGTGCTCTGGTAGAAAATAGTAATAATAAAATATAAATAAATAGTAAGAAAAGAAAGGAATACTACTCTGACACCCTGGATGTCAGGGGGAGTGGCTGGGGAGGCTTCAGAAGCAGCACACCGCTTGCAAGCACTAGCTGTCAAGTTCGATCCCAGGCACTGCATCTGCCAGAGTGATGCCCTGGCTCCTTTGTCATGAGAGAAGTGAATCCATCTTTTAAAGGAGCCAGACTCAAGTATGTATCATCCAGGTCAGATCCTGTGTCCGCGTCTCTGCAGACAGACAGAGGGTCACAGGTTTGTCTTGTGTTCAGCTGAAGCCCTCAGGAGACTTGCGGGGGTCTCTCCTGCCTCCCCTTGCCACTGGCCTTGTTACAGACCGTGAAGCATCCTCTGTGTGTGAAGCACCCGCCGTCGGTGAAGTATGTCCGGGCCTTTCTCTCAGAGCTCATCAGGAAGGTCAGTCACGGGCATGGTCACTGGGACTCCAGAGATGCTACTGCCCCCACCCCCAGCCCTGCTGTGACTGCTGGGACCTGGCTGCTCCCCAGATCCTCAGGCAGCAGGGACTCCCCAAACAGCCCTCCCAGCTGGGCCCCAGTGAGCTTGCTGCGCCTTCTCCTGCTGGACTGTAAGCAAGCCCAAGCTGGCTGGCTCTCACTTAGTTCAAACTTCGATAAGGTCTCTCACAGAGCCCATGAGGGAGGCCACCCTCAGAACCACCACTTCCCGAAGGATCATGCCACCAGCTGCCCTCCACACAGAGCACCACCACCCTCAGGCTTCGTGGCCCTTCAAAACACCTTTGTTTTCTCCATCCACAAGCAGGATGGAGCTCTGTCAACGCCCCATGAGGCTCACACAGTCAGCTTTCTGCTGCCCTGGGCCCCTCCCCTCCCTGCTCTGCACCTCTCACTGAGGAACACCCCCCACCCCCAAGCTCCCCACCAAGAGGCTCCCCACCAAGAGGCTCCCCACCAGGTGGCCTACATGAGCAGTCCGTCCCCATCTGCCCCCCCCCCCCAAAAACATGAAGACCCCAGTCGTTTTCATAGGCCAAACCTCATTGGGTCCAGAGGGTGAAGGCTGTCTTGCTGAGCCTGTCGCCCTGCCCTCTGTCCAGCTCGAGGCTGTGCACGCAGAGCCCGTGGACGAGCTGTACGAGGCCTTGGCGGAGGTCCTGATGGCCCCGGAGGCCACCCGATGCCACCGGAGCTACCTACTGGTAAGACATGCACCCCTGGTCCCTGGCACGGACAAAGCCAGCCCAGCACAGTCTGCCCCTGGGCTTGTATGGCCACCATGGGACAAAGCCCTTCCATCCCAGTAGCCCTGTGCATTCAGACCAGACCAGCCAGCCTCCCAAGCCTCAGCTTCTTCCTCAGTACTCTGGGCCTATCCCCAGGTCTCAGTACCTCCTGGGGAGGGAGGGCTGAGGGTTCCATCAGGAGCACATGCACCTCCCAGCAGGGACTGGGCACTGAGTCCCCACAAGATGCTTTGTGGGTGCTTGTTACGGGACTCTACGCTGCCCTGCCACCACGCTCATCCTGCTGCACAGAGAGCAGGGCCTCCTCTGGCCTCCCGGCTTGCTACCCCCAGTCTATTCTGCACATCAAAGGGAACTTGGAGCTTTGTGTTTTCTTATTATAAAATAAAGCATAGATTCAGGATGCGACACACAAAAGAAATGTACTGCATCCTGAATCATTGCCAGGTTTGGGGCCAAAGGACTAAAAAACGTGAGGGCCAGTCCACAAGTCCCACGTCGGAAGCCTGCCCACCCAGTCCTCTTTGCCACGCTGAGTGGTATTTGCTTGCTCTAAGAGGCATGTTCTCTCCGTCTCATTCCAGCCTTCCGGGGACTCCATTACGCTGTCTGAGAGCACGGCCATCGTGTCCCATGGCACGACAGGACTGGTCACCTGGAATGCAGGGCTGTACCTGGCAGAGTGGGCCATAGAGAACATGGCAGTCTTCACGAGCAGGTGACTTCAGCAGGGTGCAGGCAGGCCACCCCCAGAGTGGGGGGGAGGGAGGGGTATGTGCCCCAGGCAATCATAGACACAGCCCCTTCTCCCCCGTCTCAGGACTGTCTTAGAGCTGGGTAGTGGGGCTGGCCTTACAGGCCTCGCCATCTGCAAGACGTGCCACCCCAGAGCCTACGTCTTCAGTGACTGCCACAGCCGGGTGCTTGAGCAGCTCCAAGAGAACATCCTTCTCAATGGCTTCTCCTTGGAGCCGGGTGTCACCCCTCCTGCACAACATTGTCCAGGACACGGTGCCTGTAATGCGGAGAGCCTCACAGTGACCGTGACCCAGCTGGACTGGGATGAGGTGACGGGCCCCCAGCTCGCTGCCTTCCAGCCCGACGTCATCATTGCCGCAGGTACTGCGCAGAGCAGGGCAGGGCCAGTGGACACCTGGGGGGTGGGGGGCTTCCAGAATGGACACTGTGGGGTTCTAGGATGATACAGAATGGTTCCCTGATACATGCAAGGACCCTGCACCCAATCTGCAAAGAGGAAGCTTCACAAGTGGTGAAGCAGGTCTGCAGGTGTCTTTCTCTCTTCCTCTGTCTCCTCCCCTTTCAATTTTTCTGTCCTATCTAATAAAAATAGAAGGGGGGAAGGTAAGGATAATAGTGGCCACTGGGAGTGCTGGATTTGAAGTTCGCCCTCACCACAAGGCCGCCTCCCCAGTGTCCCCCCCTACCCCCATAAGACGACATGACTCTGGTTCCTGTGCATCACAGACCCCTCAGTCAGTTCAGGCTTCCATCTGGCACATCCGTGTGGTCATGGCAGGGCTCCCTTGCAGCTCTCTCTCCTAGACCCACAGCCTGGAGTCTCTCAGCTCACTCCACAAGGGTGGGCCCCCTTCTGGTGTGAGACACAGGCTCCTTGAGGGACGGGGTGTTTGGCGTGGACCCCAACATCTCCTCATCCCGCACCACATTCACCCACTCACCCCCGGAATGACGACTGGGCCTCAGACCCAGACACCAGGTGCACGGAGCCTGAGCAGCACAGCCCCTCATGCTCGGGTCCTGCCAGGGCATTTGTCCTGTGGGGTAGCCAGCAGCGTGCAAGTACCCAGAGGCAGGCACTGCTTCCTCCAGCTGCTGCTTGACAGGCCGGCAGATGATATTTATAGGGGGCAACCGTGCATCCTGGAGATTTCCATCTGTTGCATGCCTTTCAACAGTTGTTCCCCCCTTACTCTAAAGCTCCCCTCTTTCACCCTACTCACTTTCTTTCCCAGTAGCACAAATCTAACAGACTGGTCAACCGTGAGGGTGGCAGAGCTGGGAGCTGAGAGCACCACACCCTAGGCCCCACTGATCACCTGTGCTTTCCACCGTAGATGTGCTGTACAGCCCCGAGATCATCCTCTCCCTGGTGGGGGCCCTGCAGAGGCTGTCCACTTGCCACAAGGACCAGCGGACTCCCGACATCTATGTGGCCTTCACCATTCGCAACCCAGAAACATGCCAGCTGTTCATCACAGAGCTAGGTGAGGCAGACTGGGCAGGCGGGTGGGTGTCTGCAGGGCTGCTGTGCAGGCAGATGCCAGGGAGGCAGAAATCAGTATGGTAGACGGGGGCCTGAGACAGAACGGCAAGTCCCAGGTGATTGGATGAGCCTGGCAGGTCACCCCAGGGGTGGGGGTAGGGGGTAGGGAACAGAGGGTAGCTCCCCTAATGATCCGGGGGCTAAAGATCCTCGCCCTACAGTGTAGGCACACAGTAAGTTCCAAGAACTTTCAGACCCCCATTCCTTATCTGCACAGGGTGTCGGGACAGTCCTGGTCCCCTGGTGGCCCAGCAACACCCACCGGGGAGAAGATGGCCTGGCGTGCACTGAGGGGTGTGCACTGAGGGGTGTGCACGGCCCTGCACTGCCAGTCCCCAGACCCAAAGCAGCTCCTATGGCTCCCCGGAGGGGTATGCTCAGCCTCCCTGAGAAACTCTGGGGTGTAAGGCAACCGCCTTGGCACCCATGGGCTGGAGGCAGGCAGCTTCGCCCAGTGAGACACAGGCCCCGGTGCCATCTTGCATGTGCTGTGCAGCCTTAGAAAAGCAGTCCTCCTGCAGGTCCTCAGTGTGTCCCAAGGGAAGAAAGCAAATTGCTAAACAGCTTGTCATATAAGCCCATTTTTATTTATAAAAAATAATTATCTTCATGATGTCATGTGGGGAGCCTGGAAGGAAATGCACCTCGAGCTAACAGCCGGCCAACAGTCACACCTGTGCTGGCCCCTCTGGTTCTTTATGATAGAAGTTGCATTTGTACAAGGCCGTGCTGAGATGCTGTGCTTAGAAGACAGTAGGTCCTGCCTCTGAAGAGGCATCAGGCCAACTGTGGTTCAAACCTTAATCCCTCCAGTCTGTGCCGGATGGAAGGCAGGCACGGAGAGCCACCAGGAGCCAGACAAGCTGTGACCTCCCGGAGCAGACAGCCCAGGGACAGAGGCAATTAAAGTAAATTCCATTTCTGAGCTGATGAAACAGCTCACCAATAGGGTAGTGCGCTGCTCTGCCAATTGCGGGACTCAGGTTCAATCCTGGCACCCACCACACTGAAGGAAGCTTCAATGCTGTGGTCTTCCACTATTTCCACATGTAACAAACACAAAGACTTTCTCCACTTCCAGAGGCCCAGGAGGTGGTACTGTGAGAAGGGCGCTAAATTTGGAAGCTTGAGGACCTGAACTTAACCCCCAGCATCCCACATGCCAGAGGGATGCTCTTCTCCCCCAACCTTCTATCTTGTATTAATAAATATTAAAATAAAAATAAAAAATTAAATCACTACTTCCAGGGATCAGGCAGTGACACACCCAATAGAGCTTATGTGTTACTATGCAGAAGGACCCAGTTTCAAGTCCCCAGCCCCCCACCTACAGGGGTGAAGCAGTGCTGCAGGTGTCCTTTCTCTCTGTCTTCCCCTTCCCTCTCAACTTGTCTCTTTATAAAAAAAGGAGGAAGGGGGAAAAAAAAGCCATTGGGGCAGTGACTTCATTGTACAGGCCCTAAGCCCCAGCAGTGACCCTGGTGGCAGTGAAAATTATTTTTTTTTAAATAAAGATTCCACTTCCAGTCCTGCCCCTGGAGACTGGTCCAAATATCTGAGTGGAAGCAGGAGCCTAGTGACCAAGCAAACCAGTCCGACAGGGTACTGTGCCATCCCCAGCCCCACGTGCTGACCCTCCCTCCCCCCCCACCCCGCTCTGTTCCAGGCCAGGCTGGGATCCAATGGGAAGCGATGCCTCGTCATGACCAGAAGGTCTTTCCCTATGAAGAACACTCAGAAACAACAATCCTGAAGCTGACGTTGGAGGCCTTCCGTGCTTCAGACTAACCTGAAAACCGAGTCACTGTCCTAAAAGGAGCTTCCCAAGGGAAAGGAAATAAAACCTTCACTGGACAGGGCCAGGTGGTGATGCACCTGGTTGAGTTCACAAATGACTGTGCATCAGGACCCAGGTTCAAGTCCCTAATACTGCGTTCAAACCCCTGGTCCCCACCAGCAGGGGAAAAGCTTCATGAGGTGAAGTAGTGCTGCAGGTCTCTTGGTGTCTCTCTCCCTCCCTCCATCTCCCCCTTTCCCTCTCAATTTGTATGCAATGAAAAAAAATTTTAAAAAACCCTTCACTGAACTTGAATATTTGGAGAATGTTAAATTCTGCACCAGGAAACAGAATTATTCCAGTATACACAACCTGTTCAAGTTTGTGGGCACCACCTTCTATCAGCAGTTTTGGTTTCGTTTTAAGATTTATTTACTTTTGGGCTAGGGGACAGCTGAATGGTTATGCAAGTGACTGAAGCTCTGAGCTCCCTCCCAGGTTCAATCCCCAGCACCACAAGTCAGAGCTGAGCAGTGCTCTGGTTTAAAAAGAAATCTTTTTTTTTTTTAATTTATTCCCTTTTGTTGCCCTTGTTGTTTTATTATAGTTGTTGTTGATCTCGTTGTTGTTGGATAGGACAGAGAGAAATGGAAAGAGGAGGGGAAGACAAAGAAGGGGAGAGAAAGATAGACACCTGTAGTCCTGTTTCACCGCTTGTGAAGCGATTCCCCTGCAGGTGGGGAGCCGGGGGCACGAACCGGGATCCTTACACTGGTCCTTGTGCTTAGCGCCACCTGCGCTTAACCCGCTGTGCTACCGCCCGACTCCCAAGAAATCATTTTTTAACAAGAGGAAAACCAACCAGAGCATCACTCTAGCATGTGCAGTGCCAGGGATCAGATTCAGGAATTTGTGCTTGGAAGTCCCTGCACTCTTCTACTGAGCTCTCTCAGGCCAAGGAAGCTTTGACCAGTCAGAAGTAAGACACTGGCTCAGCTAGCACTTCACATGTGCAAGTGAGAAACAGACCTCTCGAGTAGCTCCCTTCAGCCCTGCTCTTGCATCAGGGTTCACGGAGAAGAACATGAGGACAGATGACGGGACAGATGCTGGAGAGGCCGAGGGACGGCAGCAGGGAGGCACCACGTTAAATAGAAAATTAATGGGGTGGGAGAAAGCTCCTGGGGCAGCAGAAGAGAAGTGATTCAGAGCCTCGGTTTCCTGGTCCTCAAAACAATGGCCAAGCCACCACAAGCCCCAGCCTTGAAGCTGCCTCATTCCACAGGTGGCCACTGCCGACCAGTGGGTGGCTCTGCTGCACCCTATCTGGCGGGGAAAACAGCAGCTGCAAGAGGCAGGCTTCCGGGTGGGGATGAAGGGCTTGCAGCCGCCTGAGAGTCTGGGCTCCAGCCGCAGCCTCAGGTATCCACCAACAGCGGAAGCACTGTGTGCCTCCAGCTCTCCTCCCAGCAGAGCGGCTCAGAACCCTGCAGATTCTTCCGGAAAAGCGAGAGTTTGCCAGCAGGATCTGGAAACTTGAAGAAAAGCATCTAGGAAGAAATAAGCGCAGGGACTTAGTCATCTGCACTTCCCACCCCATAGGGAAGCTGCTGCTCCTCCTGCCTGGAGGGCCGAGCCCCCACTCCCCCACAGTCACCTCAAGATGCTCCTCCCTGGCCAAGATGCTACTGAAACCGGCCTCCCCGGTGCCAGCCGGGCCTCCACGCAGCTCTGCAGATGTTCTCAAGAAAGACCCTGACCCTCCTGCATCCTGGGCACGAGTCTGCAGCCCAGCCTCCTCTGCTCGGGACAGTGCAGCCACCACCAGCCACACCAGAACCAGGCACCTCCCACCACCCGACACCACAATCCACCCACTGCTGGGGCCCAGGCAATGCCAGTGTTGTTTCCAGCCTGGTGTCTGCAAGCTGCAGCCTACACCCTCAGTCTCAGGGAAGCAGGTTTAACTGGAGCACAGCCCCAACCCCCCACTTGCTGCCTGTCCCTGGTTGCTTTGCGGGAGAACCAAGTGCCAGCAGACTGACAAAACCTCTAACCCTTCTTACTCCCCGAGACAGAGGGCCGGCCTGCAGATCACCGACCTTGGAACGAACTCAACTCTTGAGAATGTGATGTACTACCTTCTGGAATGAGAGAGATGGCCCTTAAAGGACCCCCCCACCACCCTTTTCAACAGGCTGGTGAAGAGGAAGCTCTCCCCTCGCTCTGCCCCGGATGCCATCGTTAACGGCACCTGATCATCTGGTTCTGGCATCTTGTAAACCTAGAGGCACCCAGTTCACTAAGGCTCTTCCCACCACTCCCCCCCAGGACCCCCAGAGTCCTGTGGGCTGCGGGAGGACCAAGGTCTGGGGCCCTGGGAACTTGGGGGGTTGGGGGCAGAAGCAGCTACCTGCAGCTGTGCGGCCAACTCCTCTGCATCCCTGAAGACCAGGCCATTCTCCTCATGCTTCACCAGCTCGTGTAAGCTGCAGCGAGAACAGAGGGAGCCTGAGCGCTGCCAGAAGCCTCCAGAATCCCTGGTGCCCATCCCACCCTCCCTCAGGCTCAGCTGGGGTCAGCAGTGCTGGGGAGTTTGACATCTGAATGAAAAATCCAAACAGACCGGGGAGGTGAGGGCAGCCAGAGGCTCCAGGCCTTTGCTGTGTGCCTTCTGCACTCTGTTCTCCCCACAGCAGAGGACGGAGGCTGGAGCCCTCCGCTGAGTGGCTGTGCAGGGAAGGGGGAGGGCAGTCCCTACTGTGCAGCGTAAGTCCCACCAGGATCTGACTCCCCCATTTCCTTCCCAGTGAAAGGCTGCCCTCCAGACACTGGCTGTTGCCAGGCAGAATGAAGACAGAATCCAGGTCTGAGTCAAAGAACTCCAGTGAAACGGATAGAATGAAATAGAGCCCATCCCGGCGGCCACGCTGCCCCGCAGCACCAGTCCCCAGAGTGCAGACACAGGACCTGGCGTGGGTTCTGAGCAGGAGCTGCTCCCTTCGGGGAGCTGCCCACCCCCCACCCCCGCTGTGCTGCACTGATGGGGAAGTCTCCAGGCCAGCCCTGACTGGGGACAGACACACGGCCACTGGTCAGGAAGCCCAACCCAGAGAAGAGTCTGCTCCTACCACCGGAAGCTGGCAGCACACACAGGCAGGCAGCAGCCGAACATGTCCACCACCTTCATGGGCAGGTCCAGGCCGCTAGAGGACGTGTGCAGGCTCACACCCAGATCTGCTGACCCTGCAGGCAAAAGGGTCACCAGAGTTGGCTGTGCAACCACAAATCCACAGATGGGTTGTGGGTCCGTGTCCCCGTCGGGAGGGAGAAGTGATGGTCCACCCCCCCTCCCCGGCCTCCACCCACCTGCTGCTGGGTGATGCTGGCCCAGCAGCTGGGCACAAGGCGGAGAC
Source organism: Erinaceus europaeus (assembly GCF_950295315.1). Classification (NCBI taxonomy): domain Eukaryota; kingdom Metazoa; phylum Chordata; class Mammalia; order Eulipotyphla; family Erinaceidae; genus Erinaceus; species Erinaceus europaeus. The sequence goes on from NC_080176.1 coordinate 3,542,475, forward strand.
ACAGCAACACTCCAGGCCATAAGCCTGCTACACAAAGACCATCTACCTAACATGGGCTTTTTGTTAACACTGAGCTAGTTCCCTGGCCCCTTACCCACTATGTTTACATATATTTGTGCTTTTTACAGATTACCAGGAGAAAAAGAACAAGCTGAGCGTCACTCTGCAGCATGTGGTGCCAGAGGTGAAACTCAGGACTTCACGCTTTTAAGTCGAAAGCTCTAGCCACTGCACCATCTCCCAGGCTGTTACCCACTATTTTTAAAAGACATGTTCAGGGGTGGAAGGTAGACAGCATAAAGGTTATGCCAACAGACTCTCATGCCTGAGGCTCCAAAGTCACAGGTTCAATCCCCTGCACCACCATAAGCCAGAGCAGAGCAGTGCTCTGGTTAAAAAAAAAAAAAAAAAAAAAAGACATGTTCAGAACAGCTGTGCCTTTTAATGGGTACAGAATTTCTGCCTGACTGGTGAGATAGCATAATGGTTATGCAAAAAGACTTTCATGCCTGAGGCACCAAAGTTCCAAGTTCAATCCCCAGCACCACCATAAGTCAGAGCTGAGCAGTGTTCTGGTAAAAAAAAAAAAAAAAAAGAAAAAAAGAAAAGAAAAAGAAGAAAGAAAGAGAAACCCGAAAAGCACAATTTCTGCCTGCCTTGATAAAAATGCTTTGGAAATAGATGGTGTAGATTGTGGTGATGACTGTGTGTTCTTTTCTTTAATGCTATTTACCCTCACCCTAAACCAGCAGTTTGAATGGGACTTTTTTTTAGGCTTTGTGGAGACATGAGGTTTGCAAATGAGGCCTCATTCCAGGGCACCAAAGCAGAAAGGACTTTTTTTTCCTTTTTTGTTTTTGTTTTTAGTGTTTATTTTTATTTTTTAGAGAGATGCAAAGAGAGACAGAGAAACACCAGAGCACTGCTTAGATTGTGTGATATTCTGAATGAAACTCATGCCACTGAATTAAAGATGGCAATGTGGGAGGCCGAGAGACAGCTCACCCAACAGAACACACAGACGACCATGTGCAAAGACCCAGATCCAAGTCCCAGCCACCACATGGGAGCACCATGCACAGGGGAAGCTTCATGATGGTGGAGGGACACATGGTATCTGTACTCTGTACCTAGAAAACTAACAGGGGCCAGGTGGTGGCGCACCTGGCTGAGCAAACACGTTTACAATGCACAAGGACCCAGGTTCGAGCCCGCAGTCCCCACCTGCAGGGGGAAAGCTTTGCAAGTGGCGAAGAAGGGCTGTAGGCGTCTCTCTCCCTCTCTATCACCCTATTACCTCTCGATTTCTGGCTGTCACTACCAAATAAAAAAAGGTAATTTTTTAAAAGAGAATTTTGAAAACTGGAAACAGTGGAATCACATAGGTGTGAAGTTCCAGCAAAATTCTGGTGGACCAAAAACAAAAAAGGGAAAATGGTCAAATGGTTGCGATGCTCTTTTTTTTTTAATTATTTTAAAATTATTTTTATTGTTTTCTTTTAATATTTATTACCTCTTGCTGCCCTTGCTGTTTTATTGCTGTAGTTATTATTGTTGTCATCATTGTTGGATAGGACAGAGAGAAATGGAGAGAGGAGGGAAAGGCAGAGAGGGGGAGAGAAAGACAGACACCTGCAGACCTGCTTCACCACCTGTGAAGCGACTCCCCTGCAGGTGGGGAACCAGGGGCTCGAACCAGGATCCTTACGCCGGTCCTTGCGCTTTGCACCACCTGCACTTAACCCGCTGCGCCTGACTCCCAGCAATGCCCATTTTTGTTATACAGCTTACAATTTTTTAAACATGATTTATTTATTAATGTGAGGTAGAAGGAGAGAGATGGAGAAAAACAGACATCATTTAGGTCACATTCAGAACCTCATGCTTGAGAGTCTAATGCTTTTTCCACTGTGCCACTTCTAGGACCACTAGTTTTGTTGTTGTTGTTCTGTTTTGTTTTGTTTTGAATCCACAGCAGACCCCTCAAAAAGCCAGCTGTCACTAAGAAAATAAAGGCTGAAATAAAGCCACCTGACATTACGAAATGCCAGCCCTCTCTCATGCCCTGAACAAAGTCCTGACCGTGGGAAACAGTGAGCCCAGCCTCTGGGCAGGGAGGGGAGGTGCAGGGCTGCATGGCAGGCATGGGAGGAACCCTCTTGGAATCCCTCAGCCAACAGCTCCAGCCTCACAACAGGGACAAACCAGCACCCCAGGAAACCAGCCCCTGGAGTTCAGCCAAGAGCTCCTCCAACAGGCCCTTGGAGGTGACGGGAACGGGGTCCATTCAACCTGTGTGTGCACAGCCCTCAAGCTAAGCGTGTGTGTCTGTGTGTGTGTGTGTGTGTGTGTGTGTGTGAGTGTGTGTGAGTGTGTGTGAGTGTGTGAGTGTGTGTGAGTGTGTGAGTGTGTGTGAGTGTGTGTGAGTGTGTGTGTGTGTGTGTGTGTGAGTGTGTGTGAGTGTGTGTGAGTGTGTGTGTGTGTGTGTGTGTGTTACAGAGAATGAACCGAGGCTCTTCTACATGGACACTAACAGCAGGTTGCTGAATCAAACATTTCACTCTATATGCTTAGGGAGAGGGGGGATGAGAAACACCACCGCACTATTCTACCATCCATGGAGGTTCCCCCAGAGCCATCCAAGCAGCTCCCATGTGCTGCAGGGATCAAACCCAGGACCTCACATATAGTAAAGTTTGTGCTTCACCTGGTCGTTCTTTTTTTTTTTTTTTAAATCTTTCTTTTATTTATTACCTTTTGTTGCCCTTGTTGTTTCATTGCTATAGTTATTATTGTTGTTGCTATTGATGTCATTGTTGTTGGATAGGACAGAGAGAAATGGAGAGAGGAGGGAAAGACAGAGACGGGAAGAGAAAGACACCTGTAGACTTGCTTCACCGCCTGTGAAGCGACTCCCCTGCAGGTGGGGAGCCGGGGGCTCGAACCAGGATCCTTACTCGGGTCCTTGTGCTTTGTGCCACGTGCAATTAACCCACTGCGCTAACACCTGACTCCCCTGGTTGTTCATTTTTAAGGGGCCAAGAAAGCAAAGATTTTGTGCCAGAGATAAGCACACTGTGATCTGGCCCTTTCCAGAGGTTTGCTCCCTACTCTCACCTTCCCTCTAGGCTCTCTTGCACTCTTACCTAGAAGGTGAAAGGAGGGTGGCACACCTGGCTAAACGCATATATCACCAGGCACAAGGACCTGGGTTGAAGCCCCCACTCCCTACCTGCAGGAGGAAAGCTTCATGAGCAGTGAAGCAATGCTGCAGGTATGTGTCTCCCCCTCTCAATTTCTCTCTGTTCGATCCAAATGAAATAAAATTAAGACAAAAAGAAAGTACCTAGAAGTCGGGGGTAGTCCTCGGCCTCCAGCCACGGGGTACAGACCTGGACGTGCTGGAGCTGCTTCTGGCTGAGGAGGCGGCTGTAAAACTCCTTCAGAGGCCCTTTGCCTGCAGAGGAAGTCGGGGTCACTGCCGTGGACCCATCTGTCCCTGTCCTGCAGCCCTGGACTGAGAAGCCCCAGGAGGAAAGAGGAAAGGGCCACACCTGCAGCTCCTCAGGCCCCTCCCAGAAGTGACCCCCCGCCCTCCCCAGGACTACATATCCTAACCACGAACCAGACAACCTGCAGCCCCGAGAGCCTCAGGCTGGGAACATGGCCAGGACACACTCTTGACAGGCACCAGGGTGCCAACCTGAGCTGCTCACCCACCACTGCCCTACCCCCACTAGGTCCCTGGGGCACATGGGGAGGGGGCTGCCAGGGGTCAGGAAGAGGAGCGGGTTCAGGGAGGGACAGCAGGGAGCTGCCTCCTCCAGCCACAGCTCCTCTGCTTCTCTTCCGAGGGTGCTCAATCGGAAGCAGTCCATGTTGGACAGTGGGCGTTTGCTATGCTGGTAGGGAGGACCCTGCTCTTATAGTGGAACTTAAACTCAAAGCCCACCATTCAGGGGTCATGGCGACAAGAGACATGCTAACGAGACCACCTTTGTCTGAGCCCCTGCACTTCATTTTCACTGCTCTGCAGTTGTCCTGTCAACTGTGTCGGGTGTTCAGATTCACCAATTTGTGAATGATGTTTCTAATAAAATGCTAGTCTTGGCTCCAAAAATACATTCAGTTGAATTAAAAGATGCCTGCACCGTCTGTTGTGATGGTGCGTCCTACAGAGAGCAGGGCTTGGGTACATGAGGGCCCTCTGCACCCTCTAGAAGCAGGTGGAGAACCCAGGTCAGAGTTTGCATGAGGCTTAAACAGACAAGAAACTCGAGTGTCTTGAGCATGGAGGGCACACCTCAGGGGCCCTTCCTCGTGATACAGAGCCTGGGTACCGCACACAGATAGTACCTGTTATCACGCAGACCAGAGGAGGCAGGCTTTCTCCATTCAGAAGCAGCTGTTCAAACTCTGTGAAAAAAACAAATGTGTGAATGGATGGGTGAGTCAAGTTGGCAGAGCCAACTGTGGGCCCTGAACAGGGACTCAGGAGTCGGCCCCTCTGCCACCTCAGTGTTCAGGTTCCCCCCAACACAGTTGTCTTGGGGACAGGACCACACTACAGGGGATGTCACACATGGCCCCCCGTAAGCCCTGCCCCATCACAGCCACACACCTACTTTCTAAGGCTGCCAGCAAGATGGAGAAGTCTTCATCCTCTACAAAAAGAAAATCAAGTGTCACATGACATTTCCGGGTGCCTCCCTTCCCCACTCTGTACCCTCCCCCATCTCATCAAGAGACACCCCCCTCCCCCAGTCCCAGGCTGGGGGGTGGAGGGGGAAGAGTCCCATCTCTGGAGGGCATCCACACCTGTCCAGCTGGTGCTGCTGACCAGCAGGGCTGGCCGCCCACGGGGACGTGTTACCAGCCCGCTCTGTAGGTCCCGCTGTGTGAAGGCTGACCTCTCCACAGCCGGGTCCGAGGACTCTGAGCTGAGGGAACAGACACAGCATGAGTGACAGACCAGCAGGTCGAGGTGAAGTCACAGCAGAGGCACTGTGGGTACTATCACCTTGCTTTCTTGGCAATGTTCACTTGCTGTTGGGGGTGAATTCAACCTTCCAGGGCCTACTCTTCTTACCGTCCCCCAACCTGAGATGAGGGCCTCTGACACCCTCCAGCCTGCTCCCAGGTGATGCAAGGAGCCAGGCAAAGCTCTTCTCAGCCTCATGAGATCCCTGAGAATAAATGTGGCTACAGGTCCTACAGAGACAGGGACTCACTGCAGGAGGAAGGTCACAGCCTAACAAAGGGATAATGTTCCTGACAGGGCAGAGAATAAATACTGTAGGATTTGGGGCCAGTTTATACTGTGCTATAAAGCTTGACTCTGTTGGGAGAATGAAGGGAGTGTATACATGTGAATGAGAGTGAGTGAAGGAGAGTGTTACATTTCACGAGAAGAACAAGAGGGAGGGCTGGAGGAGGAGACAGGAAAGCAGGGGTCAGGCGAGGACAGCAGTGACCAGAAGAGACGGCAGCTGAAGACAGACCACTTACCAGGCCCTGAATGCAGGGTAGGTGCGGCCCAGCTTCACAAAGAGCTGGTGTTGTACATCTAAGGGCGTCTCTCTGAAGAAAGAGGCTGGCTTGTCGTAGACAGTCACAGCTCTGCAATGAAATCAGAAGTGAGGTCACTGGGTGGTTGAGGGAGCAGGGGCCCAGTCTGTAGCCTGCTAACCCAGAGGTTGCCTGATCCTCAAGATGAGGCCCATGGAGGCAGACTCAGGACAATCAAAAAAAGCAAGGCACAGGGTGTGTGTGTGTGTGTGTGTGTGTGTGTGTGTGTGTGTGTGTGTGTGTGTGTGTGTGTGTGTGACTGGGTGGTGGTGCACCTGGTTGAGTCCACATTCTACATGTTAGAACACACAAGGACCCAGGTCCAAGTCCCCAGCCCCCACATACAAGCAGTGCTGCAGGTGTGTCTCTCCCCTTCTCTGTCTCCCCCTCCCCCTTTTAATGTTTCTCTATCCAAAATAAATAATTTTTTTTTTTTAAAAAAAAGGAAAGACATGGGGGGTGGGGACCCAGGTCTCAAATACGGGGAATAAGAGCTATGAAATCCATGTGGTGTGTAGAGCCCCTGGGGGAGGTAGAGTGCTGTCCTCCCCTCCAAGCTGCTGGTGCCCATGGCCTCCTCCTTCGGTCTCCCCAGGGCACTGACCCAGGCCATGGTGCTTCCAGATGCCTCCCCAAATGTGACGTGGAGGTGCTGCTGCTCCGTCCCCCGGGGACCCTACCTGATACCCCAGTTCTCTGCCAGGTCTTCCTGCATTGCTTTGGTCACACACAGGTTCAGGTAGGACAGACGTCCAAAGAGCTTCTCATACCTGAAACAGCACATCATTGTTCAGCCCAGAGGTAGAGGGGGGCCAACAGTGGTACCTCCACAACCTCTTTAGGACCTTGCACCACCTCTCTGAACTGTTTTGCTTCTTAGACCAAGAAATGCCTTCCTTGGGTCTAGGAGATAGCCTGTTAGGTATAGTACAAAAATGCCTTACCAGAAGTAAGGCCTGGGGTTTCAGCCCTGATATCACATGGGACCAAGACACACAACTCAGAGGAGCTCTGTGGATAGTGGACCAGTGCTGTGACAACTCTGCTTTCTCTCTGCCTCTCTCTCCCTTTCTCTGTAAAATAAAGATTGAAAAAGTAGGGTCCCCACCTGCAGGGGAGAAGCTTCACGAATGGCACAGGTGTCTCTCTGTCTCCCTCTCTATCACCCCCTTCCCTGTTAATTTCTCTCTGTATCTAATACACAAATAAAGATTAAAAAAGAAAGAAAAGAAAAAGTTTGTCTGTGAAGACCACTCAGCAGTGGTGTTGTGCATGAGACCCTGGGTTCATTCCCCAGCACCACATAAAAAAAAATAAAAATAAAAATAAAAAGTCTATCTTGGGTTAGGCCTGTTTCTGTTACTTGGAACATTTTTTCCCTGAGCCCCACAGAACACTCATAAAATACCCTTCTTCCTGCTATGGTGTCTACACCTCCACTCCCAGGCTCTCACCACTTGGCCAGCAGAACCAGGGGGTGGCTGGGCCCATGCACCAGAGCCATAATGGAGTAGCCATAGTTGTGCCAGTCAATGACGAGCTTGCTCCCACAGAGACAGCCCACAAACCAACAGACAGCAATGGCAGGCAGGCCTGGGGGATTCTGGGAAAGAGAAACTTAAATGAAAAGACAGAAACACAAACTGTCATTGACAACAAACTGAGTAAAAATAGCAGCCACCTGTGCAGCCCAAGAAGTCACACAGTGGATAAAGCTTTGGCCTTAAAAGCATAAGTTCCCAAGTTCAATACCCAGCGTCACATGTGCCAAGAGTGATCCTCTAGTTCTCTCTCTTCTTCCCTCTTTCTTGTGTTAATAAACAAATATTGTTATGTGGAAAAGTGAGAAATGTTACACATGTACAAACTACTATATTTTACTGTTGACTGTAAATCATCAATCCCTCCCCCCAATAAAAAGAAAAAATATATGTATTTAAATAGTGGCAACAAACATAACAAAGAGTCAGTTATCTTTACAAAGTTCTTTGATAGCAAATAAGCCAAACACTGAGCCTCTTCCTCACCAAAAAATTTATTAGAATTGACCAGCCTGGAGAGTTCCAGATCACTGATAGTCAAGGAAACACTGAAACATAGAACACAAGATATATCTTTCACCTATTATCAGAATATAAATTCAAAAACACCTACTAACAGAGACCCCGGAGATCATTCAGTGGGTAAAGCAGGCATGACACCCTGAGTTCGAGCTCTGGCACATGGGAGCACCAGAGACAGAGCCAAGAGAAGGTCTATGGATGGAGAAATGGTGGCTTGGTATGTCTCTCCCTCTTAGAAAAACTATGAAAAATCGACATCTCCAGAAGGCATTTGGTGGCATCTTGCATACACAATGCCCTAGGTTCATTCCCCAGCACCACATGGGGAAGGAAGGAAGGAAGGAAGGAAGGAAGGGAGGGAAAGAGAGAGAACCGTAAGTAAATGCACACAAACTGCATCTTCTTTGTGTTTTTAAAAGTCTGTGCACAGGGACAACAAAATGGCTCACTTGGATACTGCACTGTTTTGCTGGTGTGCAAACCAATGAGCCTGTACCCTACTGCACTGAAGGAAGCTTCAGCGTTGTGGCCTCTTTCACTCTCTCTGTCTCTTTGTCTCTATATGAGAAAGTCATCCCAGGTGGTGAAGTCCAAGTGATAACAATAACAATAATAATCGGTACACACCCATGAATCCACAACTTATTTACCAAATTCTGTGTGTGTGTGTGTGTGTGTGTGTGTGTGTGTGTGTTAAGGCTGGAAAGCAAACTGTTAACAGCAGTTGTCACAGAGAGCAGTGGGACAGGGCCAAGTGGTGGCACACCTGGTTGAGTGCATATGTTACAATGCACAAGGACCCAGGTTCAAGCCCCCTGTCCCCACCAGCAGGGGAAAAAGCTTCACAAGTGGTGAAGCAGAGCTGCAGGTGTCTCCCTCCCTATCTCCCCCTTCCCTCTCGATTTCTGGCTGTCTCTATCCAATAAATAAAAACAATAATTATATTTTCTTTTTTAAAAAGAGAGAGTGGTGGGATTGACATATATACCTGGAGAAAGATGTAAGCTGCTGGCTGTCTCCACATCAACTTCCACATCAAGTGCACTGCCTGAAATACAACCTTGACTCCATACTGGAGAATGTGGGGCCCAACTGCAAGTGAGAAAATAGCTGTCACTACCAAAAAGGGCTCTTAGTAATTCACTCGCACACGCACAGGCACATGGGTTCAGCAGATCCTTGGGCTGGCTGCATCCTACCTGCAAATCTCTTAAGTTCTGTCAAACTCACAATCTGAATTTTTTCATTCTGCAGGAGCTCATCATGGGGTTTGGAGTCTGGGGAGGAAAAAAAAAAAAAAAAAAAAGATGTCTTTAATCTCTTTAATGAACTGGGCAGAATGACCAAATTTCCAGTCAAATGAGGGCTAGAAAAATAGTTCAGGGGCCGGGTGGTGGCGCACCTGGTTGGGCACACATGTTACAGTGCTCAACGACCCAGGTTCAAGCCCCCGGGTCGCCACCTGCAGGGCAAGTAGTGAAGCAGGGCTGCAGTTGTCGCTCTCTGTCTCTTTCCCTCTGTGTCCCCCTTCCTCTCGACTTCTGGCTGTCTCTATCCAATAAATAAATAAAGATTAAGAACAATAGTTTAGTTGGATGGACAGTGCACTGCTTTGCCATGTGTGAGGCCCAGGTTCGATTGGGCCCTCACCAACTGAAGGAGGCTTCCATGGGTGGCCCGGGAACCACCAGCTTGTGGGTAGCCCCAGGCTTTCCTCTGCCGCGGGGCACTGGGTCGATGACACTAAGCAATGGGGGTACTAGTTGCGCGCAGTCCGGGGACACGACAGCGCCTGGCCACAGCCGTCCAGGCCGCAATCCAGCTGGTCCAACCACCCTCGGAGGGGCCAGCAAAGAGGCGCCGCCGCCCCGGTCCCCTTGGAGAGGTCAAAGGCCAGGAATCAAAGGTGAGCAAGCGGCCTCCCGCCCGGAGCCCCGGGAACACACCGCAGTAGCCCAGGAGAGTCACGAAGAAGCCATGGCTGGCCAGCGACAGCGCGTGATACTGCATGCGGGGGCTGCGGCCCACGTCGCCCAGAACCACGACCGCCACGTGTGGGGCCGCGCGCCCCCGGGACCTGCGCTTCCAGGCCGCCTCCGCCCCCAGCAGCAGCAGCAGCAGCAGCAGCAGCAGCAATGGCGGCAGCAGCAGGGCCAAGCAGGAGGCGGCCATCTTGCCACAGCGCGGCGGTCACATGACGGCGCTGACGTAGCGCCCGGCGCGTTGTGCGCAACCGCAGACCGAGCCCGAGGAGGGGGCGGAGACAGCCACGTACCCAAGGAGGCTCTCATAGGCCAATGGATAAAACGTTGGACTCTCAAGCCTGACATCTCAAGTTCAATTCCCGGCAACACATCTACCCGAATGATGTCTGGTTCTCTCTCCTTCTGTCTTTGTCGCTGATAAATAAAATCTTAAACACCATCACGGTTATGCAAATGACTTTCAAGCCTGAGGCTCCAGAGTCCCAGGTTCTGTTCGCCTCCACCCTCTTCACCCACCTCCCCTCCGCAGTACCATAAACCAGAACTGATCAGTGCTCTGGTGAAAAGAAACTTAAAAAGGAAAGGGGAAAAAAATTGAGGGTGAGGGTAAATAGCATAATTATTATATGATTATGCGAAGAGACGCTCATGCCTGAGGCTCTGAAGTCCCAGTTTAAATCCCCCATAAACCAGAGCTGACTAGTGCTCTGATAAAAAAAAAATTTTTTTAATTTAAAAAAAGGAACCAGAATGGGGAGGGCTCCCCGCAGAGCTGCAAAATGCCCATGTGGGTTTCTTCTGTGGTTCTATTTATTAGTATTGGCAGAGCCCCACCCTTCGGAATCTTCCATCCTTGAGGCAGGTGTGCCCTCGAGTGAGTTGATTCTATTTTATTTTATTATTTTTTTAAATATTTTATTTATTTATTAATGAGAAAGATAGGAGGAGAGAGAAAGAACCAGACATCACTCTGGCACATGTGCTACTGGGGATCGAACTCAGGACCTCATGCTTGAGAGTCCAGTGCTTTATCACTGCGCCACCTCCCAGACCACAAGTTGGTTCTATTTTAATGCCATGTTCTGCACTAAATTCCTGCCCCAACCTGCTAAATGACTTTATTCCAAATGTGTGCAGTGTTGGGAAATGACTATTAAAGTCATGTGCATGCACTAGTAGCCTCCCTGGGCCAATTTTTTTTTTCTAGAGAGAGAAACTGAGAGAGAGAGAGAGAGAGAGAGAGAGAGAGAAGAGGGACACCACTTAACCATACATGGGGCTCCCCTGCTGTCATTTATGGGGCTCCCACTGAAACACAGGGCTTCTGCAAGGTTAAAGCACAGACTCTGCTGGATGAATTATCTCCTGGTCCCTTCTAAACTTTACCTTTTTTCCCCAGAGCCACGGCCTCATGCATGCCTGGTTTCACTACTCCCAAGCTGACTTTTTCACACAGAAAGACAGAAATGAAGTGATGCTATCATGCTCGAACTTCCTCCGATGCTGTGGCAGTCTCCTGGAATGCCAGGGTCCAAACCTACACCACACACATGGCAAGACATAATAAGCTCTGCCCAGTAAGCCCCATCTCTTCTGCACCTTTTTTTTCCCCTGCCACCACAGTTATTGCTGGGGCTCAATGCTGGCACTGCTCCTGGTGGCAATTGTTAACCCTTTTTTTTTTTTCCTATTTTCTTTGATAGGGCAGAGAGAAATTGGGAGAGGAGGAGGAGATAGAGAGGGAGAGAGAAAGACACCTGCAGCACTGCTTCACACCCCCATAAGTGTCCACTCAATCAGGTATGCCACCACCTGGTCCCCATGTTTATTTTTTTAACCTTTGCTTCTCAATGCTTTGGGTTCCTGGATTGTAATTGCAGTAGCTAGATGAAAGATGTGGTCTAGAGACTTGAAGAGTAAGAGAGGGAAGGACAGAGGGAGGGTGGAAGTCCCTCTCTGCAGCTGGATCCCCATCCAGGACTGTCCTGATTGCCGGGTCCCCACAGTCAGCCCTCATCACTACCCTTGGAAGAGCCCTCTGCCCAGGCCACCCCAGACTGCAGGACCAGCCCTCCACTACTTGCTCTTGGCTCTGCAGGGCAGGAGGGTGGGAGGAGAAGGAAAAGGAGACGTCTGGGGAGGGCCAGCCCAGGCAGAAGCACTCCTCCGGCCTCAAGCACAGGCCAGCCATGTCCAGCCCAGGGCTCCTGCTTCTGCTCCTGCTGCTGGCAGCACCACCTCCCTGCTCTTCCTCACTCTCCCAGCCGGACATCCCAGAGGGCAGGGCCACCGTCGAGGACCTCATCCTATCTGCACTGGAGAGAGCCACTGCCTTCCTGAACAAGAGGCTGCCTGAAATCAACCTGGATGGTGTGGTGGGCTTCCGCGTGCTCGAAGGTGGGTGCATTCTCCTTCCCTGGGCTGTCTTCTCTACCCCACCCTCCACTCCCACTTCAAAAACCACTCACCCGCTTGCACTGTACTCCAGGGATGTCGCCTCCTGCCCCCAGATAGTCTGAATTGACTCTAAGGAAAAAGGAAAGTCGGGGATTAGCTTCTCCCAAGAGTCAGCTGAAATAAAATAATCTTCTCTTCTCTTCCTCTTCCATCTTCTTTTTTTTTAATTATATTTATTTTATTTATTTTCCCCTTTGTTGCCCTTGTTGTTTAACATTGTTGTGGTTATTGATGTTGTTGTTGGACAGGACAGAGAGAAATGGAGAGAGGAGAGGAAGACAGAGAGGGGGAGAGAAAGACAGACGCCTGCAGACCTGCTTCACCGCTTCTGAAGCGACTCCCCTGAGGTGGGGAGCCAGGGGCTCAAACTGGGATCCTTAAGCCAGTCCTTGCGCTTTGCACCATGCATGCTTAACCCGCTGCACCACTGCCCGACTCCCCCTTCTTCTTTTTAAGATAGAGAGAGACAGAGAACAAGTAAAAGAAGCCAAAGCACTGCAACTTCCTTCAGTGCAGTGGGGGCCAGGTTCATACCTGGGTCAGTCAAATGGCAAAGCAGCACACAAAACAGTTAAGGCAAGCTGTCTCACCGGCCCAGAATGAAAAGATTTTGTCAGGCAGAGTATTAGGTCATCAACGTGAAGATTTGGACCTGCGAATAGCCTGATGGATTCTACTCTGGCAAATCTGTTCCCCTTGCTACACATTTGAGTGATTTTAGATCTTAGGAAAGAAAGAGAATAATCAATCTTACTTCCACCGGCATAGTAACCAGAGGCAAGAAGAATGTGTTGTTTTGTTTTTTTTTTCACAGGGGTCTGGGTTTTGTTTGTAGTATCTGAGGTGTCAAACTTTCCAGTCGTTCTGACTTGGAGTATCTTGATTCATACAGAGAGGGAGGTAAGGCATGGGAGTCATTGGGCTGTATTCCAGCTCTGTTTTCAGACTCTTGGTTGGAGTGCCAGGTCCTCCTCACCTGAGCTTCCTGGTCAGCTTCACCTGGCCAGCAACCAATTTCACATCCTCATCAGCATAAGGGGTTTTCTGTTGGACAAAACAGGGTCACTTCTCACTGCAGCCCCTGGACTGTCAGACTGCAAGGGCTAGGGTGGCGAGGAGGTCCCAAAGTTAAATCTGTCATCACAGGTGCCCTGTGGTAATCAAAAATAAAAATAATTTTTTTTTTGCCTCCAAGGTTATTGCTGGGGCTCTGTGCCCACACTATGAATCCACTGCTCCTATAGCCTTTGTTTTTTATAGGACAGAAAGAAATTGGGGGAGGGATAGAGAGGGAGAGAGATAGAGAGACCCTGCAGCCTTGCATCACCACTTGTGAAGCGACCCCCTCCCCCCGCAGGTGGGGAGCCAGGGGCTCTAACCGGGATCCTTGTGTGGGTCCTTGCACTTTGTACCATATGCGCTTAACGTGGTGTACCACTGCCCAGCCCCAATAAATAAAATTTTTTACAAGTAGAGAAGATGCAAAGACCACAGAAGCAAAGCTTTGGATTGTCCCCAAGAGGAAGAGATTTTCTTGGCAGTCCCAAACTGGGTGGCAGAGGATGGGCAGCCTCTGAAAGGGGATTGATGGGGGGTGGGGCACTTCCATTGTCTGATGGTGACTACAGACACTCCCACCACCCCCCATCTGACATGCAAGCTGTGTGCCAACCCCTCCACTTCTAGCCAAAGCCTCCTGGAGGTCTGGAGCCAAGTGTTTGTTCAGCTTTGAAGGATATCAGATCCTCGAGGAGGGGGCTGGAGACAGGCCAAGACAAACAGGGAGTGCTCCCACCCAGCATACAGGCTCTGGCCTTGGGAGAAGAGTCAGATGGGGGCCTCCTGGCAACATGGCTGGCCTGCTCCACTTTTCTGGACTCCCCCTACCCCACCCCGGCAGAATCCTCGAGACCCTTACACACACACACACACACACACACACAATCCTAGTCACTGCCCTCCAGGCCAGAAGCTGGGTGCTTTGAGCACAAATCTCTTTCATTTTCTCCTATCCCTGTCTTAAAACTCTTGTAGAAATTCACATTAACAGGAGGCCGGGTGGTGGCACACCCAGTTAAGTGCACATAGTACTATGCGTAAGGGTAGGCTCAAGGACCCAGGTGTGAGCTCCCAGCTCCCCACCTGCAGCGGGAACACTTCACATATGATGAAGCAGGTCTGCAGGTCTTTCTCTTCCTCTTCATCTACCCCTCCCCTCTGAATGTCTCTCTGTCCTATCGATTGAAAAGGGGAAGAAAAAAAGGAAAGAAATTCACAGTAGCTTGACTTCGTGCGCTCTCAACCCCATGCTAGGAATGTGTTTGACCCTGTACAGTGTACAACCCTCTCTGCTACACACAACAGTCTCCATCTGAACCCCTCATTTATTTCACTGGTGCTCTGCTTAGCTCTGATAGTGCCAGGAATTGAACCTAATATCCCTTGTTTGCAAATCCTATATCCCCCGACTGTGGTGCCTCCCTGGCTCCACAGCCTTCGTTTTCCCTGGCCCCCTGTCCAGCAAACCCCACTTCTCCCTAATGACTGCTAAACGCCCCACTCCATTTGCCCTCTCCTCTGGGGTGATGCCGAGCCCTCTCTACACAGGCTCACGTGTTCCCTGCAGAGTTAGGAAGAACAGTCACTGCCTCTCTACCCCCCACCCCAATATCACAGAGAAAGAGGACTGGGTGGATAAAAGTGAAATGACAGGGAGTCGGGCGGTAGCGCAGTAGGTTAAGCGCACGTGGCACAAAGCGCAAGGACCGGCATAAGGATCCCAGTTCAAGTCCCACAGCTCCCCACCTGCAGGGGGGGGCCACTTCACAGGCGGTGAAGCAGGTCTGCAGGTGTCTATCTTTCTCTCCCCCCGTCTTCCCTCCTCTTTCCATTTCTCTCTGTCGTATCTAACAACAATGATGGCATCAATAACAACAGCAATAACTACAACAACAATACAAAAAACAAGGGCAACAAAAGGGAAAATAAATAAATATTAAAAAATTATTTAAAAAAAATTTTTTAAAGTGAAATGGCTTCCTCTGGCCACTCAATAAGAGTGTCAGGATTTGAAGCCAGACCTGCCTCAGAACCAGACACCAGGGGGTCGGGCAATGGTGCACCTGGTTAAGCACTCATTGTACGAAGTCCAAGGATCCACACAAAAATGCCAGTTCAAGCCCCTAGCTCCCCAACTGCAGGGGGCATGCTACACGAGTGGTGAAGCAGGTCTGTAGGTCTCTCTCTATCTCTCCCTCCCCTCTCGGTTTCTCTCTGTCCTTTCCAATGAAAAAAATGGCCTCCTGGAGCAATGGATTTGGTGCCAGCACTGAGCCCCAGTGATAACCCTGGAGCAAGAGAGAGAGAGAATCAGACGCTAAATCAGAGCTGTTTCCCACCCTGACCCCTGCCACAGCTCCTTCACCCACCTGAGCCCCATGGAGGCCAGGGTCCAGTTCCTTCAGTGGAGTCTGTCCCATCAGGAACCAGAAGGGGCTGAGAGGCAGCATTATAATGCCATTTTCTTTCTGATATGGTTTCAGGGGGTAAACCTAGGGTCCCATGCCTGGGTGATGCCACCACTGTGAGGCTTCCTCAGGTTAATGTCTTTATTTGAGGGGGCCGTGGGGGAGACATGAGGGGTGCCACAGCACTATTCTGCCATTCACAGAGCCTCCCCTGGTGCTGTCCACGGTGCTCCTGTGTGGTGCTGGGGCTCAAACCCACGGTCTCGGGCACAGCTGAGGCATGTGCCCCACTGCAGTATCTCTTGGCCCCTGACTTAGATTATGTTTCTTGTCCACGTGGTTTGTCAAATGGTGGGGTGAATGAACTCTGCACCCCGCCCCAGTGCAGCTAAAAGGCGTTCAGGAGGCGTGGGCCCATAAGCCCCGGCTGCAGCCGCTGAGCCTGCGTGTGGGGGCACTGGCAGAGGAGCTGGCGTGGCTCCTGCACAGGTCTGTCTTCTTCCTCAACCTCAGTGACCCCGAATACTTCAGAGGTAAGGGGGTGCTGCTTCAGGAGCTCCGCCTCTGGGCTTGGTGCTGATACGGCCAAGTGCAAGGGAGGGAGGGGACAGTCCATGACAGCCCGTGGCCAGAGACCCTGAACCACAGACTGGGACACCACCACCCCCATAGGCAGAAAGCAGAGACCTATCTCCCTTGGACGTTCAGCTCGCACAGGCTCCTGGGCTCTTATCCCAGACCGGAACATAGGGCATGGTTGTCTGTCTGTCTGTCACAGAGGGTGGGACATCTAAGATATGAATGGGGTGGGGGGGTGTGTGCAGCCCTGGGTTAAATCCCCAGCACCAGAGAGAGAGAGAGAAATAAGGCTCCTGGTTCCCACCTGCAGGGGAGATGCTTCACAAGCAGTGAAACAGGTCTGCAGGTCTCTCCCTCTCCTACTCTATTTTCCCCTCCCCTCTCAATTTCTCTCTGTCCTATCCAATAACATGAAAAGAAATGGCCACCAGGAGCAGAGGAGTAGTAGATTTGTACTGCAGGCACCAGCAATAACCCTGGAGGTGGAGGGGGGATAGGGAAAGAGGGAAAGAGCCCCCTGAGTATTTATGATATGGCTCCCCATGGCCCCACGGAGCCCTGGCGGCTGGCATGAGTGGCCAGAGCTGCACTGGGATGGACACTGGTTTCTGGGCTCAGAGTGCAGGAGCCTGTGGGTGGTTACACTTGGGGTGTGTGATGCTTTGCTCCCAGACTCCCCCTCCTTTCCACCAGAGTTCCAGTCCATCATCCAGCCCGGCTTTTGGAAGCTCCCTCATACCTGGACTCGCACCAACATCTCCATGGTGTATCCCGCTGCTGAGACCCAGGACTCCTTCTCAGAAGAACACAGTGATCTGTGCCTGGTGCAGCTGCTGGGAACTGGGTGGGGCCCTGGCACTGCCCCTGAGCCACCCCCCCACAAGTCCCAAAGCACTTCTCTCTCCAAATCTGCAGAACCGGGCACAGCACTCTTGAGAGTTCCCCTTATTCTCCCCACCACCACTTCTTACCCATGGTCCCAGAATTTCATCTGGCATTCCCATGTGCCCAGCTGGGTGCCTGGAATCTGGGGAGGGAGTTCTAATAGTAAGACCCCCCCAACATGTGGGAACCCCCTCCTTCCCCAGGTCCAATGGCAGCCAACCCTGCAGGCTCTCAGACTTCTGCAGGGACCTCATGACCACGCCTGGCTGCTCAGGTTACTGCCTGTCCCACCAGCTGCTCTTCTTTCTCATGGCCAGCACCGTGAGTGTCCTGTTAGCCTGACAGAGAGGTGGGGAAGGGGGTTGGATCTGGAGACCTCTGTTTCAGATATCAGCCTGTATCCCTCCACCATCCACTATAGACTGAACTGAATGGGGGTGGGATTCTGTTGGACAGAATGATTTACAGGCTAAACTGGATATATAAGACATCAAGAAGGAAGAGGAGGAAGGGAGAAGGAGGGAGAACCAGCAGATAGAGCTGTAAGAGCAACAAATGGAGAAAGACTTAGAACTGAAAGCTGTTTGCAGGAGACTGAAGCAAGATCCCAGCTCCACCTCACCAGCATCCCCATGTTCTCCTAAGCCTGAGCTCAAATTTGCTCAATAAGAATCATGGTATTTCTTTATCTACTTTCTATTATTATTATCATTATTATTATCTTTATTTATTGGATAGAGACAGCCAGAAATTGAGAGGGTAGGGGAGATAGAGAGGGAAAGAGACAGAGAGACTCCTGCAGCCCTGCTTCACCACTTGCAAAGCTTTCCCTCTGCAGGTGGGGACTGGGGGCTCGAACCCAGATCCTTGAACACTGTAATATGTACACTCAACCAGGTGTGCCACCACCCAGTCCCTCTTTATCTACTTTCTTTTTTCTTTTTTTTTTAATATTTACTTATTTATTCCCTTTTGTTGCCCTTGTTGTTTCATTGTTACAGTTTTTGATGTCGTCATTGTTGGATAGGACAGAGAGAAATGGAGAGAGGAGGGGAAGACAGAGAGGGGGAGAGAAAGACAGACACCTGCAGACCTGCTTCACCGCCTGTGAAGCGACTCCCCTGCAGGTGGGGAGCCGGGGGCTCGAACCGGGATCCTTACGCTGGTCCTCGTACTTTGCGCCACGTGCGCTTAACCCGCTGCGCTACCGTCTGACTCCCTTTATCTACTTTCTGTGTAGAAAGTGGAGGTTGTTATTTTACAAGAGATTCCAGGTTCAATAACCAGAACTAAGCAGTGCTCTAGCCAAAACAAACAGAAAGGGCTGGGGAGACAGCATAATGGTTATGCAAAAAAGGCTTTCATTATTGCCCTTGGTTTTTTTTTATTGTTGTAGTTATTATTGTTGTTGTTGATATTGTTGTTGTTGGATAGGACAGAGAGAAATGGAGAGAGGAAGGGAAGACAGAAGGGGAGAGAAAGATAGACACCTGCACACCTGCTTCACCGCTTATGAAGCGACTCCCCTGCAGGTGGGGAGCTGGGGGCTCAAACTGGGATCCTTACACCAGTCCATGTGTGCTTAACCCGCTGCGCTACTGCCCAACTCCTGAAAAAAGGCTTTCATGACTGAGGCTTCAAGGACCTATGTTTAATCCCCAGCACCACCATAAGCCAGAGCTGTGCAGTGTTCTGGTATTTCTGTCTATGTGTATCTCTTTCTTTAAAATAAATAAATTAGTAAAGGATGGGGCTAGAAAGAATAATGGTTATGCAAAGAAATTCTTGTATCTGAGGCTCCAAAGTTTCAGGCTCAATCCCCCACACCACCATAAGCCAGAGTTGACCAGTGCTCTGGTAAAACAAACAAGCAAACAAACATAAAAGTGCCATCCCAACTACAAGAAACAAGTAAAATTAATTTTTAAAAAAATGAAGGAAGGAAGAAGAGCTAGCATGGTTATGCAAAAACCATGGGTTCAAACCCTAGCACCACTGATGCCTGAGGCTCTGAACTCCCAGGGTCAATACCCACCACTATCAGCCAGAGCTGAGCAGGGCTCTGGAAAAAAGCAAGTGTTCTGATGTCCAGAAATTCTTAGACAGAAAGGCACTTGGTGCTTTTGTCTGGCAGATTTTGCTTTATTATCATTATTATTATTATTATTATTATTTTGCAGGTCACCACTCACCAGTAATTTAGTAAATACACTAAAAACCAAGAGGCAAGGACAATTACTTTGATCATCTGATTTAACACGTAGAAAGAAGTGACTCTGACACATTGCCAAGGAGAATTCCAAAATCTGTTACTGTCACCTATCACCTGCATTTTGAGTAGTTTTAGCTGCGGGCAGGGTCAAATGACTGCTACCCAGCGCCCTCTAGTGTGCATCCCAGGGGCTTCCCCTGGGCACCCCTCCCCTCAGCTCCTGCAATGTCTCTTGTGAAGACATTTGCAACTCAGAAGGGTTCACTTAGCCAGTTGATGTTGCACAGCTCCAGAGAGGGAGAGGCAGGACTCGAACCCCAGTGACAGGAGCTGTGGGAGGCTAGGAGTGGGGGTGGGGAAAGGGGAGACACAAGCAAGCCCATGCCAGAACTGCACCCACCCACGTCTGTGACTTCCTTGTTTCCACGTTTGACCCCCCCCCCCCAGAAAGGCTGCACGGAGGGGCTGTTCAGCCAGAGCTGGAGCTACAAGAACCTCTTCTGTGCCAACATGATGGACCTGAACCAAAGGGTGGAAGCCATCGGATACGCCTACCCCAGCCGGGACATCTTCATGGAAAACAGTGGGCCCTGTGTTCCTCCCCAGGGACAGAGCCATGGGGATCCCAGTTCCCAGAGTGCACTAACTCGCATGTGAACACAAACACAGAGACAGTAGGCATGGGAGTATAGCTCAGTGGTAGGGCATGTGGCACGCACAGCAGGCATGCCGCACTTAGATGAGAACACAGCTACATTCAAACTGCAGGTAAACCATGAATCCTCTGGGGCTGGGAGATAGCTCTCTCAGTATAGTGCATGAGGTCCTGGGTTCAAGCCCTAGCACCACATGGAAGCATCAGGGACAGCATGAGGGAACTCCATGGATGGTGGAGCAATGCTCTGGTGTCTCTCCTTTCTGTCTCTCCTTTTCTCTCTACATGAGAAAAAAACTGGGCCCAGGAGACTGCTCAGCTGAACTGTACACAAGCAAATCCCAGAGTTCATTCCCCAGCACTGCTTAATACACATAAAAACTGTTTTGCTAGTATAAGTTTTTCCCAAGCATTGCATGGGCTCTACTTATATTTTAAGCTTTTTTTCCTTCCTGTTCACTGTGTTGACACATGCACATTTAACTGGACACCCTATGTTTGCTCTGCTACTGAGTAATTCTTTCTGACCCCCCACCCAAGACTGAACCCTGGCATAAACTTTGGATGGACTGACTGACTAGCTGGCTGGCAGACAGACCCTCACAGCCTTAGAGCAGGAGGGGCACACTCCGGGGGGCCACCCCTGACTAGCATTCAGATCCGCCCACCCACTCTGACACTGGAGCTCCAGGGTGCCTCCTTGCAGGAACTGCCTCATGTACCCACCACCTCCTATCACCACCTCACCCCTGCAGGTGCTGGGGGTGGGAGGGAGCCCTGGGTCACTTGCATAGGACCCTCCTTCTGTCTTTCCTTCCAGTCATGTTCTGCGGACTCAGCGGCTTCTCGGACTTCTACAAGCTCAGGTGGCTGGAGGCCATTCTCAGCTGGCAGAGGCCGCAGGAAGGTTGCTTTGGGAGACCAGGTGAGCTGCTCCTCTGCCCCTGCTGGGAGTGGGGTGGGGGCACCTCAGGAGGGAGCTTGGTGTCTTCCCCATGTGGACACATACTGTGAGTTCTGCCAGCACATACCTGTCAGGATGGAAGGAAGTCTTTCTGTAGCAAAACCATCCCCACCTTCCCTGGGCACCGACTGTGTGCTTCAGGCTCTGGGGGTGCCAGGACTCTGAAGAAGAGGCAGGAAGCACCCTGCCAGCCTCAAGTGAAGGGACTGTGAGTTCTGAAAAGGGCTGTGAAGGAGATAGCAAGATGAGAAAAAGATGTAGTTTATAAACAGTTCTCAGAGGGACCAGGGACATGGGACTGAGGCAACCCCTTCCCACCATGGCCAGCTGGCTACTGGTCCAGCTGGGAGGACATAGCTGCACTTCTCTGAGCCTGTCGGGAAACAGGCACAGTGACATGCTTCTTCCTGAGTGCCAGGGAGCTGTGGACACGGTGGGCGTGACCACACGGCCTGGACTGGGATTAGGAGACCCCCAGTAGAAGCTGGCAGATGCTGGGACAAGGAGGCGAAGCTTGGACATAAGCTGGCTGTCTACTAGACAACGAGAGCCAGGGGCCTGGAATGTAGCTGAGTGGTAGAGCACGTGCTTTGCATGTAGGAGGCCCTGGGTTTGATCTCTGGCATCTAAATGAACTAAGCCAAGGAGTTTGCTCTGTGAAGATCCTAGGGCCCTCAGACCTGCAGGTTCAGTGGCCGGGGGAACCACACTTTGAGAAACAGCAGCAGCTGACTCCTACAGTCCCTGCCTGAGGCTCTGCAGAAAGGCCTGCGTGCGGGCAGCTTCTGTGGGAGCCTCCAGATGCCTCACGCAGGTCTGGTTAGTGTCCACACCCATCTCAGAAGGTCACCTGTCACTCTTCTCCCAGCACCTGGAGATGGGACACCTGAGGGGCCCCTTCCCTTCCGACAGCATGTTTTGAGAAGAATAAAGAGGAGAGAGAAGCAGTTTGCAGGTAAGGAAAATGCATGGGGCCAAAAGCCCTCGATAGGAGAAGAGGCCTGGCCTAGAGGGCCTGTGTATTTGTGAGGTGGAACCACTGAGCCTCCTCTTAGAAAGTGGAGTCCAGGGACAGGAAGATAGCTTGTTAGGTAGTATGTGCACCTTGCCCCATGTGGTGTCCACGTTTGAGCCCCAGCACCACATTCAAGTGCCATGGCACCAGGGGAAACTCTGGTGCTATGATGTTTCTCTATTTTTCCTTCTTTCTGTCTGAGATATATATATATGAAAAGACTCAAGGACAATAAATTGACCAGGTGAGAGTCTGGTGGTGATGTACCTGGTTAAGTGCACATGTTACTATGTGCAAGGATGGGGGTTCAAGCCTCAGGTTCCCACCTGCAGGAGAGAAGCTTCAGGAGAAGTGAAGGAAGCCTGCAGTTGTCTCTTTCTCACCTTCTTTTTTAAAAAAATTTTTTAATATATTTATTTATTTATTTATTTCCCTTTTGTTGCTTTTTATTGTTATTGTTGTTATTGATGTCGTCGTTGTTAGATAGGACAGAGAGAAATGGAGAGAGGAGGGGAAGACAGAGATGGGGAGAGAAAGACAGACACCTGCAGACCTGCTTCACCGCCTGTGAAGTGACTCCCCTGCAGGTGGGGAGCTGGGGGCTCGAACCGGGATCTTTATGCTTGTCTTTGTGCTTCACGCCATGTGCGCTTAACCCGCCGTGCTACAGCCTGACTCCCTTCTTTCTCTCCTTCTCCCTCTCTCTTAAGATTTTTTTCTTGCCATGCAGGCTTATTTTTTTAATCTTGATTTATTTTTTAAATATTGATTTTATTTATTTATTCCCTTTTGTTGCCCTTGTTGTTTTATTGTTGTAGTTATTATTGTTGTCGTTGTTGTTGGATAGGACAGAGAGAAATGGAGAGAGGAGGGGAAGACAGAGAGGGGGAGAGAAAGATAGACACCTGCAGACCTGCTTCACTGCCTGTGAAGCGACTCCCCTGCAGGTGGGGAGCCGGGGTTCGAACCGGGATCCTTATGCCGGTCCTTGTGCTTTGCGCCACCTGCGCTTAACCCGCTGCGCTACCGCCCGACTCCCTAATCTTGATTTATTTATTGGATAGAGACAGCCAGAAATTGAGAGGGAAGGGGGTGATAAAAAGGGAGAGAGACAGAGAGAAACCTGCAGCCCTGCTTCACCACCTATGAAGCTTTTCTCTTGCAGGTGGGGACCAGGGACTCGAACCTGGGTCCTTCTGCACGATAACATGTGCATTCAAACAGGACAACCACCTGGCTCCCCTCCTCCTCCTCCTCCCCCCTTTCTCCTCCACCTCCCTCTTCTTCTTCTTCTTCTTCTCCTTCTCCTTCTTCATTCTCTCTCTCTATCTCTCTCTATCTCTCTCTCTCTCTCTCTCTTTCTCTCTCTCCCTCCCTCTCTTTTTGCCTCCAGGATTATTGCTGGGACTCAGTGCCTACACTATGAATCTACTGTTCTTAGAGGCCATTTTGTTGCCCTTATTGTTGTTATTGTTATTGCTGTTGGATAGGACAGAGAGAAATTGAGAGAGATGAGGAAGACAGAGAGGGGGAGAGAAAGACAGACACCTGCAGACCTGCTTCACAGCCCGTGAAGCAACCCACCTGCAGGTGGGGAGCTGGGGGATCGAACTGGGATCCTTACACTGGTCCTTGCACGCAAGCCATGTGCACTTAACCCGTTGCACTACCACCTGATCCCCTCTCTCTTTCTCTATCTTCCTCTTCCCTCTCAATTTATCATTGTCCTATCCAATAAAAAAATAAAAAACAATGAATCCTTAAACCAATCCAGCAAATAAGTGTGGATGACAATATACAGAAGCCTTCTCAATTTCTATCTACCAAATAAAAAGAAAGGGGAAAAAATGGCCAACAAGAGAAATGGATTCATTGTGCAGGGACTAAGCCCAAGCGATAATTATAAGTGGAAAAAAATTTTTTTTTCTCACATATGGGAAGTGGTGGCACTGGGTGGAAGGGGGTTTCCAAGGGCCCAGGAGATAGATAGCCCAGCAGGTAGAGCAGATGCCTTGCCGTGTATGAGGCTCTGAGTCCCACCCCCAGCTCCAAGGGACACCATAGGCGATGGAGCAGTGCTTTGGTGTCTCTCTCCATCTCTCTCTCTCTCATATATATCAAGTAAATAAATAATGCCAGGGAGCCCACTCAGCAATGCAGTACATGCACACAGCCCTCAGCCCATTTCCCCGGTACTATGTAGAAGAGAAAGTCTGGAAAGTCCATAACTGGTGCCTGGCAGCTACCCAGGACCCAGAGCTGAGACACTCTCTCCCCAGATGGCTGCTCCTCACACAACACAGCCACGGCTGTCTCGGCCCTGGGTGGCTTCCTCTACATCCTGGCAGAACAGCCCCCAGCAAACAGAGCACTGTGGGGCCCCACCCCATCACCAGCCAGCGGCCACTGACACGGAAGATGGAACAGAAACTCCAGCCCCTTCCTCCTGAAGACCCCATCAGCCCCTGGCACAGAGGCAACTGGAAGAAGAGCAGGGCTGCCCTGTTTCACCACCACCCCTCCCTCAGGGCAGCAAAGATGGGAAAGACAGAACCGGGGAGCAGAGGAATAAACAGAGTCCAGCTGAGTGGGGCATTTGAGTATTGTTTCTCAGGCTTTGGTCCAAGCTCAGACGACTTTCAGGGCTCCATTCTGAGTCTTCCATCTTCAGCATCGCTCATCCTAAAGGTTTTAAACACATTTTCCAGGTGATTGTGTGTGTTGTCCAGTTCGAGAAA
This sequence comes from Erinaceus europaeus, assembly GCF_950295315.1. Classification (NCBI taxonomy): domain Eukaryota; kingdom Metazoa; phylum Chordata; class Mammalia; order Eulipotyphla; family Erinaceidae; genus Erinaceus; species Erinaceus europaeus. Next base: position 3,567,063 of record NC_080176.1, read on the forward strand.
GGAGAGTCTCTGAGAATTGTGGTTCAGATGAGTTTAGAATGTATACAATATTTATATTCCCTGCATCAGAGCAAAGTCACATTATAGGAAAGAGTGAAGGGGGATGGTTGAGGGCCTGGTGTTGTCTGCAGTGTTGAAAACATACTACGTGCAAACAGGTACACGAACTAGGTTGCGGGGTAGAACCAGCTAAGAACTCTACCCTTGGGTGGGAATACTTTTAAAGTAGACCATCAAGGCCTAGAGATCACAAAATGGGAAAATGTCAGATTCAAGCACAAATTCCTGAGTTTAATCCCCAGCATCCCATGTACCAGAGTGATGCTCTGGTTTTCTCTCTCATTCCTCCTCCTTTCTTTCATTAATAAATAAGTGTTTTTAAATGAATATTTATTTATTTATTTATTTATTGGATAGAGACACAGAGAAATTGAGATAAAGGAGGGTAGAGAGGGAGAAAGAAAGAGAGACACCCGCAGCATTGCTACACTGCTCATGAAGCTTCCCCTGCAGGTGGGAGCTGGGGCTTGAACCCAGGTCCTTGTTCATAGTAACCTGTATACTCAATCAGGTGCTCCACTACCCAGCCCCAATAAATAAATCTTTTATTTATTTATTTATTTATTCCCTTTTGTTGTCCTTGTTGTTTTATTGTTGTTGTTATTGATGTCATCATTGTTGGATAGGACCGAGAGAAATAGAGAGGGGAGGGGAAGACAGAAAGAGGGGAGAGAAAGACAGACACCTGCAGACCTGCATCACCGCCTGTGAAGCCACTCCCCTGCAGATGGGGGGGGGGGGGCTCGAACTGGGATCCTTACCCTGGTCCTTGCGCTTTGTGCCACGTGCGCTTAACCTGCTGCACCAACACCTACTCCTGATAGTTTTTCTTTTTAAACTTTTTTTTCCCTTTTGTTACCCTTGCTGTTTAACATTGTTGTGGTTATTGATGTCATTGTTGTTGGATAGGACAGAGAGAAATGGAGAGAGGAGGGGAAGACAGAGAGGGGGAGAGAAAGACAGATACCTGCAGACCTGCTTCACTGCTTGTGAAGCGACTTCCCTGCAGGTGGGGAGCCGGGGGCTCAGACCAGGATCTTTAAGCCATCCTTACGCTTTGCGCCATGTGCGCTTAACCCACTGTGCCACGGCCCGACTCCCCTTTTTAAACTTTTTAATTTATATTTATTTATTATTTTTACTAGAGCACTGCTCAGCTCTGGCTTATGGTGGTACTAGAGATTGAACCTGGGACTTTTGGTGCCTCAAGCATGAAAGACTCTTTACATAACCATTGTGCTGTACCCCCAGCCTATAAATAAATCTTTTTAATTTTTGTCTTTATTGGGGAGATTAATGGTTTACAGTAAACAATAAAATATAGTAGTTGGTACATGTATAACATTTCTCAGGTTTCTACATAGCAATCTAACCCTCCACGTAAGTCCTCCTCCACCACCATGTTGCAGGACCTGAACACTCTACCCACCCACACACACCTCAGAGTCCTTTACTTTGGTGCAATACACCAACCAATAAATAAAGCTTAGTTAAAAAATTTAAAAGCACAGCCAGTGCTGGTGAAATAAGCTCACTGTGAAGACACCTGCTTTGCCTGGTATTCACAATCTAGGTCCCAGCTCCTGGCCTCTGTTCTTCTAGCGTTTGCCCTTCTTCCATAGCCAGTCAACAGCGTCAGGTTGAGCCTGATGTAAAGTTTCGAGACCTCCTTTGAATCTGGAGAGGTGGCAGTCGTTGACTATGTGGGTCATAGTCTGTCTGTAGCCGCAGGGGCAGTTCGGGTTGTCTCTGGCTCCCCAGCGATGGAACATAGCGGTGCACCGGCCATGGCCTGTTCGATAGCGATTGAGGAGGGCCCAATCATAACGTGCCAGGTCAAAGCCGGGTTGACGCTTGCAGGGGTCTGTGATGAGGTGTTTGTTCTTTACCTCAGCTGACTGCCAACTCTGTTTCCAAGAGACTGGAACAGAGAAGTTCAGTGTAGGCATAGGGGACCAGATTGGGTGACGAGACGGCAAGCGTTGGACAGGGTGGGCGAAGATATCCGCTTATATTGGCAGGTCCGGTCGAGCGTAGACGTGGGAAATGAACTTAGATGATGCCGTATCCCGACGAATATCTGGCGGGGCGATGTTGCTAAGAACTGGCAGCCATGGAACCGGGGTGGAACGGATGGTTCCAGAAATTATCCTCATGGAGGAATATAATTTGGAATCGACCAAGTGGACATGGGGGCTACGGAACCATACTGGGGCACAGTATTCTGCAGTGGAATAGCCAGAGATGATGATCGCAGTGTGGAAGCACTCGCGCCCCATGAGGAGCTGGCCAGTATTGCAATGATGTGATTCCTCGCGCCCACCTTTGCTGCAGTTTTTATGAGATGTTCGTGAAATGACAGAGTGCGATCGAGAGTAACGCCAAGATAGACTGGCTGGGCTTCCTGCCGGATTCTCGTATCGCCAAGCTGCACATTAAGCTCAAGCGAGGCCGAGGCATGGTGTAGATGGAAAACAGATGATACCGTTTTTGCAGTGCTAGGGATTAGTCGCCATTTTTTACAGTAATCAGATATCAGAGACATGTCTTTCGTGAGTGTTTCCTCGAGGATGTCGAACTTTGATGCCTGAGTTGCACAGCAGATGTCATCGGCGTAGATGAGCTTCCTTGAAGAAGTTTCTGGGAGGTCATTGATGTAAATATTAAATAGCGTAGAAGCCAGAACAGAGCCCTGGGGGAGGCCATCTGCTAGACTTGTCACCCAGATGCACCCGGAATCTTCTGTTTTGGAGAAACAGGCCTCTGTGACACTGAGAGAAACCTCAGTGTGTGGTCCATTTCTGTTGCGCTCTCTCTCTCTCTCTCTCTCTCTCTCTCTGTTGGATAGTATGCCAGCTCCCCCGGGCTTAAACACCAGTATGTCTGTATGAGATTAGTTTGATCCCACTCAAAGCTGCGGTCTATTTACATAAATCACTTTTACATTTACATAAAGCACCACCTTCCCTCCAGGGCATTGGTGGTTCAGTGGTAGAATTCTCACCTGCTCCACCCCCTCTCCTTGTCACACCCTGATTTTCCACCAGTCACTTTTCGCTCCACCCTCTCTATGTCACGTCCTGTTTACACCCTACTTGGCAAGTATATATAAAGACAGCATTGTTAGTTGTAGTTGTAGTTTAGTCTAGCTCAGCTTAGATTGTGCTGCGTTCTGCATGAATAAAGAGATACTGCATACAACCCAGCCATGAGTCCCGGGTCATCTGTCTCCGCTTGCGAAGCTAGTCTGACATCTCTCTTTTTTCTTTTCACATTTTTTCCTTTATTGGGGTATTAATGTTTTACAGTCACCAGTAAATACAATAGTTTGTACATGCATAACATATCTCAGTTTTCCACAAAACAATACAACCCCCTGGTGCTGCTCTCTTTCTGCTGAAAAAGCTAGCTTGAAGCAGTGAAGGCTTGACATGGACAGGAAAAAAAAAACTCTCACTTAGCTTTTCTTCAAAGTAGAGAATATCCACTGATCATTCTTTGTTGTTAAAATTCGGAAGGCTCTTGCCGGGCGGGTCTAGCTTCACGGGCGGGTAACAGAGACGCAGAGACAACGGCTGGGCAGGGAAGCTGTATTTCTTTATTCAGGAACAACTATTCATAAACTAAGACAAACTAATCACCAAACAGAACTCGGCTGTCTCTTTGCAGCGGTGCAAGCACTCTCTCTTTCTCTGGAACTCAGGAACTCTCCAACTCTGGAACTCTCGAACTCTGAAACTCTTCCACTGTGGAACTCTCTCTTACTCTGTAACTCTGAAACTCTCGAACTCAGGAACTCTCGGACTCTCTAACTCTGTCACTCTGGAACTCTTCAACCCTGGAACTCTGAAACTCTGGCGGGGTTCCTTGGGGCGGGGCTAAGCAGGCCCGCGAAATTAGCAGGCCTGATCTAATTCTCTCGGCGGGGGAGAACTAGCACCCAATGTAAAGCATACAACAATTCTTATGTAACCATTTCATCATATCTGAGTAAAAAAAAAGTATTGAAGATATCAGGCAGTGGTGCACCAGGTTAAGAGAACATAGTATGAAGTGCGAGGACTGGCTCAAGGATCCGGGTATAGGTGCCTCCTCCGCCCTCCACCTGCTGGGGAGGGGCACTTCACAGGTGGTGAAGTAGGTCTGCAGGTGTCTCTCTCTCCCTCTCTGTCTCCCCTCCCCTCTCAATTTCTCTCTGTCCTGTCCAATAAAAAATGAAAAAAAAAAAAAGGCTGCCAGGAGCAGTGGATTCGTAGTGCCAGCACCAAACCTAGAGACAAATATATACGTATCTGTTCTTTCTGTGCACAGCTGAAGGTCAGAACCTTTCTTGCAGGAGTTAGTCTCTGCTCCCTAATCCTTTTTGCTGCAGCCCCTCGAGCTTTCCTGCCGGCATCCTTAATCGTAGGGCTTCGAGGAGCATTGCTGGCCTTTGAGGATGACTCTGATTTGCTGTTTGGAGGGGACAGTTTTCCTGCAGAAACCAGGAACCAGGACTAAAGAGCCATTTGACACTGTGCGCAGGATTCCTTCCACACCACCTAGAATGCATTTAGTAAGACAGGCATGGGGTCTGGGAACAGAGAAGTCACGGTACAGGAAGAGATTAGGGAGGAATTAAGCCTCTACCCACCCCCCTTCTTCCTGAATTTGGAGTGGATTTGTAGCTGCAGCCTGACACCCATTCAGTTTTAGAAGGTTTAAGTAGTGGAGGGGGGGCAGGGATGACTGTATAGTTCATCTGAGCTTCCAAGGAAAGAAAATCCTAATACCAAATAGGGCACAGGGGTGGGGGACAGGGGAAGAGGTGGCAAAGTGGGAATCAAAGAAACTTTTTCCCTGGGCCAGGTGACGGGTTTACCATGCACAGCTCTAGTTCCTGGTGTGAGCTAAGAAAACTTAGCTAAGACAGATGCTAAGGCATCAGAGGAAATTTAAACTGGGGACAATATCTGGATTCCACACTTTCTTTTCTTTCTTTCTCTCCCTCTTTCCTATCACCTTTCTTTCTTCTTTATTCCCCCTCCTTTCTTTCTTCTCCCCCCTCATTTGCATGGCTTTAATGCTCTGGACTGACATTTTCAGACAGACACACAGACAAATAGAGGGAAATAAACCACAGCACCGAAACTTCCTCCAGTGCAATAGGGACAGGACTCAAATCTGGGTCCTGTGGATGGCAACATCACAACCCAAGTGAACTATTTTACCTGGCTTGCTTTCTTCTTTCCTTTTTTTCTTTTTTTTTAAATTTATTTCTTTATTGGGGAATTAATGTTTTACATTCAACAGTAAATACAATAGTTTGTACATGCATAACATTCCCCAGTTTCCCATTTAACAATACAACCCCCACTATGTCATTCATCATCCTCCATGGACCTGTATTCTCCCCACCCACCCACCCACCCACCCCAGAATCTTTTACTTGGGTGCAATACTCCAATTCCATTTCAGGTTCGACTTGTGCTTTCTTTTCTGATCTTGTTTTTCAACTTCTGCCTGAGAGTGAGATCATCCCATATTCATCCTTCTGTTTCTGACTTATTTCACTCAACATGAACTTTTCAAGGTCCATCCAAGATCGGCTGAAAACAGTGAAGTCACCATGTTTTACAGCTGAGTAGTATTCCATTGTGTATATAGACCACAACTTGCTCAGCCACTCATCTGTTGTTGGACACCTGGGTTGCTTCCAGGTTTTGGCTATTACAAATTGTGCTGCCAAGAACATATGTGTACACAGATCTTTTTGGATGGATGTGTTGGGTGCCTTAGGATATATCCCCAGGAGAGGGATTGCAAGGTCATAGGGTAGGTCCATTTCTAGCCTTCTGAGAGTTCTCCACAGAGGTTGGACCAATTGACACTCCCACCAGCAGTGCAGGAGGGTTCCTTTGACCCCACACCCTCTCCAGCATTTGCTGCTGTTACCTTTTCTGATGTATGACATTCTCACAGGAGTGAAGTGATATCTCATTGTTGTCTTGATTTGCATTTCTCTGACAATCAGAGACTTGGAGCATTTTTTTCATATGTTTCTTGGCCTTTTGGATCTCTTCTGTGGTGAATATTCTGTCCAAGTCCTCCCCCCATTTTTGGATGGGGTTATTTGTTGTCTTGTTGTTGAGTCTGGCAAGCTCTTTATATATGTTGGTTATTAAACTCTTATCTGATGTATGACATGTAAAAAGATCTTCTCCCATTCTGTGAGGGGTCTCTTAGTTTGGGTAGTGGTTTCTTTTGCTGTGAAGAAGCTTTTTAATTTGATGTATTCCCATAGGTTTATACTTGCCTTAGTCTTCTTTGTAATTGGATTCGTTTCATTGAAAACGTCTTCAAAATTTATGCGGAAAAGAGTTCTGCCAATATTTTCCTCTAAGTATCTGATAGTTTGTGGTCTAACATCCAAGTCCTTGATCCACTTGGAATTTACTTTTGTATGTGGTGAAATACAGTGATTCAGTTTCATTCTTCTGCATGTTTCAACCCATTGTTTCCAACACCATTTGTCGAAGAGACTCTGCTTTCCCCATGTAATAGTCTGGGCCCCTTTGTCAAAGACTAGATGTCCATAGGTGTGGGGCCTCATTTCTGGGTTCTCAATTCTATTCCACTGGTCAGTGTGTCTATTCATGTTCCAGTACCAAGCAGTTTTGATGACAATGACCCTATAATAAAGCTTGAGATCTGGGAGTGTGATGCCTCCAGTTCTGTTCTTTATTCTCAAGATTGTTTTGGCAATTCTAGGTCTTTTCTGGTTCCAGATAAACATTTGTAGCATTTTTTCTATTCTCCTAAAAAATGTGCTTGGGATCTTGATGGGGATAGCATTAAATTTGTAGATGGCTCTGGGTAATATATTCATTTTGATGATGTTAATTCTTCCAACCCATGAACATGGACTATCTTTCCACTTCTTTGTGTCTTTTTCAATTTCTTTGAGTAGTGACTCATAATTTTCAGTATACAAGTCTTTCACTTCTTTGGTTAGGTTTACCCCTAGATATTTTATTGTTTTTGTTGCTATAGTAAAAGGAATTGATTTCTGGATTTCAATTTCTTCTAACTTAGTGTTTGCATAGAGGAATGCCACTGACTTTTGAATGTTAATTTTATAGCCTGACACCTTACTGTATTGCCTGATGATTTCCAAAAGCTTCTTGCTGGATTCCTTAGGTTTTTCCATGTATACTATCATGTCATCTGCAAATAAGGAGAGTTTAACTTCTTCTCTTCCAATCTGTATCCCTTGAATTCCTTGCTCCTGCCTGATTGCTATGGCAAGAACTTCCAACACTATGTTGAATAGTAATGGTGATAGTGGGCAGCCCTGTCTAGTACCTGATCTGAGGGGAAATGCTTCCAATTTTTCACCATTGAGTATGATGTTGGCTGTAGGTTTGCTATATATAGATTCCACTATCTTCAGGAATTTTCCATCTATTCCCATTTTTTGTAGTGTTTTGATCATAAAGGGATGTTGTATTTTGTCAAAGGCTTTCTCTGCATCTATTGATATGACCATATGGTTTTTGGCCTTGCTTTTGTTGATGTGGTGGATCACATTGATTGATTTACGTATATTAAACCAACCTTGCATGCCTGGGATAAACCCCACTTGGTCATGATGAACAATCTTTTTGATATACTGTTGTATCCGGTTGGCTAGAATTTTGTTCAATATTTTCGCATCTATGTTCATCAGAGATATTGGTCTGTAGTTTTCTTTTTTGGTTGTGTCCCTGTCTGCTTTTGGTATCAGGGTGATGTTGGCTTCATAGAAGCTGGCAGGGAGTATTCCAGTGTCTTCAATCTTCTGGAAGACTTTTAAAAGTAGAGGTATTATTTCTTCTTTGAAGGTTTTGTAGAATTCATTTGTAAAACCATCTGGTCCAGGACTTTTATTTTTGGGGAGATTTTTGATAACTGTTTCAATTTCATTAGCTGTGATGGGCCTGTTCATGTTATCCACTTCCTCTTTACTTAGTTTTGGAAGTTGGTAGTTATCTAGGAAATCGTCCATTTCTTCCAGGTTCTCTAGCTTGGTGGCATATAGTTGTTCATAGAAGCCTCGCATGATATGTTGAATTTCTGCGGTGTCTGTTGTGATATCTCCTCTTTCATTTACTATCCGATTTATTTGGGTCTTCTCTCTTTTTTGTTTTGTGAGTCTGGCTAAAGGTTTGTCAATTTTGTTTACTCTTTCGAAGAACCAACATTTACTTATGTTGATCTTTTGTATGGTTTTCCTATTCTCAATGTTATTTATTTCTGCCCTAACTTTAGTGATTTCTGTCCTTCTGGTTGCCTTAGGGTTCCTTTTTTGTTCTTCTTCTAGGTCTTTAAGATGTGCAATCAGGCTGTTTATTTGTGCTTTTTCTTGTTTCCTAATGTGTGCTTGTATAGCTATGAACTTCCCTCTTAGGACTGCTTTAGCTGTGTCCCAAATATTTTGATAGCTTGTTTCTTCATTTTCATTGAAGTCTCGAAACATTTTGATTTCTTCCTTGATTTCCTCTTTGACCCACAAGTTGTTAAGAAGTGTACTGTTGAGCTTCCACATTTTGGGACTGTTACTAATCCTTTGTTGATTGTTAAGTGTTAGTTTAATTCCACTGTGGTCTGAGAAGATGCTTGGGATGATTTCAATGCTCTTGAATTGGCTGATGCTGTCTTTGTGGCCTAATATATGGTCTATCCTTGAGAATGACCCATGTGGATTTGAGTAAAATGTGTATTCCAGTTTCTTGGGATGAATGACTCTGAAAATGTCCAATAGTTCTAGTTTATCTATCTCTTCATTTAGCTCCCTTATGTCTTTATTGATTTTCTGCCTGGATGATCTGTCAAGTTGAGAGAGTGGGGTGTTGAAGTCCCCTACTATGATTGTGTTACTGTTAATATATTGCTGTAGCTCTTTCAGTAGACGTTTGATGTATTTAGATGGCTTCTCATTGGGTGCATGGATGTTAATAACTGTTAAGTCCTCTTGATTGACTGATCCTCTGAGCATTAAGTAGTGTCCATTCCTATCTTTTTTAATCTTATCTATTTTAAAGTCTATCATGTCAGATATGAGAATAGCTGCTTCTGCCCTTTTTTGTGGGCCATTGGCTTGTATGATAGTTTTCCATCCTTTCACTATAAGTCTGTGTTTGTCTTGTTGAGTTAGGTGGGTTTCCTGTAGACAGCATATTGTTGGGTTGTGTTTTCTGATCTATCTTCCTACTCTGTGTCTTTTAATAGGTGAATTCAGGCCATTGACATTTATTGATATCAAAGATTGAAGATATTTTAATGCCATTCTTGTAGAGTTTTAGAGTTTTTTGGTATATGTCCTATTTGTGGTGGTCTGGTTGTTTATAGGAGACCTTTCAGAACTTCTTTCAGGGCAGGCTTGGTGATGGTTGCTTCCTTCAACTGTTGCTTGTCTGAGAAGGTTTTGATGCCTCCATCTAGTCTGAATGACAGTCTAGCAGGATACAGTATTCTTGGCTGAAAGCCTTTCTCATTGAGCACTCGATAGATATCTTGCCATTCTCTTCTGGCCTGTAGTGTTTGTATGGAGAAGACTGTTGCTAATCTTATGGGTTTTCCTTTGTAGGTGACTCTTTGTTTTTCTCTTGCAGCCTTGAGGATCCTTTCTTTATCCTTATTCCTTTCCATTCTAAGTATGATATGTCTTGGTGTCTTTAGGTCTGGGTCAATTCTGTTTGGGACCCTCTGGGCTTCTTGAATTTTTATGTCTTTGATGTTGTCTAGACTAGAGAAATTTTCAGCTATTATGTCCTGGAAAATGCTTTCTTCCTCTCCTTCTCTTTCTTCCTCTGGTAAGCCAATAATGCGTATATTGTTTCTTTTGAAGTCATCCCATAGGACTCTGTTGTTGTTTTCAGCATCTCTTAATCTCTTTTTGAGATCTCTTACTTCTTTTTTAGTTGTCTCTAATTCATCCTCAATCTTGCTAATTCTGTCTTCAGCCTCATTGATTCTATTCTCTCTGCCCTCTACTGCTTTCTGGAGTTCATCTATTTTGTTGCCCTGCTCTGATACTGTTTTAGCTTGTTCAGCTAGTTGCCTTCTTAGCTCAGCGATTTCAGCTTTCAGCTCTCTAATAACCATGAGATAATTAGTATTTTCTTCCATATTCTCATTTGTTGTTCCTGCATTTCTGATTACAATTTTTTCAAATTCTTTACTCACTCCTGTGATTATTTCCTTAGTTAATGTTTGGATGTTGAACTCGTTGTTTTGTGCTTCACCCTCTGGAGGACTTTTAGCTGGACTCTTGTCCTGGTTCGAGTCTCCAATATTTTTTCTTGTTGTTTTAACCATTTTATATATTATGTTATGAATTCCCTTTATCAGTACTTTTCAAATTATTGATCACTATTGCATAGATTGACTTGTGTCTAAGTAAATTAATTAAAGGGTTCACAGTTATTTTAATCCCTAAGTTGGAGCTCAGTGGTTTAAAAGCCTCTTTCTTTTTTTTTTTCTTCCCTGTAGGCTATGGGAGCCTGAGGGCTTTTAAACTATCAATAGGCTTCTTCGCTTAATCACTGACTGCTGACCAAGAGATAAAGCAGGGTGTGGCAGAGATAATCCAGTGGTTATGCAAAGAGACTTTCACAGCCCCTCAGCTATGCCACCGAGGTATTGGTCTTCTCCTGAGTTTCCTGGTTAGATCTCTGTCCCCTGGTGTCCCTTCCTATCGCTGCTCCAGATTCTGAGGGTAGTAGCAATGGATACTCAGAGTTGCACTTGGTGAGTCTCTGGGGAGTCCTCTCCTCCCTTCAGCTGTCCCCTTGTTGGTGGAGCAGACTAGAGGTGGTATCTCCACTGATAAACTGCTGAACTGTTAGCAGTCACTTAATCTCTCCTTAGGCCCCTCTCTCCTCTCTGTCACCAGCCACACGTGTTTGTACTCACGGGTGATTTACTGGGTTCCTGTGGTCATTCTAGTCCTGTCTTGTTTCGGTCCCGGGTGGTCTCCTTTGGTATTCCTAGTTGATCCGGGAGAGGAGAGGAGAGGAGAGGAGAGGAGAGGAGAGGAGAGGAGAGGAGAGGAGAGGAGAGAAAGCGATCTGCTGCTCGTAGCTCCACCTCCGGAAGTCCTCTTTCTTCTTTCTTTCAGTTAATATAAGAAAGAGTAGGAGAGAGAGAAAAACAACCAGAGAATCACCCTGGCAATGTGATTCTGAGGAATGGATTCAGGACCTCATGCTTTGAAGTTCAATACTTTGTATTTATTTATTTATTTATTTATTCCCTTCTGTTGCCTTTGTTGTAGTTATTATTGTTGTCATCGTTGTTGGATAGGACAGAGAAAAATGGAGAGAGAAGAAGAAAGACAGAGAGGGGAAGAGAAAGACAGACACCTGCAGTCCTACTTCACTGCTTGTGAAGCGACTCCCCTGCAGGTGGGGAGCCAGGGCTCGAACCGGGATCCTTACATCAGTCCCTGCTCTTTGTGCCACCTGCACTTAACCTGCTGCGCTACAGCCCGTCTCCCATGAAGTTCAATACTTTATCCCGTGCATTTTATTTGTTTTTTTTAAAAATAATTATTAATGAGAGAGAGATAGAAAGAAAAACTTGTTTAAAACTTTCTCTCTCTCTCTCTCCCTCCTTCCCTCTCTCTCTCTCTCTAAGCCTCTCTGCAGTTTCCTGTTTCACTAGGGCTGAAGTTATTCAAAAGCATTTCCTGGAGCCCTGCAGGATTTAAATTTGACCTGACCCTCCCAACTCCACCTCCCCCTGCACTTTGGTGTGTGTGCTTATCACTTGACGGATAAGTAGGACTAAACCATTGGCAAAAACCACCTCCAAGGAGGTGGGGAAGTAGCCGTGAAACCACTTTATATGAGAGTTGGAAACACCTGACTGTGTACTGTGGACTAGTTTATAGAGTTCTGTCAAGGTGATGGCAGCCCCCTAAAACACACTGATCCTCACACGTGAGGACCCCACCTGCAGAGGGGGAGTTTTGCAAACAGCAGAGCTGTTCTGCGGGTGACTCTCTTCCTTTCTGCTTTTGTCTGTATCCTACAAAGCTATCACAGTGAGACGTTTGCATTTCCCTTGGTTTGTGGTTACATAACGAAGTGCCTTTGTTGAATAGGGAAATAACATAGTGGTCCTGCAAAAAACTTCTATGCCTGAGGCACCAAAGGTCCCAGGATCAGTCCCTAGCACCACCATAAGCCAGAGCTGAGCAGTGCTATGACAGAAAGGAAAGATAATAAAAAAGAAAAAGTCCTTGCTTCTACAGTGTATTATATATATATATATATATATAATGAAGTAGCAAGGGCTTGATAAGAAAAAGCTGCGACAAATAACTTAAGGCAAAAGTGGTAAAGTAAACATCAAACGTTAACAACTGGAGAAGAAAAATCAAAGACATAAGGAACTACTGGGAACCAGAAAAGACCTAGAATTGCCAAAACAATCTTGAGCAAAAAGAACAGAACCGGAGGCATCACACTCCCAGATCTCAAACTGTATTACAGGGCCATTGTCATCAAAACTGCTTGGTACTGGAACATTAACAGACACACTGACCAGTGGAATAGAATTAAGAGCCCAGAAATGAGGCCCCACACCTATGGACATCTAATCTTTGACAAAGGGGCCCAGACTATTAAATGGGGAAAGCAGAGTCTCTTCAAATGGTGTTGGAAACAATGGGTTGAAACATGCAGAAGAATGAAACTGAATCACCGTATTTCACCAAATGCAAAAGTAAATTCCAAGTGGATCAAGGACTTGGATGTTAGACCACAAACTATCAGATACTTAGAGGAAAATATTGGCAGAACTCTTTTCCGCATACATTTTAAAGACATTTTCAATGAAACGAACCCAATTACAAAGAAGACTAAGGCAAGTATAAACCTATGGGACTACATCAAATTAAAAAAGCTGCTTCTCAGCAAAATAAACCACTACCCAAACCAAGAGACCCCTCACAGAATAGGAGAAGATCTTTACATGCCATACATCAGATAAGAGTTTAATAACCAACATATATAAAGAGCTTGCCAGACTCAATAACAAGACAACAAATAACCCCATCCAAAAATGGGGGGAGGACTTGGACAGAATATTCACCACAGAAGAGATCCAAAAGGCCGAGAAACATATGAAAAAAATGCTCCAGGAATCTGATTGTCAGAGAAATGCATATCAAGACAACAATGAGATATCACTTCACTCCTTTGAGAATGTCATACATCAGAAAAGGTAACAGCAGCAAATGCTGGAGAGGGTGTGGGGTCAAAGGAACCCTCCTGCACTGCTGGTGGGAATGTCAATGGGTCCAACCTCTATGGAGAACAGTCTGGAGAACTCTCAGAAGGCTAGAAATGGACCTACCCTATGACCCTGCAATCCCTCTCCTGGGGATAGATCCTAAGGAACTCAACACATCCATCCAAAAAGATCTGTGTACACATATGTTCTTGGCAGCACAATCTGTAATAGCCAAAACCTGGAAGCAACCCAGGTGTCCAACAACAGATGAGTGGCTGAGCAAGTTGTGGTATATATATACAACGGAATACTACTCAGCTGTTAAAAATGGTGACTTCACCGTTTTCAGCCCATCTTGGATGGACCTTGAAAAATTCATGTTGAGTGAAATAAGTCAGAAACAGAAGGATGAATATGGGATGATCTCACTCTCAGGCAGAAGTTGAAAAACAAGATCAGAAAAGAAAACAGAAGTAGAACCCGAAATGGAATTGGCATATCTCACCCAAGTAAAAGACTCTGGGGTGGGTGGGTGGGGAGAATACAGGTCCATGAAGGATGATAAATGACATAGTGGGGGTTGTATTGTTAAATGGGAAACTGGGGAATGTTATGCATGTACAAACTATTGTACTTACTGTTGAATGTAAAACATTAATCCAATAAAGAAATTAAAAAAAAAAAAAAAGAAAGAACTACTGGCTCTCTTGTAGCTTTTTCTGCGGGTTTGAAATGACACCATTTCCTTCGGATCATTTCCGTCCACACCCAGCACCCGCTCGGGGCCATAAAAGCCAGCAGAGGAAGCGATCTCGAGATACCTGAAGAGCCCAGTCGCAGGCTGCCGGCATCCACCGGTTGTCTAGATCACGTGGGACGGACACACGTGACCGGCTCCGTGTCCAATATGGCGGCCCCCATTGGTCGCAGACTTCTCCGCATTCTCGCGTTGCTGGGGCTCGTCTGGGAGGTTTTGGGCAAAGTCGGCGTGGGGTGAGTCCAGCTCCCGGGGGTGCAGGGCCTGGGTGGCGGGTGTCCCGCTCGGGTCACAGCCCTTCTGACTCGCTGTCATCCCGTCCTTCCCCCCCTTCCCGCAGGCCCTCCCGCGACGACGACATACTGCTGCCCTATGCTCACCGGCACGCGCGTTCCGCCGGGGACGGCGCCCGGGTGCACGCTGCCCTCCGCGAGCACGAGAGCTGGCCGGCGACCCCCGGCGCCCGCGGCCCGACCGTGCACACCTTCGTGTCATACTTCGGGGACCGCGTGGCGACCGGCCACCTGACGCGGGCAGGCCACCCCCTGCGCACCTTCTCGGTGCTGGAGCCCGGCGGGCCCGGCGGCTGCGCGGCCCGGCGCCGCGTCACGGTGGAGGACACGGCGCGAGTGGTTGGCTGCAGCGTCGCGCAGAACGGCGGCTTCTTCCGCATGACGACCGGAGAGTGTCTGGGGGACGTGGTGAGCCACGGCCGGCGGGTCAGCAGCGCCGGGGGGCTGCGCAACGCGGGCTTCGGGGTCCGCCGCGACGGGACCTTGGTCACCGGGTAAGGAGGCGGGGGGGTCCGGGGACTGGCGTGGGGGGGGCTGGGATTTGAGTTCTGGCCATGCCTGTGTTCGGGGCACTTGTCACAGCCGAGCCTCCGTTTTCACTTGTGCAGGATGGGCTCGTAATACCTACCTACCTCTTTGATTCTTCTCTCTCTCTTTCCTTTTTAAATTTTTCTTTATTTATTATAAATTTGAGAAGGAAGGGAAAATAGAAAGGGAGAGAGACACTTGCAACCTTCCCCCTTGCATGTAGGGACTGGGGTCTTGAACCCCGGTCCTTGCTCGCTGTACTGTGTGCACTTAACCAGGTGCATCACGCCTGGCCGACCTGTCTTTCTCTCTCGCTCTTTTAATATTTATTTATTCCCTTTTGTTGCCCTTTTTTTTTTTTATTGTTGTTGATGATGTCGTCGTTGTTGGATAGAACAGAAAAATGGAGAGAGGAGGGGAAGACAGGGGGAAAGACAGACACCTGCAGACCTCCTTCACCGCCTGTGAAGCGACTCCCCTGCAGGTGGGGAGCCGGGGGCTCGAACCAGCATCCTTCTGTGGGTCTTTGTGCTTTGCGCCAAGTGCGCTTAACCCGATGCACTACCACCCGAGTCCCTGGAGTCTCTCTCTTTCTGTCTTCCTTCTTCCCTTATGAGAGACCACAGCATTAAAGCTTCCTTAAGTGCAGTGGGGAGCAGGCTTGAACCTGGGTTGCTCACATGGCAAAGCAGCTCACAACGAAAGTGAGCTATTTCACCAACTGGGGATGATAGTATTGATTCCACCATCTGGTGTGTTGTAGCACTTCTCACTTTGTGTCAGGCAGTGCTGCACAGACCCTGAAACAATGAACAATACTAAACTCGAGTCTTTCTCTTAACTGGCCACACCTATTACTAATGATAATAAGGGGGAGGGGACAGGGAGAGCATTAATTGTGATTGCTTGTATGTATATAGCAAAAGCATTCGGTGGTGAGACGATTATAAGTGTGGACTGTAGAGAAGATGATCAGAGAGCAGGGGTAGATTAGCATAAGGGTTATGCAAACAGGCTGTCATGCCTGAGGCTTTGAAGTCCCAGGTTCAATCCCTGGCACCACCATAAGCCAAGCAGTACTTTGGTAAAAAAAAAAAAAAAAAATCAGAAAGGTGATCTGAGTCAGAAAGTGTGGTAGATCAGGGTCAGAAGGAACAGTGAGTTCTAGCTACTTAAGGCTCTGAGATGCCCCTCCCTTCATGAAAGGATGGGTAAGAGGCTGACCTTGAAGATTTAAAAACTTGCTCTAGAGCATTCAAAATAGCTCACTTGGACAATGTCCTTGTTTTTCATGCACAAAACTCAGGTTCAAACCCTGCCTTCACCACTAAAGGAAGCTTTGGTGTCTTTTTCTCTGTCTCTTTTTTTTTTTTAATTTTTATTTATTCCCTTTTGTTGCCCTTGTTTTATTGTTGTAGTTATCATTGTTGTTGATGTCGTTGTTGTTGGATAGGACAGAGAGAAATAGAGAGGCGGGGAAGGCAAAGAGGGGGGAGAAAGACACTTGCAGAACTGCTTCACCGCCTGTGAAGTGACTCCCCTGAAGGTGGGGAGCCGGGAGCTCGAACGGGGATCTTTATTCGAGTCCTTGTGCTTTGCCCCACGTGTGCTTAATCTGCTGCGTTACCGCCAGATTTTTTTTTTTTTTTTTTTTTTACCAGAGCACTTCAGCTCTGTTTATGGTAGTGCTGGGGATTGAATCTGGGACCTTGTAGCCTCAGGCTACATAACCATTAGGCTACCTACCCCCACCCTTTCTCTGTCTTTTGTGTCTCTCTGAGAAACTTGGCCTCAAGTAGTGAATGACAAAGGAAAAAAAGTTTAGGGCTGGGGAAACTGCATACTGGTTATGTAAAAGTCCCTCATGCCTGAGGCTCTGAGATTCCAGGTTCAATCCCAGAGCACCAGTGTTAGAGTTGAGCAGGCCCTAGTCTTTCTGTGTCTTTCTCTATATATCTCTCATTAAAATAAAAGAATAAAAATATTATTTAAGAAAAGTTTACGGACTTCCCTGAGGTGTGGCCATGGAATAACTGGGACCAAATCACCTCCTCCCAAAACAACAAATAAATACAAGAAGAGGCCCAACTGACATCATAATCTACAGCCTAAAGTTCT
The DNA here is from genome assembly GCF_950295315.1 of Erinaceus europaeus. Taxonomy (NCBI): domain Eukaryota; kingdom Metazoa; phylum Chordata; class Mammalia; order Eulipotyphla; family Erinaceidae; genus Erinaceus; species Erinaceus europaeus. Next base: position 3,584,079 of record NC_080176.1, read on the forward strand.
GCAGCCTCAGGTGGGTGCGGTTAGAGCAGAAAGGGGCGCCGGCTAAAAAACCGCAAAGTCAAATCAGGGCTTTGGGCTGCCTGGGCGCTGCGCTTCGTGCCATTTTGGCGATTTCACTTTAAGCGCAGCAAGCAAGTAACATTGTTCCTAGTGCCGGAAAAAAAGAGACAGGGGCTTAAGACCTCTCAGTCTTGACTCAGGGGAGTTTAGCACTCAGGCGGTAGCACAGCGGGTTAAGTGCACATGGCGCAAAAAGCGCAAGGACCGGTGTAAGGATCCTGGTTTGAGTCCCTGGCTCCCCAGGGGAGTCGCTTCACAATTGGTAGGGCAGGTCTGCAGGTATCTGTCTTTCCCCCTCTCTGTTTTCCCCCTTCTCTCTCCATTTCTGTCTGTCCTACCCAATTACAACAATAAAAGAACAAGGGCAACAAAAGGGAATGTGTGTGTGTGTGTGTGTGTGTGAGTCTGTGTGTGTGTGAGTGTGTGTGTGTGTGTGTGTGTGAGTGAGTGTGTGTGTATGTGTGAGGTATATGAAGAGGAGGACAAAGACCCAGAGTCCATTTTCAGAGCAATTTTAGCTGAGAACTTCCCTCACTTTGGAAACCATCAGAACATTCTCATCCAAGAGACAGTATGATCACCCAGATTTATAAATACAAAAAGACCAACACCAAGGCACATTGTTGTAAAACTATTAAAAATCAATGACAAGGAAAAAAATTGCTGGCTGCTAGGGAAAGGAAAGAAGTTACATACAAAGGCAGAGCTTTAAGACTTTCATCTTTACAAATTTATAAGATTTCTCTTTACAAACTCTAGAGGCCAGGAGAGAGTGGAATGGCATATTCAGAGTTCCAAAGGAGAGGGAATTCCAGCCACAAATATTGTATCCTGCAAAATTATCCTTCAAATATGAGGACGAAATAAAGGTTTTCTCAAATATCTAAAAACTAAAGGAATTTGCCACAATCAACCCCACCTTACAAGAACTACTGAGCCAAGTCCCACAAGAAAGGAGGAAGCAAAGGAACACGTTTCAAACACCAAGTTGCAAATGCTGCCACTATGTTAACCTGACACACCTGGACAACTTCACCAATGTAGCCTGGAACCCCACCTCTCCAGAACCCCACCCCAGTAGATAGGGACAGGCTGGGAGTATAGATCAGCCTGTCAATGCCCATGTCCATAGGAGAAGCAACTACAGAAGCCAGGCCTCCCACCCCATAATGACCTTGTGTCCATGCTCCCAGAGAGATAAAGAATAGGAAAGCTTCCAGTGGAGGGAGTGGGATATAGAACTCTGGTGGTGGGAAATGTGTGGAATTTCACCCCCCTTATTCTATAGTTTTGTCGATACTTTCTATTTTACAAATAAAGGAAAACATTTAAAAAGAAGTTTGCTAACTGTGGCCTATGACTGAGACCAAACTGAGACAGGCAGAGCAGAAGCCGGATTCCCGTTAAAAGACTTGGAAGGGGGAGTCAGGCAGTAGTCCAGCGGGTTAAGCACATGTGGTTTGAAGAGCAAGGACCAGTGTAAGGACCCTGTTTCAAGCCCCTGGCTCCCCACCTGCAGGGGAGTCGCTTCACAGGCGGTGAAGCAGGTCTGCAGGTGTCTGTCTTTCTCTCCCCCTCTGTCTTCCTCTCCTCTCCATTTCTCTCTCTGTCCTATCTAACAATGACATCAATAATAACTACAACAACAATGAAAAACAAGGGCAACAAAAGGGAAAATAAATAAATATAAAAAAGAATAAAACTTAAAAAAAAAAAAGACTTGGAAGGCATCAAGGGAGTTTGGTTCTGGTGACAGCCTGGGAGGTTGAGGGCCACAGGTCAAATTGAGGTCTGTTTGGGTTTGTTTCTATTAAATGAAGTGTAGGGTGAGACCCCTAAAATGTCAACAGGCAGGTTTCTGGAGCAGGAGGAAAAATTTCAAGGGAAGGGGAACCCCACTACCCACCCGCCCCTGCTAGTATGTGAAGGCCACCTTCCCTGTGTCCAGGTACCTGTCGGAAGAGGAGGTGCTGGACACTGAGAATCCCTTTGTGCATTTGCTGAGTGGGGTGGTGTGGCTGATTCGCAATGGAAGTGTCTACATCAACGAGAGCCTGGCCATGGAGAGCGATGAGACTCAGGAGACCGGTGAGTTGAGGGGAGGGGTGGGGCAGGGAGGGCAGCTCTCCTGAGCACCAGGGCTGACAGAGGGAGGGCTAGTCTGAAGCCTTCCAGCAAGTAACTACTGTTGGCACTGGGAGTGGGGACAGGTAGGTCCTTGTTCTCGTGAAACACACAAGGGAGGAACTTAATCTGATATGCTGATAAAATGTGGCAGGGACTAAGCTGGGACGGTGTTATGGATCCACTTCAGCCTCACTGAGCTTAGACATGCAGAACATCTACCCCCCTCTACACCCCCAACTGTATTTAAATGACCCCCCAGGGTGATTCTGATACATACTCCAACTTGAGAGTCATAATAGAACAGGGAAGAGAGAGACAGGACACTGATCCTAGTGTGGAAACAGGCTATTTTAGTCTGAGAAATCAGGGTGACTTCACTGAGAAGGTGACCTTGATTAGAAGGAACACACCATAGGAAATGCTGGGGGAAGTGCCAGCCAGCCAGAGGGAACAGAAAATAGTGAGGGGCTGGGAGGCCGCCCATGGAGGTGAGAGAGGAGGAGCAGATGAGGTGGTCAGGCCAGGCCTTGTCAAGGTGCTTGGTTTTCTTCTCACTGTGAAAGCACTGGAGGCTTACCCCTGAGGGTCCGTGTCACTTCCTTCACACTTAAGAAAAAGCTGACTGGGAAGAGACAGAGGGAGGCAAGAAGAGGTTGCACAGCTCGGGCCAATGGGCAGAGAGTGGGGTTGGGCCGGCGGGAAGCAGTGAGCAGAGAGAGCCCTGGAGACCGCTGGCAGGTCTCATTGGTCAGTCACGCTGCTTCTCCTCCAGGCTCCTTCACCAAGTTTGTGAACGTGCTGTCGGCCAGGACGGCTCTGGGCCACGACCGAGAGGGGCAGTTGGTGCTCTTCCAAGTGGACGGGCAGACGGAGCATCGGGGGTGAGTTGTGTGTGTGTGTGTGGCGGGGGGGGAGTAAGGCCCGATCCCTGGAACTCCAGCCTACCTTCAAACCCACCAGAGGGCCCCTGGAGAAGTCTACACCCTTCTGTTCCCGCCTCCCCATGGATGAAGGTCCTTCTGTCTGTCTGCCCCATTTCCAACAGCTCATGCACCATGAACTTGCTCCCAGTCTCCCCACTTCAGCCTCCCCCGCCTCCTGAGCCCCAGTTGGGATTTTTATTATTTATGTATTTTACCTTTTGTTGCCCTTGTGTTTTATTGTTGTTGTTGTTGTTGATGATGTTGTCATTGTTAGATAGAACAGAGAGAAATGGGGGGGGAGAAAAAGACAGACACCTGCAGACCTGCTTTACCTCCTGTGAAGTGACTCCCCTGCAGGTGGGGAGCTGGGGGCTCAAACCGGGATCCTTACAGCGGTCCTTGCGCTTCATGCAATGTGCACTTACCCCGCTGCACTACCACCCAACTCCCCACTGTCAAATTCTTAATGTCCAATTAAATAAGGAAAGGGAAAACTGTAAGAACTTTCCCTGTGCTCTTCTGTGCAGCCTCAACCTGTGGGAGATGGCGGATTTCCTGCTGAAGCAGGGCGTGATCAACGCCATCAACCTGGATGGAGGGGGCTCTGCCACCTTCGTGCTCAACGGCTCCCTGGCCAGCTACCCGTCAGACCACTGGTAAGCAGCTGGGAGTGAGAGTCCACTGAGCAGACACTAGTGCCTGCTTTGTGCCGGGCGCTGGGGATTCAAAAGTGGCAGGCAGAGAGCCCAGACCCTCTCAGAGGACATACAGAGCAGCCCGCCACGTCCCAGCCAGCAGAGCGAGCTGATCAGTCAAGACAGTCCTTCCCCAAGGAGGATGAGCTGAGATGCCAGTGGCGAGGAGGTTGCTCTCTTGGCAGAGAGGACAGACAGTATGTACAAAGACCCAGGGGCAGGGAGATAGTTTGGAGTTAAGCATAGGACTTTGTTGTTTGAGGCCCCAGGTTCAATCTCTCACCACTGCCACATGCCAGAGTCAGTGCTCTGGTCTTTTTTCTCTTGTGGTCTGTCAAAAAATCTTGAAAAAGAAAAATGGGGGAGGGGGGCTGGGCAGTAATGCACCAGGTTAAACACATAGTACGAAGCGCAAGGACCAGTGTAAGTATCCCGGCTCCTCACCTGCAGTGGGGTCACGTCACAAGTGGTGAAGCAGGTCTGCAGGTGTCTATCTTTCTCTCCCTCTATCTCCCCATTCTCTCAGTTTCTCTCTGTCCTACCTAATAAAATGGGGGGGGGAGGGAATGGCCATTAGAAGCGGTGAATTTGTAGTGCCAGCACTGAGTCCCAGCAACTGGAGGCAATAAATAAATAAATAAATAAGAGTGGGGGGGGCAGATGATGGTGCACCTGGTTAAGTGCTCACATCACAGTGTGCAAAGACCCGGGTTCAAGCCCCTAGTCCCCACCTGCAAGAGGAAGCTTCCCAAGTGGTGAAGCTGGGCTACAGGTGTCTCTCTGTCTCTCTCCCTGTCTCCCTGTTCCTCTCAATTTCTGTCTGTCCTATCTAATAAGAATAGAAAGGGAGTGGGGGGAAATGAACATTGTGAACAGTGGGTTTGTAGTGCAGGCACCAATCCCAGTGATAAACCCTGGTGACAATAAGTAAAGTGGTTTTTCGCAGAGAAGGGACTATGGAGGGAGAGACACTTCGCCAGGCCTGAGGGGGGCAGGGAGGACTGAGCATTGTGTAACCCTGAGCCCCACTTTGCCCTCCGTGTCCCTGAAGCCAAGACAGCATGTGGCGCTGTCCCCGCCAAGTGTCCACCGTGGTGTGTGTGCACGAGCCCCGCTGCCAGCCCCCTGACTGCAACAGCCACGGGACCTGTGAAGGGGGGCTCTGCCGGTGCACGGGGAGTTTCTGGAGGGGCCCCGCCTGTGACGAGCTAGACTGCGGCCCCTCCAACTGCAGTGGCCATGGGCTGTGCACCGAGGGTAAGTGAGTGGGGGCCGGGCTGGGCGGCCATGCTGGGGCTCCCACTGGCGCAGCCCGACCCTCACACGGCATCTTCTCGTTTGGGCAGCCGGCTGTCACTGTGAGGCTGGATGGACCGGTTCAAACTGCAGCGAAGGTACGTGTCCTCCCGGCCTCGGCCCTGCCGCCACGGCCTCCCAACCTCACTTCAGTGCCGTGTGCTCAGAGGGCTAGAAAGCTGGATTAGGGAGAGTCGGACAGTAGCGCAGTGGGTTAAGCACATGTGGCGCAAAGCAGAAGGATCCCGGTTCGAGCCTCTGGCTCCCCACCTGCAGGGGAGCCGCTTCACAGGCGGTGAAGCAGGTCTGCAGGTGTCTGTCTTTCTCTCCTCCTCTCTGTCTTCCCCTCCTCTCTCCATTTCTCTCTGTCCTATCTAACAATGACATAAATAACAATAATAATAACTACAACAACAATAAAAGCAAGGCAACAAAAGGGGAAATATATATATATATATATATATATATGAAGCTGGATTAAGGCAGAGAGTAGCTCCCATTCTTGAAGAAAAAAAATCTATGAATAAAATGAACTGTTTATCTCATCAACCTGACCCAGGGCCCGTACATGTCTATTCATAGCACAGCACAGGAGCCTGTGTGGCCCTGAGTCCCTGTCAGTCTGAGCTCACAGTTCTCGGTCACAGCTGGGAACATTGCAGGCTGCGCTCATTTCAGGACCACTCCCCCTTATGTGGCAGGGCAGGGTGACCCAGCCTCCCTTTGGAGAGTGGGGCAGTCTCTACCGTTGCTGCTTTATGGCAGGGCCAAGGTCCTGGGAAGGTCCGAAGGAAGGCTTATGATGACGTTCCTGATGGAAGTGATCTGGAATGGTGGAGAGAGGGATCCATTAGACATCTAGGCCCATCATATTTGTGTGGGAATCCTAGACCGGGCCATCTTTCAAGGCCTGCTCTGGGCTGACAGCTCCCTTCCTGGCCACACGCTCCACGGGGTCCTCTGTGCTGGGATATGTTGGGGAGGGGAAGGGCCAGAGTTTGTGAAGACACTACCTCTTCCCATCCCCCCTCCCTTGCCCCCACCAGTATGCACCAATCACACCTTCGGGAAGGACTGTGCCCAGAAGTGCCTGTGTCAGAACGGAGCTGCCTGTGACCCCATCCGGGGTACCTGCTCCTGCCCCCCCGGCTTCACTGGAGACACCTGTGCCCAGGGTAAGGGGGAGCCCGGGAGCACGTGGGGGCTGGGGGGGGGGTATGGCAGTCCGCTGACTCTGGCCCCTCTCTGCAGAGTGTCCCCTTGGCTGGCACGGCCCTAGTTGCCGGCAGCCTTGCTCCTGTGAGCACCAGTGTCCCTGTGACCCTCGCACAGGTAACTGCAGCCTCTCAGGGGCACCCGCCCTGAACAGCTTGCTCTCCCAAGGTATGTCTCCACCCACATCCCAGCCCCCCAGCCCCGCCCCCAGGGACTTTGGGGCCAGGCCTCTTCCTCCTGAGCCCTGAGCTCTCCCGCTTCACTTTCTTTCAGTGAAGCAGTGTCTGCGGCCCCCCGAGGGTACCCTGCGGACAGGAGAGCTCTCCCTTCTCCCGGGGTAGGTGCTTATGGGGGGCAGGGCCTCCACTTTGTTGGAGGTGTGCTCAAATCCTCCAAGTATCTGTGAGGCCGGATTCACCCCGTGGAATAACTTGAGCTCTGCACCCCCAGGCTCAGCTGGCTGGCCCTCACGCTGTCCTTGGTCTTCCTCCTGCTGCTCAGTTTGGTGGCCAACGTGTGCTTGGTCTTGGGCTTGAGAGCTGAGCGCCGGCGACACCTGGATGGCGACTACGTCTACCACCCACTACAGGAGATGAACGGGGACCTCCTGGCCGGGGACAAGGAACAGACGGCCAGCGCCCGCAGCCCCTTCAAGGACTGAGGCCCCGCCACCCACACGGCCCATTCTGACGATTGGGCCTGGTGTGGTCTGGCCCCAGTAGGGGAATGTCCTCTGAGAGGCCATGTGGCGGACAGCCCTGGGCCTCAGCCAAGCTTCTAATGACACAGTGCCTCTGCCCCTGCCTGGGTCTGGGCCCTCACCTGGCGACCTGCTGTGGCTGTAGCCAGTACCGTTCTGGCAATACCAAGCCTGCCTGCACCTGCTGCCTGCAAGGCCTGTCCCGGGACCCGCCACACTGCCAAAGGGCCTCCAGCCTCCTGGGATTGGTACCACGGCAACTGAGAATGAAGCTTCCCAGGACGGAGTCTGTCCCCCCTCCAGGGGTGTGGTGGTTTAGAGATGACAGCCATGTCTGGGACCTTTTCCTGTAGACCTCATCACTGAGTTTGCCTGCTAGAATTCTGTTTCCTGGCCTGGGAAGGGCCTAGAAGGGACAGGATGCAATCATGTTTACAAGCTACCCCTCCCTCTCTCTACCCTCCCGCCCTCCCTTTTTCTGTTGCGTGGGCTTGCTGCTCCAGGGCTGGCCTTTTGTGATAGAAAAGGGAGAGGGCTGGTGAAATAGCTCACTTGGGTAGTGTGACACAAGTTTGAGTCTGGTCCCCACCGCAGTCAGTGCTGCGGTGCCTGACTGTGTCTGTGTCTCTCTTGCCTCTATCTGAAAATAAGAAAAGAAGGAAGAAGAAGAGACAGCACAGCACTGCAGCTTCTGCCAGTGGCACAGTACTCCCGTGTGCGGTCCTAGGATCCCAGCTGGAACCTGGGTCCTATTCCTGTCAAAGCAGGTACCCTCCCACATGAACTGTCTCACCAGTCCCAGTGTTTACAAGCTTTCTGCCTTATCAATCTGAAATTAATGAGAATTTTTCTACCATTTGAATAATAAATTGATATAATAAAAACCCCATGTTGTTTAAGACTTCCTGGTTTATTTAATGAGAGGGGGGTGACCTGTACTATATGTGGTGCTGGGGATTGAACCTGGGGCCTCAGGTTTGCAAGGCTTGTGTGCGAACTATTGAGCTGCTCCAAATATACTCCAGAGTCACCACTGGGGCTTGGTTCCTGCACAATGACCACTATTTCAGCCCTTCTCTATATATATATTTATTTTCCCTTTTTTTTTTTTGCCCTTTTTTATTGTTGTAGTTGTTGTTATTGATGTCGTTGGGTAGGACAGAGAAATGGAGAGGAGGGGAAGACAGGGTGAGAGAAAGACAGACACCTGCAGACCTGCTTCACTGCTTGTGAAGCGACTCCCCTGCAGGTGGGGAGCAGGGAGTTCGAACCAGGATCCTTATGCCAGTCCTTGAGCTTGCACCATGTGCACTTAACCCCGCTGCCCAACTCCCCTCTTTCATTTTTTTAAAGTATTTTTTAAAAGATTTTATTTATTAATGAGAAAGACAGGAGGAGAGAAAGAACCAGGCATCACTCTGGTACATGTGCTGCTGGGGATTGAACTCAGGACCTCATGCTTAAGAGTCCAATGCTTTATCCATTGTGCCACCTCCCAGACCACTCTTTTCTGACAAAGACAGAAACATATGGAAAGAAAAGGAGCTATCTGCAGGACTTCCCCACCACTTGTAAAGCTTCTTCCTCTCAGGTGGACACCGCCACTTGAACCCTGGCCTTTGCACATGCTAACAGGTGCATTCCCACCTGGCCCTCACATTCCCAGGTCTTAGTCACTCTCCTTGACACACTCTCCTTGACACGTAAACAAGCTCACATGTTCCTCCAGGGACCAGTGTTACAACTCCACCCGCAAGTATCATTTGTATCTTCCTTTCTGTGCAGAGCTGCCCCAGGTCTAGTACAGACTTTGGACTAGTCCTGAGACACAGTTCCCCAGCCTCGCTGCAGATCTGAGTGACTGAGATTATTTGCAGACTTGCAGACCCACTGGATCTGAATCTCAGGCAGGGAGTGTCCAGAATGGATAGGGAGCCCGCCTCCACTGGGAAAGGGGCCATGCAAACACTTGTTCCGCAGGCTCGGGCTTCCTAGGGAGGCATCTCAATCTCTCATCCTTCGCCATGTGAGCAGCTGAGGGAGTTTGAGTCCTGAACACTGGGGCAGGAACAGACCCAGGGTCAGAGGGAGCACAGCCACTGCAGAAATGCTCCCTGGTTTGCAGACGACACAGCACTGAGAGTCCATGGATTTTTTTTTTTTAATCTTAAGGAAATTAATGTTTCATATGAAATAGATCTTCACACAAGAGAAGCCAGAATGTCACTCATCCATGCAGCACCTGAAGCCGAACCAGAAGCCTCAGGCATGCCAGTCTGAAGCTCTGCTAGTTAAGCTATTACTCTAACCAGCTGTGACTTTATTTTTTTTTAACCAGAGCCATTGCTCTGTATTAAAGTGGTGCCAGGCATTGAACCTGGAACCACAGAGCCTCAGGCCAGGAAGTCAGTTGTATAAACCTCTATGCTGTCTCCCCAAACCAACCTTGTCTCTTTGACTTGCTCCAGCCTTTCCCAGATTCTGCCCAAACTTCTACAACAGCTGCCAATGCCCTGTGCCTCTATGCCACTCCCCTGGGGAAAGGCTGGTCCCAGAGGCAGCTTGGGGCCACAGGGAGCCAAGAAAGTCCTGCCCAGGTCCCAGGAGACCTCCCAGAGGGGATTCTGCCAGACAGACAGACGTCAGCAGTGACCCACAGCTCAGCGCTGCGCCCTGCCGGCCTGCCCCAGGGAGCTCTGTCTTTCTCAACACCTCGGCCACACCCACCAACAGCTGACTGCCCCCCCCAGAGCCCTTGGGGACATGGCAGGGCTACGTGGCTGCTGTGCCCATGAGGAAAGCTGTGCTTCCTTTCCCTGGACCAGAAAACGAAGGGTCTGCAGAATCCCAGTGTGTGGGCAGCTATGGCCATAGCTCATGGGAATGACAGGCGGAGCCCCACCCCATCAGGGCTCTGCCTGTGCCCAGATGCAGCGTGGGGACTCTGCTCACACCTCAGGCAGGTTGATGGCACAGCCCTTGCTCCACCTGGATACCTGGCAAACCCCAAGGTTCCCAGTCAGCCATGCTGAGGGATCACCACTGATAACTTCCCCATGTATCTGTGAACTGGATGGGATCCTCCACAGTGCTCTCTCGTCCACCATCCACAGCCACCCAGAACCTCAGGATAGGAACTTATTTGGAAATGGGGGGGCGCACCAGGTTAAGCATATGTAGTACATAGCGCAAGGACCCAAGCAAGAATCCTGGTTCGAGCCCCCGGCTCCCCTACCTGTGTGTGGGGGTGTCATTTCACAAACAGCAAAGCAGGTCTGCAGGTGTCTGTCTTTCCTCTAAGCTATCTTCCCCTCCTCTCTTAATTTTTCTCTGTTCTATGCAATAAAATAGGAAAAAAAAAAAAAAAGGCCTCCAGGAGCAGTGGATTCATAGTGCCAGCACCAAGCCCCAGCGATAATCCTGGAGGCAAAAAGGAGGAGGAGAAGGAGGAGGAGGAGTCCTCTCCTGGATCAACTAGAAATACCAAAGGAGACCACCCGGGACCGAAACAAGACAGGACTAGAATGACCACAGGAACCCAGTAAATCACCGGTGAGTATAAACACGTGTGGCTGGTGACAGAGAGGAGAGAGGGGCCTAAGGAGAGATTAAGTGACTGCTAACAGTTTATCAGTGGAGACACCACCTCCAGTCTGCTCCACCAACAAGGGGACAGCTGAAGGGAGGAAAGGACTCCCCAGAGACTCACCAAGTGCAACTCTGAGTCTCCATTGCTACTACCCTCAGAATCTGGAGCATCAACAGGGAGGGACACCAGGGGACAGAGATCTAACCAGGAAACTCAGGAGAAGACCTATACCTCGGTGGCATAGCTGAGGAGCTGTGAAAGTCTCTTTGCATAACCACTGGATTATCTCTGCCACACCCTGCTTTATCTCTTGGTCAGCAGTCAGTGATAAAGCGAAGAAGCCTATTGATAGTTTAAAAGCCCTCAGGCTCCCATAGCCTACAGGGAAGAAAAAAAAAGGGGGGGGGGCTTTTACACCACTGAGCTCCAACTCAGGGACTGAAAAAACTGTTAACTTCCACCACGGTAAACCCTTTAATTAAATTACTTAGACACAAGTCAATCCAGGCAATAGTGATCAATAATTTGAAAAGTACTGATAAAGGGAACTCATAACATAATATATAAAATGGTTAAAACAACAAGAAAAAATATTGGAGACTCAAACCAGGACAAGAGTCCAGCTAAAAGTCCTCCAGAGGGTGAAGCACAAAACAACGAGTTCAACATCCAAACATTAGCTAAGGAAATAATCACAGGAGTGAGTAAAGAATTTGAAAAAATTGTAATCAGAAATGCAGGAACAACAAATGAGAATATGGAAGAAAATACTAATTATCTCATGGTTATTAGAGAGCTGAAAGCTGAAATCGCTGAGCTAAGAAGGCAACTAGCTGAACAAGCTAAAACAGTATCAGAGCAGGGCAACAAAATAGATGAACTCCAGAAAGCAGTAGAGGGCAGAGAGAATAGAATCAATGAGGCTGAAGACAGAATTAGCAAGATTGAGGATGAATTAGAGACAACTAAAAAAGAAGTAAGATCTCAAAAAGAGATTAAGAGATGCTGAAAACAACAACAGAGTCCTATGGGATGACTTCAAAAGAAACAATATACACATTATTGGCTTACCAGAGGAAGAAAGAGAAGGAGAGGAAGAAAGCATTCTCCAGGACATAATAGCTGAAAATTTCTCTAGTCTAGACAACATCAAATACATAAAGATTCAAGAAGCCCAGAGGGTCCCAAACAGAATTAACCCAGACCTAAAGACACCAAGACATGTCATACTTAGAATGGAAAGGAATAAGGATAAAGAAAGGATCCTGAAGGCTGCAAGAGAAAAACAAAGAGTCACCTACAAAGGAAAACCCATAAGATTAGCAACAGTCTTCTCCATACAAACACTACAGGCCAGAAGAGAATGGCAAGATATCTATCGAGTGCTCAATGAGAAAGGCTTTCAGCCAAGAATACTGTATCCTGCTAGACTGTCATTCAGACTAGATGGAGGCATCAAAACCTTCTCAGACAAGCAACAGTTGAAGGAAGCAACCATCACCAAGCCTGCCCTGAAAGAAGTTCTGAAAGGTCTCCTATAAACAACCAGACCACCACAAATAGGACATATATCAACACACTCTAAAACTCTACAAGAATGGCGTTAAAAAATCTTTGATATCAATAAATGTCAATGGCCTGAATTCACCTATTAAAAGACAGAGTAGGAAGATGGATCAGAAAACACAACCCAACAATATGTTGTCTACAGGAAACCCACCTAACTCAACAAGACAAACACAGACTTAAAGTGAAAGGATGGAAAACTATCATACAAGCCAATGGCCCACAAAAAGGGCAGGAACAGCTATTCTCATATCTGACATGATAGACTTTAAAATAGATAAGATTAAAAAAGATAGGAATGGACACTACTTAATGCTCAGAGGATCAGTCAATCAAGAGGACTTAACAGTTATTAACATCTATGCACCCAATGAGAAGCCATCTAAATACATCAAACGTCTACTGAAAGAGCTACAGCAATATATTAACAGTAACACAATCATAGTAGGGGACTTCAACACCCCACTCTCTCAACTTGACAGATCATCCAGGCAGAAAATCAATAAAGACATAAGGGAGCTAAATGAAGAGATAGATAAACTAGAACTACTGGACATTTTCAGAGTCATTCATCCCAAGAAACTGGAATACACATTTTACTCAAATCCACATGGGTCATTCTCAAGGATAGACCATATATTAGGCCACAAAGACAGCATCAGCCAATTCAAGAGCACTGAAATCATCCCAAGCATCTTCTCAGACCACAGTGGAATTAAACTAACACTTAACAATCAACCAAAGATTAGTAACAGTCCCAAAATGTGGAAGCTCAACAGTACACTTCTTAACAACTTCTGGGTCAAAGAGGAAATCAAGGAAGAAATCAAAATGTTTTGAGAGTTCAATGAAAATGAAGACACGAGGGACACACCAAAAAAGAAAACCAAAAAAGAAAACTACAGACCAATATCTCTGATGAACATAGATGCGAAAATATTGAACAAAATTCTAGCCAACTGGATACAGCAGTATATCAAAAAGATTGTTCATCATGACCAAGTGGGGTTTATCCCAGGCATGCAAGGTTGGTTTAATATACGTAAATCAATCAATGTGATCCACCACATCAACAAAAGCAAGACCAAAAACCACATGGTCATATCAATAGATGCAGAGAAAGCCTTTGACAAAATACAACATCCCTTTATGATCAAAACACTACAAAAAATAGGAATAGATGGAAAATTCCTGAAGATAGTGGAGTCTATATATAGCAAACCTACAGCCAACATCATACTCAATGGTGAAAAACTGGAAGCATTTCCCCTCAGATCAGGTACTAGACAGGGCTGCCCACTATCACCATTACTATTCAACATAGTGTTGGAAGTTCTTGCCATAGCAATCAGGCAGGAGCAAGGAATTAAAGGAATACAGATTGGAAGATAAGAAGTCAAACTCTCCTTATTTGCAGATGACATGATAGTATACATGGAAAAACCTAAGGAATCCAGCAAGAAGCTTTTGGAAATCATCAGGAAATACAGTAAGGTGTCAGGCTACAAAATTAACACTCAAAAGTCAGTGGCATTCTATGCAAACACTAAGTTAGAAGAAATTGAAATCCAGAAATCAGTTCCTTTTACTATAGCAACAAAAACAATAAAATATCTAGGAGTAAACCTAGCCAAAGAAGTGAAAGACTTGTATACTGAAAATTATGAGTCACTACTCAAAGAAATTGAAAAAGACACAAAGAAGTGGAAAGATAGTCCATGTTCATGGGTTGGAAGAATTAACATCATCAAAATGAATATATTACCCAGAGCCATCTACAAATTTAATGCTATCCCCATCAAGATCCCAAGCACATCTTTTAGGAGAATAAAAAAAAATACTACAAATGTTTATCTGGAACCAGAAAAGACCTAGAATTGCCAAAACAATCTTGAGAATAAAGAACAGAACTGGAGGCATCACACTCCCAGATCTCAAACTGTATTATAGGGCCATTGTCATCAAAACTGCTTGGTACTGGAACATTAACAGACACACTGACCAGTGGAATAGAATTGAGAACCCAGAAATGAGGCCCCACACCTATGGACATCTAATCTTTGACAAAGGGGCCCAGACTATTACATGGGGAAAGCAGAGTCTCTTCAACAAATGGTGTTGGAAACAATGGGTTGAAACATGCAGAAGAATGAAACTGAATCACTGTATTTCACCAAATACAAAAGTAAATTCCAAGTGGATCCAGGACTTGGATGTTAGACCACAAACTATCAAATACTTAGAGGAAAATATTGGCAGAACTCTTTTCCACATAAATTTTAAAGACATTTTCAATGAAACAAATCCAATTACAAAGAAGACTAAGGCAAGTATAAACCTATGGGACTACATCAAATTAAAAAGCTTCACAGCAAAAGAAACCACTACTCAAACCAAGAGACCCCTCACAGAATGGCAGAACATCTTTACATGTCATACATCAGATAAGAGTTTAATAACCAACATATATAAAGAGCTTGCCAGACTCAACAAGACAACAAATAACCCCATCCAAAAATGGGGGGGGAAGACTTGGACAGAATATTCACCACAGAAGAGATCCAAAAGGCTGAGAAACACATGAATAAATGCTCCAAGTCTCTGATTGTCAGAGAAATGCACATAAAGACAACAATGAGATATCACTTCACTCCTGTGAGAATGTCATACATCAGAAAATGTAACAGCGGCAAATGCTGTAGAGGGTGTGGGGTCAAAGGAACCCTCCTGCACTGCTGGTGGGAATGTCAATTGGTCCAACCTCTGTGGAAAATAGTCTGGAGAACTCTCAGAAGGCTAGAAATGGACCTACCCTATGACCCTACAATTCCCCTCCTGGGGATCTATCCTAAGGAACCCAACACATCCATCCAAAAAGATCTGTGTACACATATGTTCTTGGCAGCACAATCTGTAATAGCCAAAACCTGGAAGCAACCCAGGTGTCCAACAACAGATGAGTGGCTGAGCAAGTTGTGGTCTATATATACAGTGGAATACTACTCAGCTGTAAAAAATGGTGACTTCACCGTTTTCAGCCGATCTTGGATGGACCTTGAAAAAATCATGTTGAGTGAAATAAGTCAGAAACAGAAGGATGAATTCGGGATGATCTCACTCTCAGGCCGAAGTTGAAAAACAAGATTAGAAAAGAAAACACAAGTCGAACCTGAAATGGAATTGGAGTATTACACCAAAGTAAAAGACTCTGGGGTGGGTGGGTGGGTGGGTGGGGAGAATACAGGTCCATGAAAGATGATGAATGACATAGTGGGGGTTGTATTGTTAAATGGGAATCTGGGTAATGTTATGCATGTACAAACTATTGTATTTACTGTTGAATGTAAAACATTAATTCCCCAATAAAGAAATAAATTATTTTTAAAAAAAGGAGGAGGAGGAGGAGGAGGAGGAAAGTAAATAAGGTCTATGCAACTAGTTTGGAAAGACATGGGGAGGAGGCCACATTAAGACAGAAGCAGAGACAGGAAGGATGTAGCCACAAGCAAAAGAACCCCCAGAACCTGTAAGAGGTAAGATCTTTGCCTAGGAGGCCTGAGACACAGAAGCAGGAGAAAACACATTTCTGTCTCTGCTGTAGCAAACTGGAAGGCTGTTGTAGTTACCCAGGAAGCAAAGCCAATAGAACTGTGCTTTGCAGACTTAATACAGTGCCAGGAATTGAAATCAGAGCCTTGCATACATGTGGAATACTACTGACCAGCCCCAGAGGCATAATCATTTCCTTTTAAAAAAAATTTATATTTATTTATTTTCCCCTTTGTTGTCCTTGTTGTTGTAGTTATTATTGTTATTGATGTCATCGTTGTTAGATAGGACAGAGAGAAATGGAGAGAGGAGGGGAAGACAGAGAGGAAGAGAGAAAGGCAGACACCTGCAGACCTGCCTCACCGCCTATGAAGTGACGCCCCTGCAGGTGGGGAGCCAGGGGCTCGAACCAGGATCCTTATGCCAGTCCTTGTGCTTCGCGTCACGTGCGCTTAACCTGCTGCGCTACCGCCCGACTCCCCACAATAATTTCCTTTTCTTAAATTTTATTATTTATTATTAATGAAAATGAAATTCAAAGAGAGACAGACATACTCATACCAGAACACTGCTCAGCTCTGGCTTCCTGTGGTGTTGGACATTGAACCTTGGACCTGCTGTTTCCAGCATGAAAGTCTTTTTTTTTTTCTTGTCTTTATTTATTAGAGACAGAGAAAGATTGAGAGGAATTGGGAAGATAGAGATGGAGAGAGACAGAGAGACACCTGCAGCCCTGTTTCACCACTTGTGAAGTTTTCCCCCTGCAGGTGGGGACCAGGGGCTTGAACCTTGTGCACTGTAACATGTGCGCTCAACCAGGTGCACCATCACCTGGTCGCCCCGGCATGAAAGTCTTTCACATATCCATGACACTGTCTTCCTCAGCCCTTACTTTTCTTTGTTTTTATTAACAGGAGAGGCAGAGAGGTAAAACATCCCAGCTTCACTCTACCATGGAGCTGTCCCTGTGTTGTCGATGATGCTCCCATGTGGTCCTGGGGCTTGAACCCAGAGCCTTGAGCATGACTAGGCATGATTCACCTCCAATGCTTTACACATTCTAAAGTTGACCTTCTGTGCCTCTAGTTCCCCCCAGCAGCAGTCTGCACCACCACCACCACCATACACACACACAAACAAACTTTGTTTTTATCAGAGCCCTGCTCAGCTCTGGTTTATGGTGGGGCTGAGGATTGAACCTGGGACTTTGGAACCTCAGGCAAGGAGTCTCTTTTCACAACCATTATGCTATCTCCTCCCCCGCACCCCTGTTTGCACCCCCATTGAGAATGGTCTGGCCCTGGAGTCTTAGAAACAGCAGCTGAGAAGTTCTCCAACAAGCCCACGGGAGCTTCCAGGGTTTTAAGAAGCAGACAACAGCGGTTTAACTAAATCTGTATCATTTAATGCTTCTGGCTGGAGCAAGTGATAGGTGGGCAAGAAATGAGTCTGTGGGCTGAAATAGGCTGCCAGAAAGAACGAGAATTGCTCTCTCTGAGTGGCTCATCGGACAGGAGGGAGAAGTCCTATAAAACGCAGGGCAGGGAAAAGTTTCAGTCTTTCATTTTAAGCCATGGAGAGAACCTTCTGGAGCCAGTGGAGTGGCACAGTTTGTCAGAGATGCATTTCCAGACTAGGTTTGCACAGAAATGCAGTGAGTGATCTACAAGGGATACTGCCCCCTCGAGGAGCTTTCCATCTGTGTGTAGGGCTGAGCCTTCTGTCCTCTCAAAAGTGCGGCCAGGTGTCCTTAGGAAGGAGCCTGGGGTCTTTGGGCAAGAAACAATAATCATTATGTGCAGATGTTTATCCAGTGCTTTCTGTGTGCTGGGTACTGAGGACTCGATACTCTCTCCTCTCACCCCCACGACAGCCCAGTGAATGAGGTAGGTGATGCTCTCCCCATTTTATGGATGGGGAAACTGAGGCACAGAGAAGTTAAATCACCTGCTGGAGGTTGCACAGCTAGTGGAAGGAAGGCTGGGTTTGAAGCCCAGCCCATCTACGTGTTAAATCTGGGGCTCCTAAACCTTGTCCCAGGCAGATTCCATTGCTAGTGGGTTCTCACTGTCCTGGCCACAGATGACTAGTGACCAAGGCAGAGAAGAACGCCAAGAGCTTGGCAGCCTCTCCATGGGTTTTCAGTACCAGTATTCCCAGCATTAAGAATGGCTTGTTGATTCTGTCCTACTTTCTATCTTACTGCCTATCAGCCACCATCTGTCCTTCCTGGGCAGACGACCTCACCAGTGTGTCTCAAAGTCTCACCTCCCCAGAGCCCTGCCCCACTAGAGAAAGACAGAATCATGCTGAGGGTATGGGTCAACCTGCCAATCTCCATGTCCAGCAGAGAAGCAATTATAGAAGCCAGAACTCCCACCCTCTGCACCCCAAAAAGAATTTTGGTCCATACTCCTGGAGGGGGAGAAATGATAGGAGAAGATGACCAGAGGGCTCTGAACCCCATTCCTACCAGGACCAAAAACTTTTGTCACCGGGAATCGTTCTTATACCATCAGTGAAAGGAAAGAGAACTTGGAAAACATCAGCAGAAGTTGGGAATTGTCACTTATCTAAGCAGGAAGAGGAAAAAGAAAGAACACTTGGAAATAGTAATAGGTGCAGGGATGACTTAGAAAGGAAGTGAAGGCAGGGCTATAGGGGTGAATAAAAATGGGGGGAGAGATAGATTAGGCATATAGTCGACCTGTATCTGTGACCTTGGGAGAACTAGTTAATTTCTGCTGGAGGGGGGATGGACACAAAGCTCCGATAGTGGGAATTGTGGAATTATACATCTACTATAATTTTGTAAATCACTAATACTTTCTAGGAGTGGCTTGTTGATGAGCACTGCCCAGCCCTCCAGCTGCTCTCAGGCCTCAGCTTCTCCTGAGCCAGCAGGAGAGGATGCAGGAGCAGGTGTCCCTGGACAGGTGGCTCCTTCCCCTCCTGCAGACTCGGCCCTGAGCGTCAGTCCACCAGGTACCTTCCTGCAGTTACTGCCACCAGCAAACCCTCCTCCCACCTCTGGCAACACAGGGGTCAGCCAGCAAAGACAGCAAGCCTGACCTGACACCCCAGGCTGCAGACTGAGACCCCACAGGGATCCCACTGGGCAGATAAACTAGGGGAGGTGCAGATGACAGAGAGGGGTGGCCACCAGGTGGTCCCACTCAGGGTTAAAGCTGGCCCAGTTCTGCTGACCCTCCCAAGTGCCTCAAGGGAACCAGAAACCCCAAATTCTGTATGAAATGCCCCAATTTTTAAGTCCCTCTACAAGCAAACACCAAAAAGCCAATGACATCAGACTGCAGGCTGCCTTGACGAGGGGCCCATAACCTTTACCTGGACCCAGGGAAGGGAATGAGAAAGTCCTCAGGCTCCTAGGAGATGTTAGTCTCCCCTTGAAAAGTTAAATGGGTCAGCAGTGGTGCTGGCTTAGGAGGTCAGGTTTGCCCCAGGACACCCCCCAGAGGCATCCTGAAGCAGTACCAAGTACCTAGATCCAGCCTTACCTGAAGCAAATCTCCCGGACTGGCTGTACACACACACACACACACACACACACACACACACACACACGAATAGCTGCCCTTTTGTGTGGGTTGTGTTACTTATAACCGCAAAAGGTCACCGTTAAACAGTCCTCAGGTGATAACGGGTTTCAGAGAGAATCTATACAAGCCAGAACTGCTTCCTCACTGCCTGGAATATAGCAGAAACCCTGGGTGCTCCCACTCGCAGAAACTCAGCCATGTTCCAAGAGCAGGGGAAAGTGGACTGCATGCCCAACAGGCTGCTCCCCACAGGAAGGGGAGCTAGCAGCTAGCCGTTCCCTTCACCCTTCTGTGTAATCAGATGCAATGATGAACATCCCTCACTTCTGCCTACCCAGCATGCTTCTTCCTTTTTTGAGGGGGGAGGCATATTCCTGAAGGCTCTCCACTTGAGCCCTTAAACTAGGTGATGGGTACCAGGAACAAGCACTTGACCCAGGCTGGCCAGTCCCTGCATCCTCACCCTGCACAGTGATCGGTCTGGACTGGACACAGGTCCCTGCCGACCCATCGGTGTCCATCCCACCCACCACCCACCCCTCACCTCCCCCGGAAACCGTGATCAGCTCACGGTTGATTGTGGGACACAATCCCGTGGGACTCAAGACAGAATATTATGGGGAGGGAAGGGTTCTCTTCTGCAGCTGAGTTGGGGAAGGAGTCCCCTGATGGGGTGACAGGGTCCCCTCTGGGTGGGGAAGGCACCCAAGGGGTGGGAAGGCAAAACCAGAGAGGAGGGGTCTCTAAGTCTGATGAGATCCCTGAGCCTTCAAGGCGTCTGCCCACCCTTGACTTCCTGCTAGGAAGCCCAGAGATGGTTCTGTCCCTGTGACTTCAAAGCGTCCGGCACCCGGCTTGGGCAGCAGTGTCCAGACCAGGCCACAGCTCACGTGGCCCTAGTGCCCATAGCAAGCTGGCTGTGGTTCAGGACACCTGCAGATGGGCTCGGCCGGCGGCTATCTGGACACCAAGGAGCTGCTGTGGGACTGGCCGGAGGAGGTGGAGGAGGTGGTGGCGCTGAGCTGGGAGAATCCGCTGGTACAGGACTCCAGGCTCGACATGGAGCCCCTGGGGAGGAAGGGCACACACGGATTACCTTCTGGGTGACGTGGCTCCGGGGCCCCACAGGCAGAGGTGGGAAAGCTGTTGATGCTGCAAATGAGGTCCCAGGGCTCATGCTGCAAGGCTGGTAACCACCCCGGGGGCTCAGGGGTGCAGAGGGAAAGGGGAGATCACAAGAATGGAGCTTCCCCTTCCCAGAGTCTCAGCACTTCAAGCACAGAGCCCTGCCTGCCACAAGCCACTGGGTGTGGGGTGCGGATGGGGGCTGCCGGCCCTGGAAGCCAAGCATGGACCAGAAGGGCCCCTCAGCCTGGGGAGTCTCCACACTTCCTACCTCCCCACCCCACCCCATTTCCTCTGGCCAGGCCATGGGGTGTGTGTGTGTGTGTGTGTGTGTGTGTGTGTGTGTGTTTTCCAACCCAGTGGCTATTTGCCATGAAGCAGGTACATCTGAGACTCTGAACTCTCTCTCTCTCTCTCTCGGATTTTCTGCACTACTGCACCATTCCCAGAGGGCTCTTTTATTTCTCTTTTTTAGATGAGGATGAGAGACAGGGAGAGAGAGGAGAAACAGCACAGCTGCAGCCCACTGTATGATGATTCCCCTTTGCGTGGTGCTCCGACGTGGTGTCTGGGGGCTGGAACCCATGCCTGCGTGCACAGTGAAGTATGTGCTGCACCAGGCGAGCTATCTCCTGGCCCCTGAACTTTCTATTTATCGGAGAACCAAGGGCCTCTGGCATGTGCTATTTCACCACTCCTGGGTCTGGGTCCAACTCTCTTTTTTCTTCATTCCTAGAGTGTCAGAGAGTGGGAGAGCTACCACTGCACCAGAGCTCTCCCTGACCTGTGATATTGGGGCTGGAACTTGGGTCGGTATTCACAGTAAGGCATGCACCGTACCTGGTGATCTCTGTCTCCAGCTGGGACTCTCTTACTTTATTTCATTCTGTTCTAATTACTAAGTTTGCATTGTGACATCATGGTGAATAGCACTGGTTTGGACACGCAAAGTATGGTTGGCGTAGGGGGCGCTGATTAGAACAGCATGGCTTGGGATCTGCACAAGCCGCCCCCCTCACTGATGTCACATCCTAGACCCCCTCCTCTCACCCCACACCAGGTCTCCATAGTGCAGCGGGTTAAGCGCACATGGCACCAAGCTCAAGGACCGGCTCAAGGATCCTGGTTCGAGCCCCCTCGCTCCCCACCTGTAGGGTGGTTGCTTCATAGGCGGTGAAGCAGGTCCGGAAGTGTGTATCTTTCTCTCTCCCCCTCTGTCTCATGAAGCTTCCTCCCTACAGTTGAGGGCCAGGGGCTTTAAGCTGGGTCCTTGTGCACTATAATGTGAGCGTTTAAACCAGGTGTGCCACCGCTTGCCCCCCCCCCCCCACTGAAAACACTGTATCTATTTGTATCTGAACAAAATCATCCAGAGATGGGAAACAGCGGTTGCTCAGTTACACACACGGTGATGACCATGAGCCCCTACTCTGTGATGGAAGACCCCATCTGTCTGGTCCCCCCAGGGCTCAGCGGTGGGAGCATTACCACCACCACAGTTCTCATCTCTCCTTTTTTTAAAAAAAAAAATTAATTTTAATTTCTTTATTTTGGATAGACACAGAAATTGAGAGGGGAAGGGAGCAACAGAGAGGGGGAGAGAGAGACACCTGCAGCCCTGTTTTACCACTTGTGAAGCTTCCCCCCTGCAGGTGGGAGAGGAGACTTGAACCTGGGTCCTTGTGCACTGTGATGTATGTGCACAACCATCCCACTCCCTACTTCTCTGTCTCTCTGGAATCATACTTGGGGAGAGCTGTCTCTGTTCTAGAGAGTCCTAGAATATTCTAGAACAGTCCCAACCCTACTTGATGAAATTCTAAAGAGAAAGACGGGGCTGGGTGGTAGCACACCTGGCTGAGCACACGTTACAGTGTGCAGGGACCTGGTTTTGGATATGAGCTCCCCAGCCCCCACCTGCAGGGGAAAGTTTTGCGAGTGATGAAGCAGGTCTTGTAGGTGTCTCTCTCTCTCACTTTCTATCCCCTCCTTCCTTCTTTATTTCTGGCCGTCTCTATCCAGTAAATAAAGATAATAAAAAAAAATTAAAAGAGGGGCCATGGTGTATTGCACCAAAGTAAAAGTCTCCGGGGTGGGTGGGTGGGGAGAATACAGGTCTTGGAAAAGGATGACAGAGGACATAGTGGGGGTTGTAGTGTTGTGTGGAAAACTGAGAAACGTTATGCATGTACAAACTATTGTATTCACTGTCAGATGTAAAACATTAATTCCCCCAATAAAGAAAAAAAAGAGGGACCAGATGGTGGCACATCTGATTAAGTAGACAGATTACAGTGAGCAAGGACCTGGGTTCAAGTCCCTGTTCCCCGCCTGCAGGGGTAAAGCCTCACGAGTGGTGAAGCAGGTCTGCAGTTGTCTCTCTCTATCTCCCTCTCCCCTCTCAATTTTTCTCTGTCTCTATCCAATAATTAATAAAAATTAAAAGATTTTTTAAAAATCAGAAGAGAAGGCCTCAGTCTCCTACAGCCAGTCTGGGCGGCTGTGTTTCTGCCTTTCATGTGAAGAGCAGGGTCTGCAGCTGAAGCAGCCTACCCAGAAGTGAGCCATGGGGTTGTCAAACTAAGGTTCTACCTGATGCTGGAAGGAAGTAGGGAGGATCCCCGCAGCCCCCTCACCCGGCCCCGGGCCCTGCTACCTGAAGTCCTCTGAAGCCAGCACCTCGTAGTAATAGAGCAGCTTGCAGCGCGGCCCAGGGCTGTGCAGGGCCGGGAGGACGTCCTCTGAGCCCTGAAGGCTGCAGGCCACACTGTCGGGGCCACGCATGCGCCACTGCAGCAGGTAGACACCGGGCCAGCGGGTCACGTGGGAGCCCTGCAACACAGCCCCCAGCAGCCTCAGCTCAGCTTCCACACACACACACACACCCCCACGTCCCCAGATCCAGGCCTGGGTGCTGCAGGGCGTTTGACGGGCTGAGCAGAGTTTGCAAACAGGGATGATTGAGCAGTATTCGGGGAGAGGTAGAGGGGGGAAGTAAGGTGGTGGGAGTAGGGGGAGGACTGGGGGAGAAGCAGAGGGTGTGAATGAGAAGGACGGTTTCAGGTGAAGGCCCAGAGCATCTGATAAAATCCTGGCTGGAGGGAGGCGGGCGGTAGCGCAGCGGGTTAAGCGCATGTGGCACAAAGCGCAAGGACCAGCGTAAAGATCCCGGTTCGAGCCCCTGGCTCCCTACCTGTAGGGTGGTCGCTTCACAAGCAGTGAAGCAGGTATGCAGGTGTCTATATTTCTCTCCCCCTCTTTGTCTTCCCCTCCTCTCTCAAGTTCTCTCTGTCCTGTCCAACAACAATGACATCAATAACAATAATAACTACAACAATTTTAAAAAAGGGCAACAAAAGGAAATAAATAAATAAATTTTTTTTTTTTAAGCCTGGCTGGGGGAGTTGGGCAGAAGCGCAGCGGGTTAAGCGCAGGTGGCGCAAAGCACAAGGACGGGTGTAAGGATCCTGGTTCGAGTCCCTGGCTCCCCACCTGTGGGGGGGGTCACTTCACAAGCGGTGAAGCAGGTCTGCAGGTGTCTCTCTTTCTCTCCCCCTCTCTGTCTTCCCCTCCTCTCTCAAGTTCTCTCTTTCCTATCCAACAATGACGACAACAATAACAACAATAAACAAGGGCAACAAAAGGGAAATAAATAAATAAATAAAATTTTAAAATATTTTTTTAAAAAATCCTGGCTGGGGGAGCCAAGTATTGGCACGCTGGGTCAAGCGCACACATTACAATGCACAAAGACCCAGCTGGGTTCAAGCCCCCGGGCCCCACATGCTGGGGGAAAGCTTCACGAATGGTGCAGCAGTACTGTGGGTGTCTTCTCCCCCTCTCCTCCTTCTCTCTCAATTTCTCTCTGTCTCTATCCAAGAAATAATTTTTAAAACGACAGTTTAAATAATAAAATGCTGGCTGGGAGCTGGGAGCACAAACATTAAAACCAGAGTGGTCCAGGGTGAAGGGTGACAAGGACCACAGATTCTGAGGCCCTGCATCTTCCAGCGTCTCTTTTTCTCCTGCTGTCCCACAGGGTCTCCGAGGCCCAGGCCCAATCTGTGGGCCACACCTGCATGAATAAAGCACCACTGGGCTCACATAACACAAACCTGGATACTTTCCCCTTCCCGGCACACCAGCGGAGACTCCACGAGGCTGCAGCTGGCACCTGGGACACGGTCTCTATCCGTGGGCTCCAGGGGCCCTGGTCCCGGTGCCTGCTTGGTGTGGTACAGACTGAATACCACGTCCCCTCTGAGGATGTCAAAGTCCCAGGTGATCACCGATTCAGCCTCCAGAATCTCCACGGCCACCTGCAGGGGACAGGAGTGAGGACAGACATGCAGCCAGTGCCCAGGGGGGAGTCCGGGAAAGGGGC
The DNA here is from genome assembly GCF_950295315.1 of Erinaceus europaeus. NCBI lineage: Eukaryota > Metazoa > Chordata > Mammalia > Eulipotyphla > Erinaceidae > Erinaceus > Erinaceus europaeus. The sequence goes on from NC_080176.1 coordinate 3,608,868, forward strand.
CCAGGCTCCAGATGACGCCTCTAAAATGCTCAGGACCCTTGCCCCTGGGGGTGACCCACAGCTGATGCCTGAATGACACGTGGGGACTAAAGGTGTCTGCACCCCCCCACACAGGGCCCCCGACCCCCGCTGTCCCCACGGCATCTGCTGAGCGCTTGCCCACAAGACACAAGTAACAGAATCCTCCTCGGGTTCTGCTTTGGGGAACCCTGACCACAGACCTCACCCCAGACCCCAGGCCCTCCCAGCACCTCATGGGGGGCCCCTCGGAACACGCTGGCAGCCTGGTAAGTCTCCCTCCACTGCCGCAGCTGGTCTGCGTGCTCCTGTTCCTCCTCCGTCAGGTATAGGGACTTGGGGACCAGTCCTCCGTCAGGGACATTGCACTGGGGACAAAGACAAGGCAGCCAGTCAGGTCTGACTGACCCACAGAAGGATGCTCTGTGCCCCTGAAACCACAGTGGGAACAGTCACTCTCAGGATCCCAGTGTGGAAGAAGCCACTCCCTCTCCTCCCCATGTCACAGAGGCCCAGAGAAGGCGAGCTAGCTTCCCTGAGTCACACAGCACAAATTGGCTAAGCCAGGCTGCCAGCCCACAGCCAGCAGAAAGCCAGGCTGGCACTCCTCGCCACTGTGCTGAGTCAGACTCTCTCCTCTCTCTTTCTCTCTTATAACTACCTCTTCAAAATGCAAAATAAAGGGGCCAGGTGGTGGTGGTTGAGCGCACATGTTACAGTGCGAAAGGACCCAGGTTCGAGCCCCTGGTCCCCACCTGCTGGGGGAAAGCTCCATGAGTGGTGAAGCAGGGCTGCAGGTGTCTCTCTGTCTCTCTTCTCCCCCTCTATCTTACCCTCCCCTCTCAATTTCTGGCTATCTCTATCCAATAAATAAATAAAGCTAATATAAAAAATTTTTAAAAAGAAAATATTTTTTAAAAATGCAAAATAAAGCAGGTTTCAGGTGGCACCAGGGCAGAGTAAGTTTAATGGATGGTGGAGGATGTTGGTCTGGGGGTTAAACATATGGTGTACATGCCTTGCCTGGGTCTAGGGAGCCAGCGGGGGCCCAGGCCAGAGCACGCACATGCATGCACACACATGCACACACACACACACACACACACACACACACACACACACACGTGCACACACAGCAGGCCTGTCCTCTGGCCACCCTCAGACCCTCCCCTGGCATCCCCCACCCTGTCCCTGCACCTTCTACAGTAACCCTCACCCCTTCCCCAGCACCCCCCCACCCCTGGGGCCCCGGCCCACACCCGTCTCACCACACAGTCACCCCCAAGGAAGTCGGGGATCACGTCTCTGTCCAGATAGTCCACGAGGCCCCCGGGGCCCTGGTAGTTGCTGCCACTGTAGATGAGGAACTTCTGCCGGGTGTTCTCATTGATGAAGGGGCTGACCTGTGGGGCGGGGCGGGGGGACAGCATCTGGGTTCACCCACAATGGCTGCCAGCTGCCAGCTCCTCTGAGCCCAAGACTTTCCCCAGCTCCCCCTGAGCAGCCGCCACCCCTCAGCACCAGCCCTGGGCAGCCACAGCCGTCTGGAGGGTTCACACGCACAGTCATGAGTCACTCGACCTGCTGTGTGTCTGTCACCTGTCACTCACTGAGCTTCTTGTTTTCAGGGCTCTACTGCACTCCCCACCACAAGGGTGCAGCCATGACACTGCCCCTCTTCCCAGCAGGGTTGGGTTGTGTGTGTGTCTCTCAGCCCTCTCAGCTCTGACACTGGTGTGGAAGGAAGGGAGGAAGGAGGAAATGGAAGAGAAGAGGGGAGGGCCCTGCTGGCCATCACCCTTCCTGGGGGGGGGGGTGGCTTTCAATTGTAGGTGCCTGCTCGTGGAACTCAAATGACCAGCCTGTTGTTTTTGTTGCTGTTGTTATTGTTTTGGTTTGGTTTGGTTTGGTTTGGTTTGATTTTCCCAGAGCAGTGCTAAACTTTGGTTTCTGGTGGTGCTTGGGATTGAACCTGGGACTCAGGCATGAAACCTTCCTCCTCTGCCTCCTCCTCCTCCTCCTCCTTTTTTTTTGCCACAAGGGTTATCACTGGGGCTCAGTGCCTGCACTATGAATCCACTGCTCCTGCTGGCCACTTTTTCCATTTTGGCCATTTTTTGCTTTCTATTTTTATTTGACAGGAGAGATACTGAGAGAGGGGACTGGGTGGTGGCGCACCTGGTTGAACACATGTATTACAATGTGCAAGGACCCAGGTTCAAGTCCCCGGCCCCCACCTACAGGGGGGAAAGCTTTACAAGTGGTGAAGCAGGGCTGCAGGTGTCTCTCTGTCTCTCTTCCTCTCTGTCATCACCCCCCCTCTTGATTTCTGGCTGTCTCTAGCCAATAAATAAAGATAATAAAATTTTTTAAAAAAAGAAAATAAGTTTTTACAAGAGAGAAAGATTGAGAGAGGAGAAGATAGAGCATGGATGAAAAAGGCAGATACCCACAGACCTGCTTCACTGCTCAATGAAGCATTCCCCTGTTGGTATGCATGAGACCCTTTCTGTTTCATTTGGTTTAAATCCCCCCTGCTTAACACTATTCTATTTACATAACCACTTCATTCTATTTACATAACCACTGTTAACAAGCACCACCCTCCCTCCAGGGTATTAGTGGTTCAGTGATAGGATTCTCGCCTGCTCCACCCCCTCTCCTTGTCACACCCTGATCCTCTCCTTGTCACACTCTGATTTTCATCAGTCACTTTTCTCTCCACCCTCTCTATGTCACATCCTGTTTCCACCCTACTTGGCAAGTATATATAAAGACAGCATTGTGAGTTTTACGGTACCTTTAGTTTAGCTTAGCTCGGCTTAGATTGTGCTGCGTCCTGCATGAATAAAGAGATACTGCCTACAGCTCAACGATGAGTCCCTGGTCGTCTGTTACCCGCCTGTGAAGCCAGCCGGCGAAAACAACATAGCCCGTCGAAAACAACATTCCCCCTGCAGGTGGGGAGCAGGGGCTCGAACCCCAGTCCTTGCACATGGTGATATGTGTACTTAATGGGTGCACCACTGCCTGGTCCCCGGATGAGAGTTTCTTTGCATAACCACTATATGCTACATTCTCAATAGTCTGCTTCTTAAACATGCACATGTTAGTGAGGGAAGGAGGGAGGGGGAGAACGAGGCTCCTGAGGTGCTGGAAATGGGCCCCACCCATGTCTACAGCACAGGACCATGGAACATAGATCCCCCACTGTGGAGTGCTGTCCTCACAGGGAAGGCCAAGGAATTCTGACACAGACCCCTCATGGAGAGAGGCCTCAGTGCCCGCCTCCCTCGCGCAGAATCCCCAGGAAGGAGACAGAAAGTAGGTTAGTGCTGGCCGGGGGCTGGGGGGCTGCAGCCAAGGACAGTTCCTTTGGGGTGATGAGAAGGTTCTGGGATTGATGGTGACAGCTGCACAGCCCTGAATATGCCGAAAGCCACTGAACCCTGTTCTCTGAAAGAGTGTGTTTGATGGGGGAGGGAAAAGCTGCTTCATTTTTAAAGATGTGTTTATTAAAGACAGAGAACCAGAGCATCACTCTGTGGTGATGACAGGGGCTGGGACTGAGGGTCTCGGGCAGGCAAGTCTGGCACGCTACCCACTGGGCCACCTCCTAAACCTCAAGTAGGAGCTGCTATTGTTATTAACATATATATATATATATATATATAGTTTTAACCAGAGCACTGCTCAGCTCTGGCTTACGGTGGTGCAGGAAGGCCGCATCGGAGCTCTCAGAGCCACAGGCATGAATGGCCTTTACATAAGACATTTTTTTGTTGTGCTGTCTTCTTGGCCTGTTATCATTTTTTAAAAATCTTTTTGTATATTTTTTTAGTTCAATGAAAGAGATTAACATGTGCCAGAGTTGATTTTTTTGTTTGTTTTTCCTTCCTTCCTTTTTTTTTTTTTTTTCCTCCAGGGTTATCGCTGGGGCCACTGCTCCTGGAAGCTTTTTTTTTCCCCTTCATTGCTCTTGTTGCTTATCATTGTTACTATTATTGTTGTTATTGCTGTTGTTGTTGTTGGATAGGACAGAGAGGAATCAAGAGAGGAGGGGAAGACAGAAAGGGGGAGAGAAAGACAGCTTCACCGCTTGTGAAGCGATCCCCCCCCCCCAAGCCCTTGCAGGTGGGAAGCCGGGGGCTCAACCTGGGATCCTTATGCCGGTCCTTGCACTTTGCACCACTGTGCTTAACCCGCTGCACTACCGCCCGGCCCCCCATAGAGAGAGAGAGAGAGAGAGAGAGAAGAATCCAAACAGGACGAGGAGTGGGGCCATCCCGGGGGACCCCGTCCCCCTCCCCCAGTGCGGGTACCCCTCTCACCAGCGTCCAGAGCACCGGGAAGACCCGGGGGGCGCGCACGATGAGAAGCCGGCCTAGGGTCTCGGGGTAGTTGTCCTCCACCACCTCGATCATGCGCAGCAGCGCCTTCACGCCCGGCCGCCACAAGTGCCGCATGTTGAGACCCTCCAGGTCCACCAGGCAGGTCCAGGAGCTGCGGGAGGGACAGCGGGCTCCTGCTGGCACTCCCCTCCCAGGGGCCTCACGCTGGGGGCGGGGGTGGGGGGCCCAGCTGGGCCAGGAGCAGAGGGAGGCTCAGCAGAGGCCACCTGGCAAAGGCGGTCAGAGCAGGGACTCCCTGGCAACAAGGATGGTCACAGGACAGTAGGTGCAGGTGAGGGGAGCCGGGACAGGTGCAGGCTGCCCGGTGGTGCACGCTGCGGGGAGGGGGCTGGGCTCAGAGCTCAGGCTTCACCTCCACCCCAGGCCAGCCTTCCCGGGCATGCCAGTCCAGCCCCCACCCCCTGCAGTGGGAGAGCTTATCTCTGGAAGCAGGCTTGGGGGTGCCCTGTGGCCTGCAGGGCACCTGTAAGCCTGTAAGCCTGAATGAAATTCCAAGGGAACCCGGGCTCTGCCACTCACATGCTTAGCAACCCAGGTGGGCCACCACCTCTCTGGGCCTCGGTTTCCCCACCTTTAAAGAACAGGGGAAAGCCATGTGGTGGTGCAGCTGATTGAGCGCACCTGTTACCACACACAAGGACCTGGGTTCAAGCCCCCCACCCAGGGATGCTTCTCAAGCAGTGGAGTAGTGCTACAGGTATCTCTCCGCCTCTCTATCTCCCCCTCCTCTCTCAATTTCTCTCTCTCTCTCTCTCTAATAAATAAATTTAAAAATAAATAAGAAAGAAAGAACAGGGAAACAATGGCTGATGGGGTCACTGTGAGAATCAAGTCAGGAGCAGCCTGGGAGGTGGCACAGTGGCTAAGGTAACAGACTAGGAAGCATGGGTCCCAGGTTCAAGCCTCAGCATTGCATGTGCCAGAGATGCTGTGGTCTTCTCCTTAGCCTCTCTTTCATATATATATATATTCTTTTTTAATTAAAGGAGTAAGGCCAGGAATATGGAATGATCTCACTCATAGGCAAAAGCTGAAAAGCAAGGTCAGAAAACACTAAGCAGAACTTGGACTGGATTTGGCGTATTACATCAAAGTAAAAGCCGGGGGTGGGGACTGGGAAATGTTATGCATGTACAAACTATTGTCTTTACTGTCCACTGTAAATCATTAATCCCCCAATAAAAATAAATTGTACTGTCAAATGTGAAACATTAATCCCCCAATAAAGAATTTTTTAAATTAAATTAAAAATTAATTAATTAAAATAAAAAAGACTGGGGGGGGTCAGGACCTGGAACACGACAGCAGAGGACCTAGTGGGGGTTGTATTGTTATGTGGAAAACTGGGAAATGCTATGCATGTACAAACTATTGTGTTTACTGTTGACTGTAAAACATTTATCTCCCAATAAAGAAATTTAAAAAAATAAGTAAACTTGAAATGGAAAAAAAAAAAAGAGTGGGGCCAGGCAGTGGTGCACCTGGTTAAGCGCACACATTACAGTGCACAGGACCCAGGTTCAAGCCCCTGGTTCTCACCTGCAGGAGTGAATGCTTCACAAATGGTGAAGCAGGACTGCAGGTGTCTCTCTATCTCTTTCCCTCTCTATCTCCCCCTCCACTCTTAATATCTCTCTGTCTCTATCCAATAATAAATTTTAAAAACTTTTAATTTATTCTGTTTTGTTGACCTTGTTTTTTTTATTGTTGTAGTTGTTGTTATTGTTGATGATGTTGTCGTTGTTGGATAGGACAGAGAGAAATGGAGAGAGGAGGGGAAGACAGAGAGGAGGAGAGAAAGATAGACACCTGCAGACCTGCTTCACCACCTGTGAAGCGACTCCCCTGCAGGTGGGGAGCCAGGGCTCGAACCGGGATCTTTACGCTGATCCTTGCGCTTTGTGCCACGTGCGCTTAACCGACTGCGCTACCGCCCGACTCCCTAAAATATTTTTTTTAAGAATCAATGGAAGACATTTTCCCAGAAGGCCCAGTGTTTACTATCAGCTATTTCTGGGACTTTGCTACTAGCTTGGGCTCTTGCCTGATGGGTCGGCCAAACTGCTTGGTGTTCCCCTCACACCTCTTCTGTCCTTCTTCATTGACAGAAAGAACCTGGAAGGGAGAGAATGTGCTGGCAAACACTCATCTCCAGGTGGAGTCTGCAGGGAACCTGGGGAAGGGGGATGAGGACGTGGGGACCCCAACTCACGTGCTGCAGCAAAGCTTCCTCCCCAACGGCCTTCATCAAGCCTTTGGTGTCCATGTGACCCAGACGCAGGATGTAGAGGGGGCGGCCATCTTAGCGGGCAAAGCCAAGCAAAGAGAAAACTGTCAATTGGGATGCTGACTAGAGGGCTGGATCAAGGCAGCCATGAGAAACTTACCGGGAGGTACCAGGCTGGGTCTCACCTTGGTTCAACCCATTCATTTATTTACTCATAAATATATGTTATAGTGACATTTGCCTACTTCCAAAAGGGGTCCACACCCAACAGTGACAGTGTCATAAACAATAGGAGCAGTAAATATATATTTTCTGGGGCACATCTGGCTGAGCACATGTTATCATGCACAAGGACTCGGGTTCAAGCCCCCAGCCCCCACCTGCAGGGAGAAAGATTCATGAATATTGAAGCAGTGCTACAGGTATCTCTCGATCTCTCTTCCTATCTACCCCTTCCTTCTAATTTCTCTCTGTCTCCATTTAATAAATAAAGTATATGTATATTTGCCAGCAGATAGCTTACCCAGAAGAGCAGACACTCTACCATGTACAAGGACCCAGGTTCTAGTCCCCAGTCACCATATGGGAGCATTTTACAAAAGGGGAAGGCTACACAGAGGTAAAGTAGTGCTGTGGTACCTCTCTTTAGCTCCCTCTCTCTCTCTTTCTCTCCTCTACCTAGAAAAAGAAAAAAAGCCTTCTAAGAGCAGTGGAATCTCACAGGCATCAAATTTCTGTGGTGAATATATATGTCTTTTTTTTTTTAACCAGGGCCCTGCTCAGCTCTGGCTTATGATGGTGCAGAGGATTGAACCTGGGACTTCAGAGCCTTAGACATGACAGTCTCTTTGCATAACCATTATGCTATCTACCTCCATTTATTTATTTATTTATTTATTTATTTATTTATTTATTTGGTTTTTGCCACCAGAGTTATCGCTGGGGCTCAGTGTTGGCACTAGGAATCCGCTACTCCCAAAAGCCTTTTTTTTCCCCTTTTTTTCTTTCTATTTTAATTTGACAGGACTGAGAGATTTTTTTATATAAGTTGATTCAAAATTTTTTATTTATTATCTTTTTTTTCGGATAGAGATAGCTAGAAATCAAGAGGGTTGGGGGAGATTGAGAGGGAGGGAGACAGAGAGATACCTGTAGCTCTGCTTCACCACTCGCAAAACTTTCCCCCTGCAGGTGGGGACCAGGGGCTTGAACCCCGGTCCTTACGCATTGTAACGTGCACTCAACCAGGTGTGCTACCACCTGTCCCCAGGACAGAGAGATTTATTAACATGAGAGAATCATAGCATCACTCTGGAACAGGAGATGCTGGGACTGAACTTGAGACCTCATGCTTGCAATCTGTTGCTTTCGCCACTGTGAATCCCCCAACGCCCTGCCAGAGCCATTTGATTCCTTCTGCTCCTCCTCCTTTTGCCACCAGGGTGACAGTTAGGGCTGGGTGCCTGCACAACTCCACTGCCCTTGATAGCCATTGTCTTATTTTTAGATAGAAGGTAAGAGATGGGAGGTGGGGGGAGGACAGAGGAAAGACCACAGCACCACTTCCCCATTCATGAAGCTGCCCCTTCAAACTGCTCCCATGTGGTGTCCGGAAGCCTCAAACCCAGGGCCTCACATGCAGTGATGTGTGTCCTCTACCAGGGGAGTCACCTCTCTGCTGGATATTTTTCTTTTTTATATTTCTTATGCAAACAAAACTTTTAATGTTCTGGGTTCTTATAAAGGAATCACTTATTGATCAGAATGGATTTTAACCACCTACCAACAGATCTTGCTAACTGGGATAAATTTCTGGTTTTCGTTATTTTTTTTAATATTTATTTATTCCCGTTACCCTTGTTGTTTTATTGTTGTAGTTATTGTTGTTGTTGATGTCGTCATTATTGGATAGGACAGAGAGAAATGGAGAGAGGAGGGGAAGACAGAGAGGGGGGAGAGAAAGACAGACACCTGCAGGTCTGCTTCACCGCCTGTGAAGCAAGCCCCCTGCAGGTGGGGAGGCGGGGGCTTGAACCAGGATCCTTTCGCCGGTTCCTTGAGCTTTGCGCCACGCGCACTTAACCCACTGTGGCTACCGCCTGTCTCCCTGTTTTTTGTGATTAATGAATTAATAATGATCGACAAGATTGTGGGATGAGAGGGCTATTTTTTCTTATGAGAGGGAAACAGGACACACTTCTGCGTGATGCTCGGACCCATTAAACAACAGGGCACCTGTGCATGCCGTGGCTCTGAACAGATGGAGGAAGAGCCTAGGAGCTGCCTCTGCAGAGAACCATGAGCCCCAAAGGGGCACTGCTGTGGGGGAGGGGGTGCACCTGTGTCCTGGTAGTGCCAGCCGCCCGCGTAGAACTCCTCCAGCAAGGCCGGGGGCCGCCAGGTCTGCAGAAGGAGGTCCACCTGGTGCTGGCGCCGCCAGCTGAGGGACTGGCACAGCATTGCCCGGGCCTTGTCCAGGTGGAAGTCACGGGCACGCAGGAAACGCAGGATATGCTCGTCCTTGGGAATCTGGGGGGGACAGGCCCAGGTCGGTGGGGGGGGTGCTCAGCCTTGGAGGATGACTCTCCCCTGCATTCGAAAAGCCCTGCCCAGGGAGGACCCCCACACCCTCGACCCCATGCAGATGGCCCAGGAATGGACCGAGAGCTCAGGTCACCCCCAAATGATCCTCCCCACCTCGTGCCAGGAAATGTGATTCTTAGCTTTTGGGGGGACCCTGTCTTTCCTCCCCCCACCCCCTAGCTAGTCATAGTTTTGTTTGTTTATTTATTTATTTATTTTGGCCACCAGGGCTGCACCCCTGAATAGTTTTCCTCCTGTTAGTTTCAAGACAGAAAGGGGCAGGCCAGGAGTTGCCAAGGAGATAGCATGATGGTTCTGCAAAAGACTCTCCTGCCTTGGGCTTTGAGGTCCCAGGTTCAATCCCCAGCACCACTGTAAGCCAGAACTGAGCAGTGCTCTGGTTAAAACAAAACAGACAACCAAAACAAACACAGAGAGAGAGAGAAAGGAGAGGGTGGGAGGGAAAAGAGAGAAAGAGAGACAATAGAAGATACCACAGCACTGCTCCACAGTTCATGGAGCTTCTCCCAGCACCAGGCAGTGTGTTTCCGTGTCGTGACAGAGACTCAAACCCAGGTCCTCACACATGGCGGAGTGTGCACTCTACCTGCTGAGCTATCTCCCAGTCTCTAATTGATTTTTTGAGCAGAGCAATACTGAAGGTGCCAGGAATTTGGTCCTCTGCAAGTCTTGTGTACAACCATTATGCTATCTCCCCAGTCCCAGCACTGGCTTTGGCTGGCATCTCTGGTCACAGCACCCACCCGGTCAAAGGTGGACACGTTCCGTGCCAGGCGTAACAGGCCCATCGCACGCACCTTTCCCTTGTGGGTCTCCTGCAGCCAGAGACGCAGCTGTACCAAGCAGCTCTCCTGCAGGGGTGTGAGATGGCCCAGGCACCTCTCGATGTACTCTGCATCCAGCTTGTCTGCGGGGGTGGGGGGGGGGAGGGTCAGGATAGGAGGAAGATGCCCCTTCCCGAGTGTCAGGCCCCGATCACACTTTCACCCCAACTGCCTCATGGGCTCCCAGTCTTTCTGCCTGGCTTTCTCTTCCTTTATGTTTTATGTGGCCCCAGGGTACCGTGCATGCTCAGTACCATCACCCAGGCCACTTCTTTCTGTCACTATCTCACAGCATAGCACCCCTCTGCCACCCATGGAGCTGTCTTGAGGCCAGTCGTGGTGCTCCCGGGTGGTGCCAGGGCTCACACCTAAAGCCTTGTCCATAGTAAAGCATGAGCTCCACCAGGTGAGCTATCTCTGTGTGCCACTCCCCCCTTAAGTTTATTTATTCAGGCCTGGGAGGTGGTTCAGTGGATAACATGCTAGACTCTCGAGTCCCAAGTTCAATTCCCAGGATCAGACGTGCCACAGTGATGCTCTGGTACCCTTTCTCCTCCTCTCTCATAAATATGTAAATAAATAAATCTTTTCTTGAAAGAGTTAAAAGTGATTTATTTGGGGTCAGGCGGTGGTGCACCAGTTAGAGTATGGAAATTACCATGGCTGGGCCCCATCTGCAGAGAGGAAGCTTCATGAGTGGTGAAGCAGGGCTGCAGGGGTCTCTCTGTCTTTCCCCCTCCCCTCTCAATTTCTCTTTTTCATCTTTTTTTAAAATAATTATTATTTATTATTAGATACAGAAAGAAATTGAGATGGACGGGGAAGGTAGCGAGGGAAAGAGACAGACACCTGCAGCACGGCTTCACCACTCACAAAGCTTTCCCCGTGCGGGTGGGGACCAGGGGCTTGAACCTGGGTCCTTGCTCACTATAATGTGTGTGCTTAACCAAGTGCACCACCGCGTGGCCTCCTCAATTTCTCTTTATCAAAAAGGGGGGAGGATAATGGCTACTAGGAGCCATTCACTGAGTCCCAGAGATAATCCTGGGGGCAATTTTTTTAAATCATTTATTTTATGAGAGGGAGAGACAGAAGCCAGAACACAGCTCGAGCACCCATGGTGCTAAGATTAGAACCTGGGGACACACACACACACACACACACACACACACGTCCTGTGCTCTATCTGCTGAACCACCTCCCAGCCATGCCTTTCTCTGCTCTTTCGTTGTACTGCATCCAGCTTGTCCGCAGGGGGCTTCAGACAGAGAGCTTCTGAAAACATAAGTCTCAGGAAGCCTGGATTTCACCATGGTGAGTGACTTCTCCCCCTTTGAACCCCAGAAGGGAAGACAATTCCCTCCAAAGCAGCCCCAGACCCTGGTGATTACTGACAACACAAGCTCATGTTTGCCGCCTGGTCTCAAGAGTGTCCTCCCAGCCCCCAAGAGGTCTGTACCCACCAGACCAAGAGCCAGCGGGTGAAGGCAGCTTGTGCAGAATAAAGGGGGTCAGAGACAAGCCCCACTTCCTCTGACCACACCCCCTGTGGGTAGACAGAGCCCTGACCCCAAAATGCCTGGGTCAGCCTCACTCTTCAACCCCACTTCTGCAAGGGCTATTTTGAGACACGGTGTGGCAGTGAAAGAATGGCCCCAGGCTGCCACTGCTGTCTGAGAGGCCGTGGGCACCTCGGGGCATTGGGGATGTTCTGCAGAGCACACCCTGTGGGCATGACTGTCCCAGGTGCAGATGGCAGGGAGACAGCCAATGCAGAACTTGCGGTGGCAGGCAGGAGGGTGGCTTGGCGTCCAGACTCCAGAACACTGCAGAGCAGACAGGATCAGCTGTGCAGGGTGGGGAGAGACCAGGTCCTCCCAGTCGTGGCACAGGGCTTGGTGCTGAGATGGGTCAGGGCTGAGCCTCACACAGACCACTGCCAGTGCCACCCAGACCAGAGCGCAGAGGCCTGTGTACAGGGGCCAGAATGGGGCTGGGGCTCAGGAGGCCACACTGTCAGGAGTGGTCTGCAAACACACTGCACACCTGAGAGCCTACAAGTCTCAGGTTCCATCCCAGGCACCAGCACATGCCGGAGCTGAGCAGTGAACTGGCATCTCGCTCTCATTCTGTCCCTTTTATAAAAATAAAATGAACAGAGAGTTGGGTGGTAGTGCAGCGGGTTAAATGTACATGGCATGAAGCACAAGGACCGGCTTAAGGATCCTGGTTCGAGCCCCCAGATCCCCACCTGCAGGGGAGTCACTTCACAGGCGGTGAAGCAGGTCTGCAGGTATCTTTCTCTCCCCCTCTCTGTCTTCCCCTCCTCTCTCCATTTCTCTCTGTCCTATCTAACAACAATAATGTCAATAACAACAACAATAATAACTACAACAACAGTTTAAAAAAAAACAAGGGCAACAAAAGGGAAAATTTAAAAAATGTTTTAAATGAATACAAAAGCATAACGACAGGGGGTAGGGTGCACCCGGCTAAGCGCGCAAGGACCCAGATTTCCCCACTTGCAGTGGGGAAGCTTCACAGGCAGTGGAGCTGGGCTACAGATGTCTCTCTGTCTCTCTCCCCATCCTCTCTCAATTTCTTTCTGTCCTATCAAATAAAATAAATATAAGTGGAAAAAAATTATGGCAGGGTCAGAACCTTGCGCACTCAGGATTCCACTGCCCTAAGCTGACTTTTCCCTTCTTTACACTTCAGATAGATGGAGACAGAGGGAGAGAAAGTGAGAGAGACACCTGCACTGCTTCACTATCCATGGGCTTCCCCTGGTGCCACGATGTTCCCATGTGGTTTCAGGGCTTGAACCCAGAGCTTAGCACATGGTAAGAATGCACTCTTTTGGGAAAAGACCTCCCAGCCTATTAATTTTTTTTAATTGAGAAAAAAATGTTAAGGGGCCATGCAGTGGTGCAGCAGGTTAAGCACACATAGCACTAAGTGCAAGGTCCCATACAAGGACCCCAGTTCGAGCCCCCGGCTCCCCACCTGCAGGTAGGTCTCTTCACAAGTGGTGAAGCAAGTCTGCAGGTGTCTGTCTTTCTCTCCCCTCTCTGTCCCCCCTCCTCTCTCAATTTCTCTCTGTCCTATTCAATGAAATGGAAAAGATGGCCACCAAGAGCTGCAGGTTTGTAGTGTTGGCACCGAGCCCCAATGATAGCCCTGGAAAAAAAAAAGTCATAGTTAACTACATTATAAAATATCTCAAAGTGCTATAAAACACAAAGGCTTCAAGGAGCTGGTACCAACAGTAGCACAACAGACTTGCATGCCTGAGGCTCCAGAGGCCCCAAGTTCAACCCCAAGCATCACCTTAACCTGGAGCTGAGCAGTGCTTTTGGTTACAAAAAAAAAAAAAAAAAAAATGAAGACAACTTCAAGCAACATTAACGAGAAAAAGCAAACAGCATCTGCTCTAGGCAGGTTCTGTACATCCTCCATGAATGTGTGTGTGTGTGTGTGTGTGTGTGTGTGTGTGTGTGTGTGTGTGTGTGTGTGGTCTGTATATGTATGCGTGTATGTGCATGTCTGTGTATGTGTATGTGCATGTCTGTGTGGTCTCTGTGCATGTGTGTGGTCTGTATGTATATGTGTGTATGTGTGTATGCATGTGCATGTGTGTGGTCTCTGTGTGTGCATGTGTGTGTGGTCTGTATGTGTATGTGTGTATGTGCATGTGTGTGTGGTCTGTGTGTGTGCATGTGTGTGTGTGGTCTCTGTGTGTATGTATGTGGTCTGTGTGTGTGTGTGGTCTGTGTGTGTGTGTGCATGTGTGTGTGGTCTGTGTGTGTATGTGCATGTGCGTGTGTGTGTGCGTGTGTGTGTGTCTGTGTGTGTGTCTGCATTGCATGCACGTGTGTCCCTATGCGGGGTGTGTGTGTGTATGTGTGTGGTCTCTGTGTGTGTGTGTGGTCTGTGTGTGTCTGTGCATGTGTGTGTGTGTGCATATCTTGTACAGGGATGTGTCTCTCTGGCCTCAGGAAATGTGGACACAGCTCCTGTCACCACTGCAGAGAAGGAAACTGTTCGCTACTTAACACGTTCCAAGTAGTTTGAGTGCTTTTGCGGCCATGATCAGGCATTACTCCCCTCATTTAAAATAGCAACTCGTTTAAAATAGGGCTGGGAACACAGCATAAGCGTTCTTCAAAAGACTTTCATGCCTGAGGCTCCGAAGGTCCTAGGCTCAATCCCCGGCACCACCATAAGCCAGAGATGAGCCGGGCTCTGGTGAAAAAAATAATAAAAATAGAAATAAAATAAAATAAAATAAAATAAAATAGCAGCATGAGCAGAGAAAGGGGGAGCCTGGAGGTGTCTGATCAGGTCAGTGCCTGGTCTAGAAATAACTTCATTCTGACTCTGGGGCTGGAAGGAGAAAGTAAGGAAAGGGAGGACCCAGCCCCATCTCACCAGTGGCTGCTGTGGCCTGGACCTACCATCGGGGCCGAGGATGGCCTCTGGCACAGGGCCGGGGTTGCTGCTGTGCCCCATAGCATCCGGGGCACCGTGGGCCCCGGGCTCAGTCAGGGAACGGGCACCCTCCTTGCAGGCCGGGCTGGGCGTCCAGCGGGGCATGTGCGAGATGCCCTGGGAGAGGAGTTCGCTCAGGTAATGCTCGATCACTTCCTTCCCCTGGAAAGCAGGGAGCAGTGTGGGATCACAGGGTGTTCGGCTGGGGTGAGCAGCCTGGGGGTCCCCCAGCTCCAGCCCCAACACCCAGCCCAGGACACTCAAAGAATGTAAACAGAGAGGCGCTGTGGGTTCTATGTCCAGTGGGGTTTCCTAGACAAACAGCCTCCCAAACAGATTCCATGCCCACCCCACACTGGGTAAAACATTGTCCTGTCACACTCAGGGGTTTGCTGGACTGGTTGGCAACAACTGTCCCCAGGGGTAGAGCCGCAGACTGTCCCATCTGAGTCCAGACTTCACCGCTCAGGCCACAGGCTCAGGAGCAGGGGGGCAGTGACTCCTATGCCCCCAGCTGCCATGTCCATCCTGAGAATATCTAAGGTCCCTCCCCCATGTCCCTTGTTTGTCAGGTGCTCAGACCCACATGCCCCCTTTCCCCCCTGCTCCGGTACCCCCAAGCCCCTCACCCTCTTGATGTTGGCTGTGTACTGCTTCATGGCTATCTTCTCCAGGGCATTTTCAAAGCCAAAGAAGGACCGGACATCGAGCGAGGCGGACTGCTCAAAGCATGTCCAGTCTTCATTCTCAGGGTGGACCTGAAGGCCAGGAGAGTAGGGCATGGACTCAGGAGGGGCCGAAGTGCCACCCCCTCCCCAGGCTCTGCTGGTCCCCTAGGCTGGCCAGAGCGGAGAACATAGCAAAGTCTCAAGTGTTGGCAGAGTGGATGGGAGAGTACAGGCCTTGCACAGGGCGGCCCACGTGAGCCCTGAATCACCTATGACACCAAAAACAAAGCGGCCCCTCTGGTCTCTCTCGTGAAAAAATGCAGATCAAGCGGCCCAGGCACAGTGGCTAGAGCACTGGACTCTCAAGCATGAGATCCTAAGTCTGATGCCACCATGAGACTCTGGAAAGCTCTCATGCCAAAAATTCTAAACACTATAGTTTTATTTATTTATTTATTGCCATCCGGATTACCACTGGGGCTCCCTGTCTGCACAACAAATCCACAGCTACCAATGGCCATTTTTTCCTTTTTTGCTAGAACTGAGAGAAATTGAAAGGGGGAAAGGGAGACACAGAGGGAGAGAAGAAGAAAGACACTTGCAGCGCTGCTTCACTGCTCGTGAAGCTTTCCCCCTGCAGATGCAGACTGGGGACTTGAACTCAGGTCCTTGCACATGATAACATGTGTGTTCGATCAGATGTGCCACTGCCCAGCCCCTAATCTTAATTTTTTTAATAGTTATCTAACAAAATTAAGTGTTAAAGAATAAAGGGCCTTCTCACTAGGGGCCAGAAGAGGGTTGATATCTGTGTTTCTGACCCCCAAGAATCATATGTGTATGAAACCATGAAAGATAGCTCACAGGTAGAGCCCACATGTTAGTGTGCACTGGGACCTGGGTTCAAGCCCCTGGTACCACCATGGGAGCACCATACATAAGGGGAAGGTTCACAAGTTGTAGGATAGTGCATCTCTCTCTCACTCTCTCTCTCTCTGTTCCCCTCTACCTGTGATTGAAAAAGGGGGCCAATTCCATGATTATCAGTGGAATTAAGTAGGCATGATGCTCTATTTTCAAAGCCCCAGTGCAAATATATATATAGTATTATCATGACTATACATAGATGCATATATGTTTTGTATTTATCTATATCATTCTATACAAACGAAACACAGATTAGCAACTAGTTGGAGTTTGATGTCCCCATAACAGCTGAGGACTAGAGCTGTTTATCTGAACTGCAGACGCCAGCCCCCAAGGTCAGGCTTGGGGGAGCTCAGGCCCCGGCACCCAGAGCGGGACTGACCGGTCTACCCAGAGCGGCTCACCGAGTAGCTGCAGTTCTCCTTGACCACCACGCGGCTGGCGAAGGTCTCATTGTGGGCTTCGATTAGCAGCGTCCGCTCCCTCCAGTTCAGCACGTTTCTCTGCACAAACACCACGTGCTCCACACCAGCAATCTGAGGAAACCAACCGTGGGTGGGAGCTGCAGGACCCAGTGGGGCTAGGGGGCCCCCAAGACCTCCCTCTGCACCGCCGCACAGGCCAGGCCCAGATCCCTGGAACACAGGGCCCTGAGCCCCCACACCACAGCCGACCCCCAGACCCCACCCCCTACACAGACACAACACATACACCATCCCCAGACCCCAGGAACCCCGGTGCCCCACCCCATCACCAGCCCACCAGAAGCCCAGACTCCACCCCTCATATACACAGGCTCCCAGGTACCCAGCTCCTGCATCCCTTCTCACCCCACCAGAACCCCAAATTCCACCCCATATATACACACACGAATGGCCTAGAGTCCTGCTCCCCTCAGGCCCCAGACACCACCTCCCATATTCACCCCCACATCCACACCACCACCACCAGTCACCATCCAGAAACCCAACCCTTAAACCACAGACCACAGGAGTTGGGTTTGGCGTCTACAATCAGCCCCCCTCCCAACTCCCAGGTTCTGCACACACACCCCTCAATATACACATTCCAGAGCCAGACCACAGACCCTAGGTGCCCCACCCAGACACCCAGGCCCACAAGGGGCTGTAAGTGCTCCACCATCAGTCCCGGGACCCTCGGGTCCTGCCCTGCACCTCCCATGCACACACACCCCAGATCTGGACACCCCACGTGCCCCATCCCAGATCCCTAACCCCACCTCCCTCTCAGACCCTTGGAACCCCAGTCCCTGCCCCTGCTCCCCTCCCTCTGCTCCTGGACCCGCACCCACAGACAGAGTCCCCTTCCAGCCACCAGCACACACAGGCCTCACCCAGGGGTGCACCTGCCCCCCCCTATGCCTGCACCCACCTTGCGCAGCAGCCGCGGGGCCTCCACACGCAGCCGGCAGCTCCGCTCCACCACGTGCACAGCTCCGTCCGCGCTGCGGGATTCGTGCAGTACCTCGCTGCCCAGAAAGACCGGGATCTGCGGGCAGGTGGGGAACCGCCTCTCGTAGGCCTGCGTGCAGGCAGGGGCGTGGTGAGTATCGGCCAGGGCTGAGCTCCCCCAGGGCGGGCTGCACGGCTGCTGACAGACATCCCCACTGCTGCGCCCAGCAAGGACAGCTTCCCACATTTTTGTTTCTGTCAATTTCTCCCTTAAGTTCAGAGAACACTTGTTTTATATATCTGGGTCCACTTAAATTTGGAGCATATATATTTCTTTTTTAATAATATTTATTTATTCCCTTTTGTTGCCCTTGTTGTTTTATTGTCGTAGATGCTATTGTTGTTGTTGTTGTTGGATAAGACAGAGAGAAATGGAGAGGGGAGGGGAAGGCAGAGAGGGGTAGAGAAAGATAGACACCTGCAGACCTGCTTCAACCGCCTGTGAAGCGACTCCCCTGCAGGTGGGGAGCCAGGGACTGGAACCAGGATCCTTATGCTGGTCCTTGTGCTTTATGCCACGTGTGCTTAACTCGCTGCGCTACCGCCCCAATGATAGAGCACACACACACACACACACACACACACACACACACACACACACACACACACATATATATATATATATATATATATATATATATATATATATATATAATGGTTCTTGTTGGATAACTTTGACCATTATGTAATGTCCCTCTCTATTTACTTTTTCTTAAATATACTTTTTTATTACCTTTATTTATTGGATAGAGACAGCCAGAAATCGAGAGAGAAGGGGAAGATAGGGAGAGAGACAGAGAGACCTGCAAACCCACTTGACCACTTATGAAGTTTTCCCCCTGAAGGTGGGAACCAGGGGCTTGAACCTTGGTCCTTGTGCACTGTAACATGTGTGCTCAATCACGTGTGCCACCATCACCCCCCCTTTTTTTTTCTTATTGTCCCCAGGTTCATTGCTGGGACTCAGTGCCAACACTACAAATCCACTGCTCCTAGGGGCTATTTTTTCCTTTTTTTTTTTCTCTCTCTCTCTCTCTTTTCTTTCTATTTTCTTTTTGAAAGGACAGAGAGAAATTGAGAGGGGGAGGGGAGATTTAAAAAAAGAAAGAGAAGGACAGACACCTGCAGACCTGCTTCACCGCTAGTGAAGTCTCCCCTCTACAGGTGTCTTGAACCCAGATCCTTGCACACAGTAATGTGTGTGCTTAACCATGTGTGCCACCGCCTGACCCCCCATTTACTTTCTTTACCTACAAGTGTATTTTATCTGAGAACAGAACTGCTGTTCATGTCCTTTTCTCTGCATTATTGGCTTGGAACATCTTGCTCCATCTTCTCACATTAAGCTTCTGTTTATCTTTTCTTTGAATGTGTGTTTCCTGGAGACATATAGTAGGTGGGTTGTGTTCTTGAATCCACTTAGTTGCTCTGAGTCTTTTGATGGGTGGGTTTAGGCCATTCACACTTACGGTGATTACTGATGTACATGGTTTACTTACATTCATTCTTTTTTATTTTTATTTACTTATTTATTTGCCTCCAGAGTTATCACTGGAGCTCAGTGCCGGCACTACAAATACACTGCTCCTGGTGGCACTTTTTTTTCCATTTTATTGAACAAGACAGAGAGAAATTGAAAGAGGAGGGAGAGGTTGAGAGGGAGAGAGAGAGAAAGATAGACACCTGCAGACCTGCTTCACCGCTTGTGAAATGACCTCCCCCTCCCACCCACCCACCCACCCCGCAGGCCTGGTTTCTGTTTGAAGGTTGTTGATTCTTTTCCCGTGTGTTTCTGTTATTTTGTGTGCGTCAGTTTCTGTGGTGGTTTTCTCAGTGATTTTTTACTTGTATTTTCTGTTGCCCTCTGTTCCTTCTTTTCCACTTTTTTGTATATTTTTAAATATTTGTTTATTTGACTTTATGAGAGAGACCAGAATACAGCTCTGGCATGTGGTGGTGCAGGGAACTCAACTTGCCCAGTGGTGCAATGGAGAAAGTTCTGGGCCTACAATCATGAGGTCCTGGGTTCAATGCATGGCATTGCATATGCCAGAGTGATGCACTGGTTCTCTCTATATATGTCCCCCCCCCATTCATCAATAAGAACTTTAAAAACAGAGAGGGGGCGGGGGGCAGGCGGTAGTGCAACGGGTTAAGTGCACGTGGCACAGAGCACAAGGACCACAGAGCATAAGGATCCTGGTTTGAACCCCCAGCTCTCCACCTGAAGGGGGAGCGCTTCATAAGTGGTGAAGCAGGTCTGCAGGTGTCTGTCTTTCTCTCCCTGTCTCCCCCTCCTCTCTCAATTTCTCTCTGTCTTATGCAACAACAACATCAATGGCAACAATTAACAACAAAGGCAACAAAATGGGGAAAAAATGGCTTCCAGGACCAGTGGATTCCTAGTGTAGGCACTGAGCCCCAGCAATAACCCTGGAGGCAAAAAGGGAAAAAATGTATATATATATATAACAGAGCAGGGGTAAATAGCATAATGGTTATGCAAAGGGATTCTCATGTTTGAGGCTCTGAAGTCCCTCCCCTTCACCACTATAAGCCAGAGCCGATTAGTGCTTTGGTAAAAAAAAAATACAATAAAAACTTTAAACACAAAAGGAGTGGCTAGCTCACCTATTAGGCAGGGCATGGGGTTTTCCATGTGCACTGTCCAGATTTAAGTCCACAGCTCACCACATGGGGCACAACAGCACTGGGGAGGCCTTGTGCAGTCTCTCCCTTCCTGTCTGGAAAAGCCAGCTTGGGAACCACAGATGGTGCACCCAGGAGAGCACACAAGTTTAAGAATCCAGGGGGTACAAGCCCCTGGTCCTCACCTGCAGAGAGAAGCTTCTCAGGCAGAGCTGCTTCAGGCATTGCTCCTTTGCAGACTTTCCCAGTGTATTTTAAAGGAGGCTTTTTTTTTTTTTTAGGGGAACATTGTCAATAAAATCCAACACTAGTGAGGTTAGGTAGCATAATGGTTCAGCAAAGAGACTCTCATCCCTGAGGCTCCAATGTCCCAGGTTCAATGCCCCACACCACTATAAACCAGAGCTGATCAATGCTCTGGCAAAAAATAAATAAATAAGAATAAAAGCCAACACCATTCGTGATCAAAAACAGCAAAAGAGGACAAAAGGGAAGGAACTGGTCACCCTGACAAGGGAACACACAAAAACGCATGCCGCACGGAGGCTGCCCCCCTAAGATCAGGGGTACCCTGCCACTGAGAGCCAGTACTGTGTTGGGGGCTAGCACCGGGGCATTTGGGTGAGAAAAGGCAGGGAGAGTAGAAGGTTCCGGAAGTGCGGGGGGGGGGGGGGGTCAGGGCCTGCAGGCGCTGGTGGCATTTGTAGCTGACAGTGTTCAAGCAGGTCTGCTCTGAGCGCCTGTCACAGCCCACGTGTCCCGGCTCGGGATCAAAGCAAGCTCCAAAAATAGTACGGGGCTTCTGAGGACACACACCTCCTCCCCACATCCCCTCCCCCATGGGGAGGCGGGGAGACAGCACCCACCCAGCTCAGATGGGTGAAGGGGAGTAGGGTGAGGAAGAAACAGAAGCAGGCCTCGGGTGGGTTGCCCTTGGAGGTCAATCCAGACCTCCAAGGCCAGCCCAACCTCTGCCAGGATGGGCAGAGATGCCCACACCCGGTATGTGTGTGTAGCTGAGTCTTTGCTCGAGCTCAGTGTCAGACTAAGGAGCCCTGTGTAGGGAGAGATTTCACCATGGGGCCCTGAGTCTGGGCTCTAAGGGAGGCCCCCTGAGCCCCCTTTCTGAGGAAGGCAACTATTATTATTATTATTATTATTATTATTATTATTATTATTTTGGCTCCAGGATTATCACTGGGGCTCAGTGCCTGCACTATGAATCCACTGCTCCTGGTGGCCATTTTTTCCATTTTATTGGACAGGACAGAGAGAAATTGAGACAGGAGGGGGAGATAGAGAGGGAGAAAGAGAGACACCTGCAGACCTGCTTCACCACTTGTGAATCAACACCCCCACAAGTGGGGAACTGGGGGCTCGAACCCAGGTCCTTGCATTTAGTACTATATGCTCTTAACCAGGTGTGAGGAAGGTAATTCTTCACCCAGAAGGGAGCAGCACAGCTCAGATGAGGGAGCCTCAGGGTGCAGGGATGGCATGGGAGAGGGGCATTCTGCCTAATTCTGACCAGGCCTCACCTCTTCTCACCCGAGAGCAAGTCCTTCCTTCCTCTCAGCCTGTTTTGCCATCTGGAAAGTGGGTACACCTCCAGATTGTCTCCCCCAAATAAAACTGTTTCATGAAATGCCGAAGCTCCAGATTCCAGCTCCATTTCCATAATGGGCAAAGGGATACAGGCATTGGGAAGGGGGGCAAGGATTGAACCCTCAACCTCCTATGTGCAAGGCCTGCTCTCTACTGCCTGACAGATGGAGGGGGTGGCTGGGGGTGACTCAGTGCTAGAGCACAGGACTTGCATATGTAAGGTTCCAAGTTTGACCCTCCGCACTGAATGTGCCAGAGTGATATTCTGGTTCTCTCTCTCCCTCATGACATAAATAGAGCTTTAAACTAAATAATTAATGGAAAGAAGAAGGAGAGAATTGGTCAGGCCCAGTTTGAGTCTCTGCCACTTGTTTCCGGGTGACCTTGAGTCAGTGTCTGGCCCTCTCTGAGCCTCCATCTCCTCATCCATGAGACAGGACAGTAGTCAGGATGCTTCCAGAGCAGCGGACCCTCGGGAAGCCTAGACTCTGCTCTTGTATGAGTTCTTCCACGTCACGCTCTGAATCAGGAAATCTGAGCCCAGAGAAGCCAAGTAACTCACCCTAGGACACACAGTGCAAAAAAAAAAAAAAAAAAAAAAAACCCGGCAACCTTGGATTTGAATCTGGGCTTGGCCAGGTGCCCACTCCCTCTGGCATCTCTCACCCAGCAGCCAGGGTCTGTGTGGCCCTGACTTTGCCTTTCTCCACCCCCAGCCCTTCAACTCCTGCCAGAGCTTTTGATCAGCCGCATTTCCTCTGCTCCTCATCCTCCCCCCTTCCCAGCTCAAGGCAAGCTCCCGCTCCAGGCAGGCCCAGATGCCAGGCTTGCTGCTTCTAGAACACAACCTCCTAAAAAGAGAAAACCCTGACCTCCAAAAAGCCTCAGAATGTGACTGTATTTGAAAACAGGGTCGTTGCAAATGTGATTTTTTAAAACACATATGTGGCACCAGGCAATGAACCTAGGACCTCTCACTGTGTCTCCTCATGGGTTTAGACACGTGTCTGTGCTGGTCCTTCTTCCTGGGACACGCTCCCCACCTTCTCCGCTGAGAGGCTGCCTCTCCTCGGCTGGCTTTGTTTGTTTGTTTGTTTGTCTGTCTGTCTGTCTGTCTTACTTTAAAAAGATGTATTTGTTAGAGCTGGGAGAGAGTGTGAAGCCCTGAGTTCAATCCCTGGCACCAGATGAAGGCACCATGAACAGCAAGGGGCTGCTTCAAAGATGGTGGAGCACTGCTATGGTGTCTCTCTTTCTCTCTCTCTTTCTCTCCATCCCTACCACCACCACCACCCCCTTTGTTTCACCTCCAGGGTTATCACTGGGGCTCAGTGTTGGCACTATGAATCCACTGCTCCTGGCAGCCACTTTTCTTTTCCATTTTGTTGGATAGGACAGAGTAATTGAGAGAGGAGGGGGAGACAGAGAGACGCCTGCAGACCTGCTTCTCTACTTGTGTCACATCCGCCCTGCAGGTAGGGAGATGGGAGCTTGAACCCGGATCCTTACGCGGGTCCTTACGGTTAGTCCTATGTGCACTTAGCTGGGTGCACCACCACCCACCGCCCCTCCCTCCACATGTCTCTAAATATACAGACGAAGCAATTGGGCCGTGGAAGCCACTCTGCATATCATGCATGTATGAGGCCCTCAATTCATTCCCTGGTGCCCCATTTAAAAAAGAGGGGAGGGACTTATTTATTTAATGAGAGAGAGAGAGAGACCAGAGCACCAATCTAGTGTATGCAGCACTGGGGATTGAACCTGGGACCTCCTGCATGCAAGCCCTGCACTCTACCTGCTGAGCCACCTCCCTGCTGCCTCTCTGACTTGCTAACTATTTCGTGGACAGAGCTCCTGGCACCTTCCAGTCACCACTGTTTGCACACCACCTTGTGTGCAGAAAGCAGCCTGGGGAGGGGAACGGAGGGCCATGGGCTCTCAGTGCATGCAGTCAAGTCGGGGAGCAGGCTTCACCAGGCCGACTTCCTGTGATAACGATTGTTAGAGGAGCCCCATCTGGAGCCCCAGGTAACGGGGTTGGGGTGCAGGAGGGAGGGGCTGGTCAGCAGCAGACCTGTGGTTGGGGAGGGCATCCCTCCTTCAGATACATACTGGCTACCAGCCCCCTCCAGACTGCCAGCCCCTGACATTGGGGGACCAGGAAACTCTGGGAGGCAGGGTCCTGAAATTAGGAGGTCACTCAGAGCCATTTCTGCCAAGTCAGGAGCCCTATTCTATGAAGAGTCCCTGGGGCTGGGGGGTGGGGGGATCTGGTCACTGACTGATGACACCAGTTTGTGCAGAATAGCAAAGCTCCTGGCTTGGTCTCCAGAATGCCCTGACTCACACCATTTGACAGAGGAGCAAGACGAGGTTCGGGAAGGCAGGAAAGTGACTTGCCCATGTGGTACAACCAGGAACAGAGGGCTGGGGGTGGGGAGCTGGGGTGCAGGTCACCTGGCCCAGACCCCACCCTGAGCAGCCCCGCGTTCCAAGTACTGGCTGTCACAGGTATCGGTGGGTAAGAAAGGCCTCACACCCAGGAATAGGTGCCCCTGTTGCTCCCAGGCCCTTCCCTGTGCAGGGCCTGACTCAGGTGACTCGCTATGTCTCCAAAGACATGTGCTGGCCCACCTGTCCTACCCAGGAAGTTTGAGCGGCTCCCTACAAAGCCCACACATGACCGACACCTCCCTGGGGGGGGAGCATGGGCTAATGGAGGCATCTGGTTATAGCTCTGCTGACCGCTGGCCAAACAGAGACACTCACAAGCCTGGCACCCGGGAGGGAGGTGGCCAGAGCCCCGGCCTGCCTGTGCAGACCTGCCTCTGAGGCCAGCAGAGAGCAAAGGAACCGTGAAACTCCACACCTGGCAAGTGTAGGTGTGGGGCCAGGGTTTCCTAGCTCCCTTGCCTGGGGAAGCCAGCCCCCAAAGCACAGACTGTCCAATCTGACCCTTAGGCAGGACTCTGACCTGACACTGAGTAATTGAGATGAATTTCACTACAGGGTGTCGGCTCACTAAAGCCCAATGTGGGAACAGAAGGGAAGCCTCTGGGACTCTAACCCTGCTAGCCTGGCCCTCCTGGAATTGAAGAGTTAAGGCCTACTATGGGACGGGGACCAGGTGGTGGTACACCCAATTAAACACACACAGTATGAATCACAAGGATCCGGGTTCGAGCCCCCACCCCCTACCTGCAGGGGGGATACTTCACAAGCAGGGAAGCAGGTCTGCAGGTGTCTTTCTCTCTTCTTCTTTGTCTCCCCCTCTTCTCTCTCTCTTTAATATTTAATTTATTTATTAATAAACAAAAGAGAGAAAGAACCAGACATCACTCTGGTACATGTGCTGCTGGGGATTGAACTCTGGACTTCATGTTGAGTGTCCAATGCCTTATACACTGCACCACCTCCTGGACCACTCCCCTCCTCTCTCAATTTCTCTGTCCTGTCCAATAAAATGGAAAAAATAGCCTCCAGGAGCAGTGAATTTGTAGTGTAGGCACTAAGTCCCAGCAACAACCCTGGAGGAAAAAAAAGAAAGAAAGAAGGAAAGGAAGAGAGGGGAGGAGAGGAGGGAAGGGGAGGGGAGGGGAGGAGGGAAGGGGAGGGGAGGAGAGGGGAGGAGAGGGGAGGAATCTGAAGAGTCAGGGTCTGGGAGCTGGAAGTTATGACTGTCCCTTCCATCCTGCACCTCAGCTGCTGAAGTGATAACTTTCAGCCCCCTCAGCAATGGGGTTTGCTCACCCCCAGCAGCCCCAGCACAGGGCTTAGCAGAAGGCCTGGCACAGTGGACGCCCAGTAGACAGCTGCATGGTGACTGTGGTAATTGAAGCCTTGCCTCTATTACCTGAGCCCTCAGGCTCTCAGCTCCCTCCCTCCTTCCTCTGTAAGGGGAGGAGGGAAAGCAGCTACCTTGGGGCTTGGGGGGGGGGGGGGGGCCTTTCTGCAAAGTGCTCAGAACTGTGCCTGGCACGTGGTTCCCTCAGCGGAAGCGTTTGTTCAATCAATTTAAATGCTAAAAAAGAACGGGATTCAATAAAGTACAGAAAAGCTATTTCTGCTAATCGTCTGACAGCTGCTCCCTTCCCCCTCCCTCCTTCCTGCCTGCCCTTCCTCATGCAAATTCAAGGAAGCTGGAACCCGAGATTGCTTCTCCCCCCACCCCCACAACCGTGACCGTGGGTGCAGGAAAAAAATCTCCAAAAACGCCCACCGATCCCTCTGTGGGCTGGACCTTGGGGCACGCACGGGCCATGGCTGTGTGACCGTCACCCAAGGAGCCCCTCTCTGGTCACACAGAGGAGCCCTCCTTCCTCCTGCAGTCCTGGGAGACACCAGGACAGAGGGCTATTGGTTCCCTACCCCCAACCCCAACCTTCCTCTTTAGATCTTTAGTCCACACAGCATAAAGTCTCTCCTTAGAATACGCAAGCTGTGTGGCCATCACCTGCCTGACTCCTCAGCACTTCATTTCCCCAAAGGGAAACCCGTCCACATCCTCACCAGCCCCTCCAGCCCCAGGGGACTGTGGACAAATCCCCCCCATTATAGAGAGTTCACACTCCTGCAGTGTGTGGCCTTGTGGGATGGCTGTTCTTCCCTCCAGTGCAGCATCTGTCAGCCCTTTGCTCCTTTCAGGGCTGAGTAACTAACCTGCCATCACGTGGAAACCCCCCCACAAACACACACACACACACACACACACTGCTGAGTGACCCCCGAGGCAGTCAGAGTTTGCTGACTGAGCCATCAGACTCCAGCAGTGTGGGGTCCTGCCAGGAGGAGAGGGGAGTGGGCCCAGCCAGAACCCAGGCACCACGGTCCAGAGGGCCAAGTTAAAGAACCAGGTGGACCAGAAAGCCTTGGTGATGAGGGCATCCTGGCCTGAGCCAGTGTGGGGGGCACAGAGACAGAGATGAGGGTCAGGGGCTGCTGGCCCACAAAAGGACAAGGTTGGGGAGAAGGACAGAGGACACGTGGGGTTGGGCACTGCCTCTCTGTTGACTGGGCAACCTTGACTTAGCCCTCTGGGGCTCAGTCTCCCCAAGAAAACAGAGGTGATGGGAGCTGGGGGGGTACCTTGGCAGTACAGTGGGTGCCTGCCCTGCACGAGGCCTGGATTTGATGCCCCCACACAGCCCCGTGGCACATAGAAGCACCAAGGACAAGGTAGCAGAACTCCATGGGGGGCTGGAAGGGGGATTTGGTGTCTCTCCATCTCTCTGCCTCTTCTTCCTTTTCTACTCCCCCTCTAACATTTATTTGTTTGTTTATTATTGGATAGAGATAGAGAGAAATTGAGAGAGGAAGGGGGAGATAAGGAGGGAGAGAGACAGTGGGACATCTGCAGCCCTGTTTCACCACTCGTGAAGCTTTTCCCCTGCAAGTGGGGAGCAGGGGCTTGAACCTGGGTCCTTACACACTGTGATGTGTGTGCTTAGTAGCCAGGTGTACCACCACCTGGCCTCTTCCCAGTGC